>NC_060057.1:3600000-3958333 GCF_905333055.1 Maniola jurtina
CGAAATGTCATAATTTTTCCCCAGAGGGTTTTGGAAACCAAACACAACTCCCCTACATCATTATATCATTTTCCGTCTCCTTCTAGGAGAACAATTATGTCAATGAGTCAGTGAGTGGTAATCGAGCTATATATAGTATAACTAGTGTTTCGCTCGGTGCGCGAGCTGCTAAAGCAGCTCTCGTGACGTGGTTAGGTTGAATTTATTTATTAGGATACACAATTCACCCCGAAAAACCCGTAAAACGACACCCATATCGATTTTTTTCTTAAAAAGTGCATGTCCGCCATCTTGGATTTCAAAATAAATGTCATCAACAAAATCAGCACTCTGGAAAACCCTGAAAACGACACCCATATTATTTTTTGTAAAAACGGGGTAGTAAAAGATAATAATTTAGTAGGGTGCGTGGGTGCGCGGACCACTAAAGTGGTCCGCGAGCATGCAGAGTTTGTTCCACCGAGTAGACCTTCGGACCCTGATCATCTTTTGCCAAGAAACTACTCTTCCATCTTGTATAGCCTCCGAGATAGACACCGACGAAGTTTGTACGGCGGCCATCTTGTTTTTTCAAAATTTTCCACGTTTTCTATTAATCGTTTACTACATTCTTCAAAGATTGTGAGTTTCAACGAAATCGGTTTGAAAACAAAAGAGTTGCAAAAATCACGTCGGTCGCCATCTTGTTTTTCTGAAATGTCATAATTTTTCCCTACTCGTCTCCCCCACCCGAACACATCTCGCCTACATTATCGTATCGTTTTCCGTCTCTTTCTAGGAGAGTGAGACATTCAATATTCGCCATACAAAATGTATGGGAAAATAAATTCCGCCATTTTGAATTTTTTTTCTATTCTTCGAGTAGACCTTCGGATTTTGATCATCTTTTGCGAAGAAGCCACACTTCCATCTTTTATACCCTCCGAGCTGGACACCGGCGAAATTTGTATGGCGGCCATCTTTTCTTCGCCATTTTGAATTTTTGCAGCTTTTTGGCAATTGGATGACGTCATGAATGACATTTGCTCGAGCACCCCCCGCCTATCTTCAATACCTTAAGCGGGCCCTTCACCCGTCTCCAAAACCCTCAATCATCAGCTCTCTCCATAATTTTGGCTTACTAAATTTTTGTTTTCTATCTGACGCCATCAGTAAAAAAAAAAATTTTCATACAAAATTTTACAGGAGTTTCTTAGTTGAAAATCTCGAAAATCTCTCCAAAAGTGGCAGCACCGGTTGCATATCTCCATACTGCCAGCCGAGATACACAATCGATTCATACATACTGACTTTCCAAAATGTTGCCAACTGCCTCAAAAACGTGGTCAAAATATCGAAAAATTAAAAAAAATACAAAATGGCCGCCAACTCGTTTCACAGAAAGATTTTACACGGTTTCATAATTTTCCTATTAACTACAGGATATACCGCGCCCGATGACGTTTCAATCTTTCCTCTCGCTCGCACCCACACGAAAGGGGATACCGTGAAAAAGACCGTGTCGAAAATCACTTTTACTTTGATAAATTCTAGTGTTGCCAGTCTCCGGTGACAAAAATACCCAAATGTCATTTGTACGAGCAAAACACGTAATCACTCATACTCGGATTTTGCTAAAAGTGCGTATTTCGATTTTTTACAATTTCCCGAAAATCTTGAAATTTCCCTAAAAATGGGGTAATTTTTTTCCTCCAATCTTTACCTCGAGCCTATACGTATAATCGCTTGATAGAAGCCGAATCGCTCCGATGTTGCCAACTTTGAGATATTTAACTTTTAAAATTGCGTTTTTTCGTACCTCGAACAAAACGGCCGCCATGACAGTCGCCATCTTGAATTTTTAAAAACCACTCCCGTTCTGTCAAAATACAGGATAATCATGGACGAAACAAAAAAAAAATAATTATCCTCGATCACCCCGTATCGGATCTGTGGCGCCGCGGTTCGGGGTCGAAAAATCAAAAATTTTAAAACGCTACGGCTCGGCCGCCATCTTGTTTTTCCAATTTTTTTCACATATTCTCTTAACCGTTTACTACATTCTTTGATAATTGCGAGTTTGAACGGAGTCCCTTAAAAAACAAAGGAGCTGCAAAGATCACATCAGCCGCCATCTTGTTTTTCCGAAATGTCATAATTTTTCTCCAGAGGGTTTTGGAAACCAAACACAACTCCCCTACATCATTATATCATTTTCCGTCTCCTTCTAGGAGAACAATTATGTCAATGAGTCAGTGAGTGGTAATCGAGCTATATATAGTATAATATAATATAACTAGTGTTTCGCTCGGTGCGCGAGCTGCTAAAGCAGCTCGCGTGACGTGGTTAGGTTAACTTTATTATATAAAACCAAATTTATTTATTAAGATACACAATTCACCCCGAAAAACCCATAAAATTACACCCATTTCAATTTTTTGTAGAAAATGTAAGTCCGCCATCTTGGATTTCGAAATGAATGTCATTACCAAAATCAGCACCCTGGAAAACCCTGAAATTGACATCGATATTGTTTTTTGTAAAAACGGGGTAGTTGAGGTTAATAAAGTAGGGTGCGTGGGTGCGCGGACCACTAAAGTGGTCCGCGAGCATGCAGAGTTTGTACCACTGAGTAGACTTTCGGACCCTGATCATCTTTTGCCAAGAAACCACTCTTCCATCTTTTATAGCCTCCGAGATAGACACCGACGAAATTTGTGCGGCGGCCATCTTGTTTTTCCAAAATTTTCCACTTTTTCTATTAATCGTTTACTACATTCTTCTAAGATTGCGAGTTTCAACGAAATTGGTTGGAAAACAAAAGAGTTGCAAAAATCACGTCGGTCGCCATCTTGTTTTTCTGAAATGTCATAATTTTTCCCTACTCGCCTCCCCCACCCGAACACATTTCTCCTACATTATTGTATCGTTTTCCGTCTCTTTCTAGGAGAATGAGACATTCAATATTCGCCATACAAAATGTATGGGAAAATAAATTCCGCCATTTTGAATTGTTTTTCTATTCATCGAGTAGACCTTTGGATCCTGATCCTCTTTTGTTAAGAAACCACACCTCCATCTTTTATACCCTCCGAGCTGGACGCCGGCGAAATTTGTATGGCGGCCATCTTTTCTTCGCCATTTTGAATTTTTTTTCAGCTTTTTGGCAATTGAATGATGTCATGAATGACATTTGGTCGAGCACCCCCCACCTATCTTCAATACCTTGAGCGGACCCTTCACCCGTCTCCGACATCCTCGATCATCAGCTATTTCCAAATTTTTCCTCGATTTTTTTTTTGTTTTCTATACGAAACCATCAGTGAAAAAAAAAAATTTCATACAAAATTTTACAAGAGGAGTTTTTGGGGAAAATCTCGAAAATCTCCCCAAATGTGGCAACACTGTTTACATATTTAGATACTGCCGGTTGAGTCACACAATCGATTGATACATGTCGACTTTCCAAAATGTTGCCAACTGCCTCAAAAACGTGATCAAAATTTCGGAAAATTTGAAGAAAATACAAAATGGCCACCAACTCTTTTTGCAGAAGCAAATTAGATAATTTTACAACTTTTCTATTAACTACAGGATATATCGCTCCCGATGACGTTTCAATCTCTCCTCTCGCTCGCACCCACGCGAAATGATCGTCCCTGAAAAAAGACAATGTCGAAAATCACTTTTTTTTGATAAATTCCAGTGTTGCCAGTCTCCGGCGACAAAAATACGCAAATGTCATTTGTACGAGCAAAACGCATAATCGCTCATACTCGGATTTTGCGAAAAGTCCGTATTTCGATTTTTTACATTTTCGCAAAAATCTTGAAATTTCCCCAAAAAATGGGGTAATTTTTCCCCACCAATCTATACCTCAATTTCATACGTACAATCGCTTGATAGAAGCTGAGTCGCTCCGATGTTGCCAACTTTGAGATATTTAACTTTTAAAATTGCGTTTTTTCGTACCTCTAACTTAGCGGCCGCCATGACAGCCGCCATCTTGAATTTTTAAAAACCACTCCCGTTTTGTCAAAATACAGGATAATCGTGGGCGAAACGTGAAAAAATAATTATTCTCGACTATCCCGTCTCGGATCTGTGGCGCCGCGGTTAGGGGTCGAAAAATGAAAATTTTGAAAACGCTCCAGCTCGGCCGCCATCTTGTTTTTGCAATTTTTTCTACCTTTTCCATTAACCGTTTACTACTTTCCTAAATAGTTGCGAGTTTAAACAAAATCGGTTGGAAAACAACGGAGCTGCAAAAATCACCTCGGCCGCCATCTTGTTTTTCCGAAATGTCATAATTTTTCCCCAGTCGACTCCCCCACCCGAACACAACTCCCCTACATCACTATATCATTTTCCGTCTCTTTCTAGGAGAACAATTGTATCAATGAGTCAGTGAGTCAGTGAGTGGTAATCGAGCTATATATAGTATAATAACTAGTGTTTTGCTCGGTGCGCGAGCTGCTAAAGCAGCTCGCGTGACGTGGTTGGGTTAAGTTTATTGTACTAAACCAAATTTATTTATTAAGATACACAATTCACCCCAAAAAACCTACAAAACGACACCTATGTCAATTTTTTTTAAAGAGTGCATGTCCGCCATCTTGGATTTTAAAATAAATCTCGTTATCAAAATTAGCACCCTGGAAAACTCTGAAAACGACATCCATATCATTTTTTGTAAAAACGGGGTAGTTGAGGTTAATAAAGTAGGGTGCGTGGGTGCGCGGACCACTAAAGTGGTCCGCGAGCATGCAGAGTTTGTTCCACCGAGTAGACCTTCGGACCCTGATCATCTTTTGCCAAGAAACCATTCTTCCATCTTTTATAACCTCCGAGATAGACACCGACGAAATTTGTACGGCGGCCATCTTGTTTTTCCAAAATTTTCCACTTTTTCTATTAATCGTTTACTACATTCTTCAAAGATTGCGAGTTTCAACGAAATTGGTTGGAAAACAAAAGAGTTGCAAAAATCACGTCGGCCGCCATCTTGTTTTTCTGAAATGTCATAATTTTTCCCGACTCCCATCTCACTATCGAACATATCTCCTGAACATCATCGTTTCGTTTTCTGTCTCTTTCTAGGAGAATGAGACATTCAATATTCGCCATACAAAATGTATGGGAAAATAAATTCCGCCATTTTGAATTTTTTTTCTATTCATCGAGTAGACCTTGGGATCCTGATCCTCTTTTGCCAAGAAACCGCACCTCCATCTTTTATACCCTCCGAGCTGGACGCCGGCGAAATTTGTATGGCGGCAATCTTTTCTTCGCCATTTTGAATTTTTTTTCAGCTTTTTGCAATTGGATGATGTCATGAATGACATTTGGTCGAGCTCCCCCCACCTATCTTCAATACCTAGAGCGGACCCTTCACCCGTCTCCGACATCCTCAATCATCAGCTATTTCCAAATTTTTCCTCGATTTTTTTTTTGTTTTCTATACGAAACCATCAGTGAAAAAAAAAAATTTCATACAAAATTTTACAGGAGGAGTTTTTGGGAAAAATCTCGAAAATTTCCCCAAATGTGGCAACACTGTTTACATATTTCGATACTGCTGGTTGAGTCACACAATCGATTGATACATGTCGACTTTCCAAAATGTTGCCAACTGCCTCAAAAACGTGATCAAAATTTCGGAAAATTTGAAGAAAATACAAAATGGCCGCCAACTCGTTTCGCAGAAATAAATTACATCGTTGTACAACTTTTCCAATAACTACAGGATATACCGCTCCCGATGACGTTTCAATCTCTCATCTCGCTCGCACCCATGCGAAACGATCGCCCCTGGAAAAAGACCATGTCGAAAATCACTTTTTCTTTGATAAATTCTAGTGTTGCCTGTCTTCGGTGACAAAAATACCCAAATGTCATTTGTACGAGCAAAACACGTAATCGCTCATACTCGGATTTTGCTAAAAGTGCGTATTTCGATTTTTTATAATTTCTCGAAATTCTTGAAATTTCCCGAAAAATGGGGTTATTTTTCCCACCGATCTATACCTCGAGTCCATACGTACAATCGCTTCATAGGAACCGAATCGCTCCGATGTTGCCAACTTTGAGATATTTAACTTTTAAAATTGCGTTTTTTCGTACCTCGAACAAAACGGCCGCCATGACAGCCGCCATCTTGAATTTTGAAAAACCACTCTCGTTCTGTCAAAATACAGGATAGTCGTGGGCGAAACCAGAAAAAAATAATTATTATCGATTTCCCGTTTCGGATCTGTGGCGCCGCGGTTCGGGGTCGAAAAATCAAAATTTTGAAAACGCTACGGTTCGGCCGCCATCTTGTTTTTTCAATTTTTTCGACATTTCCCATTAATCGTTTCCTACTTTCTTCAAAGTTTGCAAAATTCAACGAAATCGGTTGGAAAACAACGGAGCTGCAAAAATCACGTCGGCCGCCATCTTGTTTTTCCGAAATGTCATAATTTTTACCCAGAGGGTTCCCAAAACCAAACACAACTCCCCTACATCATTATATCATTTTCCGTCTCTTTCTAGGAGAACAATTATGTCAATGAGTCAGTGAGTCAGTCAGTGGTAATTGAGCTATATATAGTATAATAATAATAATAATAATATAATAGTTTTTGCTCGGTGCGCGAGCTGCTAAAGCAGCTCACGTGACGTGGTAAAGTTAACTTTATTATATAAAACCAAATTGATTTATTAAGATACATAATTCACCCCGAAAAACCCCATAAAATGACAGGCATTTCTATTTTTTGTTGAAAATGTAAGTCCGCCATCTTGGATTTGAAAATAAATGTCATTATCAAAATCAGCACCCTGGAAAACCCTGAAAACGATATCCATATTATTTTTTGAAAATTAGGATAATAATTTAGTAGGGTGCGTGGGTGCGCGGACCACTAAAGTGGTCCGCGAGCATGCAGAGTTTGTTTCACCGAGTAGACCTTCGGACCCTGATCATCTTTTGCCACGAAACCACTCTTCCATCTTTTATAGCCTCCGAAATAGACACCGACGAAATTTGTACGGCTGCCATCTTGTTTTTCCAAAATTTTCCACTTTTTCTATTAATCGTTTACTACATTCTTTAAAGATTGCGAGTTTCAACGAAATCGGTTGGAAAACAAAAGAGTTGCAAAAATCATATAGGCCGCCATCTTGTTTTTCTGAAATTTCATAATTTTTCCCTACTCATATCGCGCACCAAAACATATCTCCCATACATCTATGTATCGTTTTCTGTCTCTTTCTAGGAGAATGAGACATTCAATATTCGCCATACAAAATGTATGGGAAAATAAATTCCGCCATTTTGAATTTTTTTTCTATTCATCGAGTAGACCTTCGGACCCTGATCATCTCTTGCCAAAAAACCACACTTCCATCTTTTATACCCTCCGAGCTGGACATCGGCGAAATTTGTATGGCGGCCATCTTTTCTTCGCCATTTTAATTTTTTTTTCAGCTTTTTGGCAATTGGATGATGTCATGAATGACATTTGCTCGAGCACCCCCCACCTATCTTCAATACCTTAAGCGGGCCCTTCACCCGTCTCCGACATCCTCAATCATCAGCTCTCTCCTTAATTTTGGCTTACTAAGTTTTTGTTTTCTATACGACAGCATCAGTGAAAAAAAAATTTTTCATACAAAATTTTACAGGAGTTTCTTAGTTGAAAATCTCGAAAATCTCCCCAAAAGTGGCAACACTGTTTCTATATACCGCTCCCAATGACGTTTCAATCTTTCCTCTCGCTCGCACCCACGCGAAAGGGGATACCGTGAAAAACACCGTGTGGAAAATCACTTTTACTTTGATAAATTCCAGTGTTGCCAGTCTCCGGTGACAAAAATACCCAAATGTCATTTGTACAAGCAAAACACATAATCACTCATACTCGGATTTTGCTAAAAGTGCGTATTTCTATTTTTTACAATTTCCCGAAAATCTTGAAATTTCCCTAAAAATGGGTAATTTTTTCCTACCGATCTATACCTCGAGTCAATACGTACAACTGCTTCATAGAAGCCGAATCGATCCAATGTTGCCAACTTTGAGATATTTAACTTTTAAAATTGCGTTTTTTCGTACCTCGAACAAAACGGCCGCCATGACAGCCGCCATCTTGAATTTTTTAAAACCACTCCCGTTCTGTCAAAATACAGGATAATCGTGGGCGAAACACGAAAAAATAATTATCCTCGACTACCCCGTTTCGGATCTGTGGCGCCGCGGTTCGGGGTCGAAAAATGAAAAATTTGAAAACGCTAAGACTCGGCCGCCATCTTGTTTTTCAATTTTTGCGACATTTCCCGTTAATCGTTTACTACTTTCTTCAAAGTTTGCAAAATTCAACAAAATCGGTTGGAAAACAACGGAGCTGCAAAAATCACGTCGGCCGCCATCTTGTTTTTCTAAAATGTCATAATTTTTCCCCAGAGGGTTCCCGAATCCAAACACATCTCTCCTACATCACTATATCATTTTCCTCCTCTTTCTAGGAGAACAATTATGTCAATGAGTGAGTCAGTGAGTGAGTGGTAATCGAGCTATATATAGTATAACTAGTGTTTTGCTCGGTGCGCGAGCTGCTAAAGCAGCTCGCGTGACGTGGTTATGTTGACTTTATTATATTTAACCAAATTTATTTATTAAGATACACAATTCACCACAAAAACACATAAAACCCACACCCATATCAATTTTTTCTTAAAAAGTGCATGTCCACCAGCTTGGATCTAAAAATGAATGTCATTATCAAAATCAGCACCCTGGAAAACTCTGAAAACGACATCCATATCATTTTTTGTAAAAACGGGGTAGTTGAGGTTAATAAAGTAGGGTGCGTGGGTGCGCGGACCACTAAAGTGGTCCGCGAGCATGCAGAGTTTGTTCCACCGAGTAGACCTTCGGACCCTGATCACCTTTTGCCAAAAAACCACTCTTCCATCTTTTATAGCTTCCGAGATAGACACCGACGAAATTCGTACGGCGGCCATCTTGTTTTTCCAAAATTTTCCACTTTTTCTAATAATCGTTTACTACATTCTTCAAAGATTGCGAGTTTGAACGAAATCGGTTGGAAAACAAAAGAGTTGCAAAAATCACGTCGGTCGCCATCTTGTTTTTCTGAAATGTCATAATTATTTTTCCCTACTCGCCTCCTCCACCCAAACACATCTCCCCTACATTATCGTATCGTTTTTTGTCTCTTTCTATGAGAATGAGACATCCAATATTCACCATACATTTTCTATGGGAAAATAAATTCCGCCATTTTGAATTTTTTTTCTATTCATCGAGTAGACCTTCGGATCCTGATCCTCTTTTGCCACGAAACCACACTTCCATCTTTTATACCCTCCGAGCTGGACACCGGCGAAATTTGTATGGCGGCCGTCTTTTCTTCGCCATTTTGAATTTTTTTTCAGCTTTTTGGCAATTGGATGACGTCATGAATGACATTTGCTCGAGCACCCCCCACCTATTTTCAATACCTTGAGCGGGCCCTTCACCCATCTCCGATATCCTCAATGATCAGCTCTCTCCATAATTTTGGCTTACTAAGTTTTTGTTTTCTATATAACACCATCAGTGAAAAAAAAATTTTTCATACAAAATTTTACAGGAGTTTCTTAGTTGAAAATCTCGTAAATCTCCCCAAAAGTGGCAACACTGTTTCTATATTTCGATATTGCCGACTGAGTCACACAATCGATTCATACATATAGACTTTCCAAAATGTTGCCAACTGCCTCAAAAACGTGATCAAAATTTCGAAAAATTAAAAAAAATACAAAATGGCCGCCAACTCGTTTCACACAAAGATTTTACACGGTTTCATAATTTTCCTATTAACTACAGGATATACTGCTCCCGATGACGTTTCAATCTTTCCTCTCGCTCGCACCCACACGAAAGGGGATACCGTGAAAAAGACCGTGTCGAAAATCACTTTTACTTTGATAAATTCCAGTGTTGCCAGTCTCCGGTGACAAAAATACCCAAATGTCATTTGTACGAGCAAAACACATAATCACTCATACTCGGATTTTGCTAAAAGTGCGTATTTCTATTTTTTACAATTTCCCGAAAATCTTGAAATTTCCCTAAAAATGGGGTAATTTTTTCCCACCGATCTATACCTCGAATCAATACGTACAACCGCTTCATAGAAGCCGAATCGCTCCGATGTTGCCAACTTTGAGATATTTAACTTTTAAAATTGCGTTTTTTCGTACCTCTAACTTAACGGCCGCCATGACAGCCGCCATCTTGAATTTTTAAAAATCACTCCCGTTTTGTCAAAATTCAGGATAATCGTAGACGAAACCAGAAAAAAATTATTAGTTTCAATTTCCCGTTTCGGATCTGTGGCACCGCGGTTCGGGGTCGAAAAATCAAAATTTTGAAAACGCTACGGCTCGGCCGCCATCTTGTTTTTCCAATTTTTTCCACATTTTCTGTTAATCGTTTACTACTTTCTTTAAAGTTTGCAAAATTCAACAAAATCGGTTGGAAAACAACGGAGCTGCAAAAATCACGTCGGCCGCCATCTTGTTTTTCTGAAATGTCATAATTTTTCCCCAGAGGGTTTCCGAAACCGAACACAATTCCCCTACATCACTATATCATTTTCCTTCTCTTTCTAGGAGAACAATTATGTCAATGAGTCAGTGAGTGAGTGGTAATTGAGCTATATATAGTATAACTAGTGCTTTGCTCGGTGCGCGAGCTGCTAAAGCAGCTCGCGTGACGTGGTTGGGTTGACAAGTATTAAAACGATAGTATTTATTAAGATACAAAATTAACCGCGAAAACACAATAAAACGTCACCCGTATCGATTTTTGTCTTAAAAAATGCATGTCCGCCATCTTGGATTTCAAAATAAATGTCGTTATCAAAATGAGCACCCTGGAAAACTCTGAAAACGACATCCATATAATTTTTGTAAAAACGGGGTAGTTGAGGTTAATAAAGTAGGTTGCGTGGGTGCGCGGACCACTAAAGTGGTCCGCGAGCATGCATAGTTTGTTTTACCGAGTAGACCTTCGGACCCTGATCATCTTTTGCCAAAAACCACTCTTCCATCTTTTATAGCCTCTGAGATAGACATCGACGAAATTTGTACGGCGGCCATCTTGTTTTTCCAAAATTTTCCACTTTTTCTATTAATCGTTTGGTACTATCTTCAAAGATTGTGAGTTTCAACGAAATCGGTTGGAAAACAAAAGAGTTGCAAAAATCTCGTCGGTCGCCATCTTGTTTTTCTGAAACGTCATAACTTTTCTCGACTCCCATCCCGCACCCGAACATATCTCCCGAACATCATCGTATCGTTTTCTGTCTCTTTCTAGCAGAATGAGGCATTCAATATTCGCCATACAAAATGTATGGAAAAATAAATTCCGCCATTTTGAATTTTTTTTTTGTTCATCGAGTAGACCTTTGGATCCTGATCCTCTTTTGCCAAAAAACCACACTTCCATCTTTTATACCCTCCGAGCTGGACACCGGCGAAATTTGTATGGCGGCCATCTTTTCTTCGCCATTTTGAATTTTTTTTCAGCTTTTTGGCAATTGGATGACGTCATGAATGACATTTGCTCGAGCACCCCCCACCTATCTTCAATACCTTAAGCGGGGCCTTCACCCGTCTCCGACATCCTCAATCATCAGCTCTTTCCAAATTTTTCCTCGATTTTTTTTTTGTTTTCTATACGACAGCATCAGTGAAAAAAAAATTTTTCATACAAAATTTTACAGGAGGAGTTTTTGGGGAAAATCTCGAAAATCTCCCCAAATGTGGCAACACCGTTTGCATATTTCGATATTGCCAGCCAAGTCATACAATCGATCCTCACATGTCATCTTTCCAAAATGTTGCCAACTGCCTCAAAAACGTGATCAAACTTTCGAAAAATTAAAAAAAATACAAAATGGCCGAAAAGTCGTTTAACAGGAAGATTTTATACGGTTTCATAATTTTCCTATTAACTACAGGATATACCGCTTCCGATGACGTTTCAATCTCTCCTCTCGCTCGCACCTACGCGAAGGGGATTCCGTGAAAAAGACCATGTCGAAAATCACTTTTTCTCTGATAAATTCCAGTGTTGCCAGTTTTCGGCGACAAAAATACCCAAATGTCATTTGTACAAGCAAAACACATAATCGCTCATACTCGTATTTTGCGAAAAGTCCGTTTTTCGTTTTTTTACAATTTCCCGAAAATCTTGAAATTTCCCCAAAAAATGGGGTAATTTTTTTTCACCAATCTTTACCTCAAGTCTATACGCACAATCGTTTCATAGAAACCGAAACGGTCCGACGTCGTCGACTGGGATCAAAAACGTGATCAAACTTTCGAAAAATTAAAAAAAATACAAAATGGCCACCAACTCATTTCACAGAAAGATTTTACACGGTTTCATAATTTTTCTATTAACTACAGGATATACCGCTCCCGACAACGTTTCAATCTCTCCTCTCGCTCGCACTCACGCGAAAGGGGATTCCGTGAAAAAGACCATGTCGAAAAATCACTTTTTCTTTGATAAATTCCAGTGTTGCCAATCTCTGGCAACAAAAATACCCAAATGTCATTTGTACGAGCAAAATACATAATCACTTATACTCGGATTTTGCTAAAAGTGCGTATTTCGATTTTTTACAATTTCCCGAAAATCTTGAAATTTCCCTGAAAATGGGGTAATTTTTTTCCTTGAATCTATACTTCGAACCTAAACGTACAATCGCTTCATAGTAGCCGAATCGCTCTGATGTTGCCAACTTTGAGATATTCGAATTTTAAAATTGCGTTTTTTCGTACCTCGAACAGAATGGCCTCCATGACAGCCGCCATCTTGAATTTTTAAAAACCACTCCCGTTCTGTCAAAATACAGGATAATCGTGGGCGAAACCAGAAAAAATAATTATCCTCGATTACCCCGTTTCGGATCTGTGGCGCCGCGGTTCGGGGTCGAAAAATCAAAAATTTTAAAACGCTACGGCTCGGCCGCCATCTTGTTTTTCCAATTTTTTCCACATTTTTTGTTAACCGTTTACTACATTCTTTAATAGTTGCGAGTTTGAACGGAATCTCTTAAAAAATAAAAGAGCTGCAAAAATCACGTCGGCCGCCATCTTGTTTTTCCGAAATGTCATAATTTTTCCCCAGTCGACTCCCCCACCCGAACACATCTCCCCTACATCATTATATCATTTTCCTTCTCTTTCTAGGAGAACAATTATGTCAATGAGTCAGTGGTAATTGAGCTATATATAGTATAATAACAAGCTTTTGCTCGGTGCGCGAGCTGCTAAAGCAGCTCGCGTGACGTGGTAAGGTTAATTTTATTATATAAAACCAAATTGATTTATTAAGATACAAAATTCACCCCGAAAACACCATAAAACGACACCCACATCGATTTTTTTCTTAAAAAATGCATGTCCGCCATCTTGGATTACAAAATAAATGTCATTATCAAAATCAGCACCGTGGAAAACTCTGAAAACGACATCCATATCATTTTTTGTAAAAAACGGGGTAGTTGAGGTTAATAAAGAAGGGTGCGTGGGTGCGCGGACCACTGAAGTGGTCCGCGAGCATGCAGAGTTTTTTCCACCGAGTAGACCTTCGGACCCTGATCATCTTTTGCCAAGAAACCACTCTTCCATCTTTTATAGCCTCCGAGATAAACACCGACGAAATTTGTACGGCGGCCATCTTGTTTTTTCAAAATTTTCCACTTTTTCTATTAATCGTTTACTACATTCTTCAAAGATTGCGAGTTTCAACGAAATCGGTGGGAAAACAAAAGAGTTGCAAAAATCACGTCGGTCGCCATCTTGTTTTTCTGAAATGTCATAATTTTTCCCTACTCGCCTCCCCCACCCGAACACATCTCCCCTACATTATCGTATCGTTATCCGTCTCTTTCTAGGAGAATGAGGCATTCAATATTCGCCATACAAAATGTATGGAAAAATAAATTCCGCCATTTTGATTTTTTTTTCTATTCATCGAGTAAACCTTTGGATCCTGATCCTCTTTTGCCAAGAAACCGCACCTCCATCTTTTATACCCTCCGAGCTGGACGCCGGCGAAATTTGTATGGCGGCCATCTTTTCTTCGCCATTTTGAATTTTTTTTCAGCTTTTTGGCAATTGGATGATGTCATGAATGACATTTGGTCGAGCACCCCCCACCTATCTTCAATACCTTGAGCGGACCCTTCACCCGTCTCCGACATCCTCGATCATCAGCTATTTCCAAATTTTTCCTCGATTTTTTTTTTGTTTTCTATACGAAACCATCAGTGGAAAAAAAAATTTCATACAAAATTTTACAGGAGGAGTTTTTGGGGAGAATCTCGAAAATCTCCCCAAATGTGGCAACACTGTTTACATATTTCGATACTGCTGGTTGAGTCACACAATCGATCATACATACTGACTTTCCAAAATGTTGCCAACTGCCTCAAAAACGTGGTCAAAATTTCGAAAAATAAAAAAAAATACAAAATGGCCGTCAACTCGTTTCACAGAAAGATTTTACACGGTTTCATAATTTTCCTATTAACTACAGGATATACCGCGCCCGATGACGTTTCAATCTTTCCTCTCACTCGCACCTACACGAAAGGGGATACCGTGAAAAAGACCGTGTCGAAAATCACTTTTACTTTGATAAATTCCAGTGTTGCCAGTCTCCGGTGACAAAAATACCCAAATGTCATTTGTACGAGCAAAATACGTAATCACTCATACTCGGATTTTGCTAAAAGTGCGTATTTCGATCTTTTACAATTTCCCGAAAATCTTGAAATTTCCCTAAAAATGGGGTAATTTTTTCCCACCGATCTATACCTCGAGTCTATACGTACAATCGCTTCATAGAAGCCGAATCGCTCCGATGTTGCCAACTTTGAGATATTTAACTTTTAAAATTGCGTTTTTTCGTACCTCGAACAAAACGGCCGCCATGACAGTCGCCATCTTGAATTTTTAAAAACCACTCCCGTTCTGTCAAAATTCAGGATCATTGTGAGCGAAACAAGAAAAAAATAATTATTATCGATTTCACGTTTCGGATCTGTGGCGCCGCGGTTCGGGGTCGAAAAATCAAAATTTTTAAAACGCTGCGGTTCGGCCGCCATCTTGTTTTTTCAATTTTTTCGACATTTCCCATTAATCGTTTACTATTTTCTTCAAAGATTGCAAAATTCAACGAAATCGGTTGGAAAACAACGGAGCTGCAAAAATCACGTCGGCCGCCATCTTGTTTTTCTGAAATGTCATAATTTTTCCCCAGAGGGTTCCCGAAACCAAACACAACTCCCCCACATCATTATATCATTTTCCGTCTCCTTCTAGGAGAACAATTATGTCAATGAGTCAGTCAGTCAGTGAGTGGTAATCGAGCTATATATAGTATAATAATAACTAGTGTTTTGCTCGGTGCGCGAGCTGCTAAAGCAGCTCGCGTGACGTGGTAAGGTTAACTTTATTATATAAAACCAAATTGATTTATTAAGAGACACAATTCACCCCGAAAACCCCCATAAAATGACAGGCATTTCTATTTTTTGGAGAAAATGTAAGTCCGCCATCTTGGATTTGAAAATAAATGTCATTATCAAAATCAGCACGCTGGAAAACTCTGAAAACGATATCCATATTATTTTTTTGTAAATTAGGATAATAATTTAGTAGGGTGCGTGGGTGCGCGGACCACTAAAGTGGTCCGCGAGCATGCAGAGTTTGTTCCACCGAGTAGACCTTCGGATTCTGATCATCTTTTGTCAAGAAACCACTCTGCCATCTTTTATAGCCTCCGAGATAGACACCGACGAAATTTGTACGGCGGCCATCTTGTTTTTCCAAAATTTTCCACTTTTTCTATTAATCGTTTACTACATTCTTCAAAGATTGCGAGTTTCAACGAAATCGGTTGGAAAACAAAAGAGTTGCAAAAATCACGTCGGCCGCCATCTTGTTTTTCTGAAATGTCATAATTTTTCTCTACTCGCCTCCTCCACCCGAACACATCTCCCCTACATTATTGTATCGTTTTTCGTCTCTTTCTAGGAGAATGAGACATTCAATATTCGCGATACAAAATGTATGGGAAAATAAATTCCGCCATTTTGAATTTTTTTTCTATTCATCGAGTAGATCTTCGGACCCTGATCATCTCTTGCCAAAAAACCACACTTCCATCTTTTATACCCTCCGAGCTGGACGCCGGCGAAATTTGTATGGCGGCCATCTTTTTTTCACCATTTTGAATTTTTTTTCAGCTTTTTGGCAATTGGATGACGTCATGAATGACATTTGCTCGAGCACCCCTCATCTATCTTCAATACCTTAAGCGGACCCTTCACCCGTCTCCAAAATCCTCAATCATCAGCTGTCTCCATAATTTTGGCTTACTAACTTTTTGTTTTCTATACGATACCATCAGTGAAAAAAAAATTTTTCATACAAAATTTTACAGGAGTTTCTTAGTCTCGAATCTCGAAAATCTCCCCAAAAGTGGCAACACCGGTTGCATATCTCCATACTGCCAGCCGAGATACACAATCGATTCATACATACTGACTTTCCAAAATGTTGCCAACTGCCTCAAAAACGTGATCAAAATTTCGAAAAATTAAAAAAAATACAAAATGGCCGCCAACTCTTTTCACAGAAAGATTTTACACGGTTTCATAATTTTCCTATTAACTACAGGATATACCGCTCCCGATGACGTTTCAATCTCTCATCTCGCTCGCACCCAGGCGAACCGATCGCCCCTAAAAAAGACCATGTCAAAAATCACTTTTACTTTGATAAATTCTAGTGTTGCCAGTCCCTGGCGACAAAAGTACCTAAATGTCATTTGCACGAGCAAACCAAGTAATCGCTAATACTCGGATTTTGCTAAAAGCGCGTATTTCGATTTTTTACAATTTCCCGAAAATCTTGAAATTTCCCTAAAAATAGGGTAAATTTTTTGCTCCAATCTATACCTCGAGCCTATACGTACAATCGCTTCATAGAAACCGAATCGCTCCGATGTTGCCAACTTTGAGATATTTAACTTTTAAAATTGCGTTTTTTCGTACCTCGAACAAAACGGCCGCCATGACAACCGCCATCTTGAATTTTTAAAAACCACTCCCGTTCTGTCAAAATACAGGATAATCGTGGGCGAATCACGAAAAAATAATTATCCTAGACTACCCCGTTTGGGATCTGTAGCGCTGCGGTTAGGGGTCGAAAAATGAAAATTTTGAAAACGTTCCAGCTCAGCCGCCATTTTGTTTTTCCAATTTTTTCTACTTTTTTTATTAATTTTTAACCAATTTCTTTAAAGATTGCAAAATTCAACAAAATCGGTTGGAAAACAACGGAGCTGCAAAAATCACGTCGGCCGCCATCTTGTTTTTCCGAAATGTCATAATTTTTCCCCAGAGGGTTCCCGAAACCGAACACAACTCCCCCACATCATTATATCATTTTCCGTCTCCTTCTAGGAGAACAATTATGTCAATGAGTCAGTGAGTCAGTCAGTGGTAATTGAGCTATATATAGTATAAAACTAGTATTTTGCTCGGTGCGCGAGCTGCTAAAGCAGCTCGCGTGACGTGGTTAGGTTTATGAGTTGTATTAAACCGATTTTTTTTATTAAGATACACAAATTACCCCGAAAACCCCATAAAACGACACTTATATCAATTTTTTTCTTAAAAAGTGCACGCCCGCCATCTTGGATTTAAAAATAAATGTCGTTATCAAAATCAGCACCCTGGAAAACTCTGAAAACAACATCCATATCATTTTTTGTAAAAACGGGGTAGTTGAGGTTAATAAAGTAGGGTGCGTGGGTGCGCGGACCACTAAAGTGGTCCGCGAGCATGCAGAGTTTGTTTCACCGAGTAGACCTTCGGACCCTGATCATCTTTTGCCAAGAAACCACTCTTCCATCTTTTATAGCCTCCGAGATAGACACCGACGAAATTTGTACGGCGGCCATCTTGTTTTTCCAAAATTTTCCACTTTTTCTATTAATCGTTTACTACATTCTTCAAAGATTGCGAGTTTCAACGAAATCGGTTGGAAAACAAAAGAGTCGCAAAAATCATACAGGCCGCCATCTTGTTTTTCTGAAATGTCATAATTTTTGCCCTACTCGCCTCCCCCACCCAAACACATCTCTCCTACATTATTGTATCGTTTTCCGTCTCTTTCTAGGAGAATGAGACATTCAATATTCGCCATACAAAATGTATGTAAAAATAAATTCCGCCATTTTGAATTTTTTTTCTATTAATCGAGTAGACCTTCGGACCCTGATCATCTCTTGCCAAGAAACCACACTTCCATCTTTTATACCCTCCGAGCTGGACGCCGGCAAAATTTGTATGGCGGCCATCTTTTTTTCGCCATTTTGAATTTTTTTTCAGCTTTTTGGCAATTGGATGACGTCATAAATGACATTTGGTCGAGCACCCCCCACCTATCTTCAATACCTTGAGCGGACCCATCACCCGTCTCCGACATCCTCGATCATCAGCTATTTCCAAATTTTTCCTCGATTTTTTTTTTGTTTTCTATACGAAACCATCAGTGGGAAAAAAAATTTCATACAAAATTTTACAGGAGGAGTTTTTGGGGAGAATCTCGAAAATCTCCCCAAATGTGGCAACACTGTTTACATATTTCGATACTGCTGGTTGAGTCACACAATCGATTGATACATGTCGACTTTCCAAAATGTTGCCAACTGCCTCAAAAACGTGATCAAAATTTCGAAAAATTAAAAAAAATACAAAATGGCCGCCAACTCGTTTCACAGAAAGATTTTACACGGTTTCATAATTTTCCTATTAACTACAGGATATACCGCGCCCGATGACGTTTCAATCTTTCCTCTCGCTCGCACCCACGCGAAAGGGGATACCGTGAAAAAGACCGTGTCGAAAATCACTTTTACTTTGATAAATTCCAGTGTTGCCAGCCTCCGGCAGTAAAAATACCCAAATGTCATTTGTACGAGCAAAACACGTAATCCCTCATACTTGAGTTTTGCTAAAAGTGCGTATTTCGATTTTTTACAATTTCCCGAAAATCTTGAAATTTCCCTAAAAATGGGGTAATTTTTTCCCACCGATCTATACCTCGAATCTATACGTACAACCGCTTCATAGAAGTCGAATCGCTCCGATGTTGCCAACTTTGAGATATATAACTTTTAAAATTGCATTTTTTCGTACCTCGAACAAAACGGCCGCCATGACAGCCGCCATCTTGAATTTTTTAAAACCACTCCCGTTCTGTCAAAATACAGGATAAACGTGGGCGAAACACGAAAAAATAGTTATCCTCGACTACCCCGTCTTGGATCTGTGGCGCCGCGGTTCGGGGTCGAAAATTCAAAATTTTCAAAACGCTACGGTTCGGCCGCCATCTTGTTTTTCCAATTTTTTTCACATTTTCTATTAACCGTTTACTACTTTCTTCAAAGATTGCAAAATTCAACGAAATCGGTTGGAAAACAACGGAGCTGCAAAAATCACGTCGGCCGCCATCTTGTTTTTCCGAAATGTCATAATTTTTCCCCAGAGGGTTCCCGAAACCGAACACAACTCCCTTACATCATTATATCATTTTCCGTCTCTTTCTAGGAGAACAATTATGTCAATGAGTCAGTCAGTGAGTGGTAATCGAGCTATATATAGTATAATAACTAGTGTTTTGCTCGGTGCGCGAGCTGCTAAAGCAGCTCGCGTGACGTGGTTAGGTTTATGAGTTATATTAAACCGATTTTTTTTATTAAGATACACAAATTACGCCGAAAACGCCATAAAACGACACCTATATCAATTTTTTTAGTAAAAAGTGCACGCACGCCATCTTGGATTTTAAAATAAATGTCGTTATCAAAATCAGCACCCTGGAAAACTCTGAAAACGACATCCATATCATTTTTTGTAAAAAACGGGGTAGTTGAGGTTAATAAAGTAGGGTGCGTGGGTGCGCGGACCACTAAAGTGGTCCGCGAGCATGCAGAGTTTGTTCCACCGAAAAGACCTTCGGACCCTGATCATCTTTTGCCAAGAAACCACTCTTCCATCTTTTATATTCTCCGAGATTAGTACGGCGGCCATCTTGTTTTTCCAAAATTTTCCACTTTTTATATTAATCGTTTACTACATTCTTCAAAGATTGCGAGTTTCAACGAAATCGGTTGGAAAACAAAAGAGTCACAAAAATCATATAGGCCGCCATCTTGTTTTTCTGAAACGTCATAATTTTTCCCTACTCGCCTCCCCCACCCAAACACATCTCCCCTACATTATTGTATCGGTTTCTGTCTCTTTCTAGGAAAATGAGACATTCAATATTCGCCATACAAAATGTATGGGAAAATAAATTCCGCCATTTTGAATTTTTTTTCTATTCATCGAGTAGACCTTCGGACCCTGATCATCTCTTGCCACGAAACCACACTTCCATCTTTTATACCCTCTGGAGCTGGACACCGGCGAAAGGGGTTTGGGTAAAATTGGTGCCTTTTTTTAGGATTGCGGCCACCGATAAAACTGGTACTTTATGACAGAGCAGCAAAAACAAACAAAAAATGTACATACGGCTAAATCAAATCGGGGCAGAGATATTCCATCTTCAATATGTTAAATTCCACTGATTACACCCAATGTCTTTTTGTAATTGTTCACATTAAAAGTAGTAAAAAATGCTTTTTTTTTTAACTCACAAGCAATGCCCACACCAAAATGCATCATCATCATCATCATTATCAACCGATAGACGCCCACAGCTGGACATTGGTCTCTTGTTAGGACTTCCACGCGCCACGATTATGCGCCACCCGAATCCAGAAGCTCCCTATGACTTGTTTGATGTCGTCTGTCCACTTAGTGGCGGGGTTGGGGGGGGGGGGGGGGGGAGAGGGTCTTCCGACGCCGGAAGTCGCATCTTGGGAAGTTGGGAAGTTCGTGCAAGCACTTCAGCACTTCGATATATTAGTAGCCGATCGGACATCTCTGTGGCAACCTCAATACAGCCTTAGTTTCCACTGAATCGAAGGCTTTCTCATAGTCCGCAAACGGTAAGCAAAGTGGTCGATTATGATCTTCAGTCTTCTGTATAACCTTTTCTTACATAGGAAAATCCTCATGGATAATACTGCGCTCGGAGAGGTAAGAGTGGTTATTTCGGACGCTTATCGACTAAAACCCCACGGTTTTCCATCTCGTCCGTTGTTGCTGGGCATAGGGACACGAATGTATTCAACTGCAACTTAGCTAACGGCACCCGCCAAAGCAGGCCTCGCTGTGGGACTAAAAGGGATCCCTAACGCACAGTTTAAGGCTCGCCGGGAACAATACTCTTCCACGAGTAACACTCTCCGTGCCTATTACCTAGAGATCTTATTCAAGGGTACAAGCGACGGTCATGCGCAGCTTGCCTGCGCCCGATTCTCCTGCGGTGCATGGGATGAGAGTTTTTGGCTTCCACTCTCAACCTCTCTACTGCCTCCTTCTGCGTCATTACTTCCTCGCTGTAGGAGACCATCGGTTTTCAAGCCCTCTCACTGTCCACCATGGATTTGGCCACGACGTCTTGCCCCATAATTTCCACCAGCGATTGGCGCGGCTCCGCTTATGCCGGGCACTCAGACAGCGTATACTGTGCCGTGTCTGAAGCACTACCACGATGGTGACAATCCTCTCTGGGCTTTCTTCACACCACCTTGCCCAGGTATTTCCCAAAGCACCCGAACCTCGTAAGAACCTGTACAAGGTGAAACGTGAGTGGTCCGTGCTTCCTCTTCATCCACTCCGCGAGGGTAGAACGGATAGCCTCAATCGTCTTGTGACCGGCTGTGGGTGACTCGAGCCACCTCTGCCAATGGAAAAGGAACTCGATCTGAGCTAATAGCTGCCACCCATCTACTTCCGTCCAACGGGTGTTCCGCCAGTCAACGGGCATCCACCCTCCTCTGGTACACACAAGCCAGTGTCATAGCGTCCAGTTCCGATGGTGGGGTCAGAGCCAAAACTCAGGATGCCTCTAGGTTATGGTTCGATATCCTCTTCCGGTATTCTGTATAACCTGCCGTAACGGTGTGGGTGTGATCTATGGTACTGAAGCCTATTCGGAATACGGCTTGTTCGGGAGGCTGGAAACCTACGAGCGAGACGATTCGTGATGACTTTCGAGAACAACTTGTAGACATGGCTCAGCAGGGATATGGGTCTTTAATTCTTTAACAAAGTAGTATCTCCCTTTTTAAAGAACAGAACCACTACGCTTCTGTGCCATGCCTCTGGCGTTATGCCCTCGTGGATGGCAGGACTATACAAGCGCTGGAAGACCTATGTAATGGTTTTCCATCTGTTTTCAGGAGTTCTGCTGTGATTCCATCAACACCTGGTGCCTTGTTGTTCTTGAGTTGCTTGAGAGCCATACTAATCTCATATAGGCTGACGTCCGGGACATCTTCGGTGTAGCGTCGAGTCAATTTGGCTCTGGGATCTCTAGCCAAATCTTCAACCGGCTTTTGTGTAGTGGTTTAGGACTGTCCATAGAACTTCTCCCAAAATACAAATGGAGGCGCATCGCGTTTCACAGCCAATCACAGCGCAGGGTTCGTCTACCTACGGTCGCGCAGAGAAGAATTTACTTTGTTTAGGTATTTAACCTGGAGATCATAGGGACTACATACTCTCATCATCATCATCATTATCAACCAATAGAGGTCACTGCTTCATATAAGTTTCTTGTAGGGTCTTCCACACGTTACGGGCTTGCGCCAACCGAATCCAGTGGCTCCCTGTGGCTCGTTTGTCCATCAAGTGGGGTTTTTTTTAGCTCAAAATAAGGTCATTTTATCTTTATACATTCTATGCATTGTCATATCTACATATTTAAAGATATTATACAGTTAGAAAGTGCATTTGAAATCGGGTTTCATGCTTCAAGTTTAATTTTTCAAATTCAAATATCTCAGCCCCGATGTCACTTAGAGCAACATTATTTACTATCATTACAATGTTTAAAGTAGCACTATAAAATAACACAAATACCATCAGTGGCCGCAACAAAAACAAAAGGCACCACTGCTCCATACAAAGTTACCCAAACCCCTTTGTATGGTGGCCATCTTTTCTTCGCCATTTTGAATTTTTTTCCAGCTTTTTGGCAATTGGATGACGTCATGAATGACATTTGCTCGAGCACCCCCCCACCTATCTTCAATACCTTAAGCGGGCCCTTCACCCGTTTCCGATATCCTCAATCATCAGCTCTCTCCATAATTTTGGCTTACTAAGTTTTTGTTCTCTATACGACACCATCAGTGAAAAAAAAATTTTTCATACAAAATTTTACAGGAGTTTCTTAGTTAAAATTCTCGAAAATCTCCCCAAAAGTGGCAACACCGGTTGCATATCTCCATACTGCCAGCCGAGATACACAATCGATTCATACATATTGACTTTCCAAAATGTTGCCAACTGCCTCAAAAACGTGATCAAAATTTCGAAAAATTCAAAAAATTACACAATGGCCGCCAACTCGTTTTGCAGAAATAAATTACATCGTTGTACAACTTTCCCATTAACTACAGGATATACCGCTCCCGATGACGTTTCAATCTCTCATCTCGCTCACACCCACGCGAAATGATCGTCCCTGAAAAAAGACCATGTCGAAAATCACTTTTTCTTCGATTGATTCCAGTGTTGCCAGTCTCCGGCAACAAAAATACCCAAATGTCATTTGTACAATCAAAACACATAATCGCTCATACTCGGATTTTGCACAAAGTCCTTATTTCGATTTTTTACAATTTCCCGAAAATCTGGAAATTTCCCTAAAAATGGGGTAATTTTTTCCCACCGATCTATACCTCGAGCCTATACGTACAATCGCTTCATAGAAGCCGAATCGCTCTGATGTTGCCAACTTTGATATATTTAACTTTTAAAATTGCGTTTTTTCGTACCTCTAACTTAACGGCCGCTATGACAGCCGCCATCTTGAATTTTTAAAAATCACTCCCGTTCTGTCAAAATTCAGGATCATTGTGAGCAATACAAGAAAAAAATTATTATTTTCGATTTCGCGTTTCGGATCTGTGGCGCCGCGGTTCGGGGTCGAAAAATCAAAATTTTGAAAACGCTACGGCTCGGCCGCCATCTCGTTTTTCCAATTTTTTTCACATTTTCTATTAACCGTTTATTACTTTCTTTAAAGATTGTAAAATTCAATGAAATCGGTTGGAAAACAACGGAGCTGCAAAAATCACGTCGGCCGCCATCTTGTTTTTCTGAAATGTCATAATTTTTCCCCAGAGGGTTCCCAAAACCAAACACAACTCCCCCACATCACTATATCATTTTCCTTCTCTTTCTAGGAGAACAATTATGTCAATGAGTGAGTCAGTGAGTGGTAATCGAGCTATGTATAGTATATGTATAATAAGTAGTGTTTTGCTCGGTGCGCGTGACGTGGTAAGGTTAAGTTCATTATATAAAACCAAATTGATTTATTAAGATACATAATTCACCCCGAAAAAACCCATAAAATGACAGGCATTTCTATTTTTTGTAGAAAATGTAAGTCCGCCATCTTGGATTTGAAAATAAATGTCATTATCAAAATCAGCACCCTGGAAAACCCTGAAAACGACATCCATATTATTTTTTGTAGATTAGGATAATAATTTAGTAGGGTGCGTGGGTGCGCGGACCACTAAAGTGGTCCGCGAGCATGCAGAGTTTGTTCCACCGAGTAGACCTTCGGACCCTGATCATCTTTTGCCAAGAAACCACTCTTCCATCTTTTATAGCCTCCGAGATAGACAACGACGAAATTTGTACGGCGGCCATCTTGAATATCCAAAATTTTCCACTTTTTTTATTAATCGTTTACTACTTTCTTCAAAGGTTGCGAGTTTCAACGAAATCGGTTGGAAAACAAAAGAGTTGCAAAAATCACGTCGGTCGCCATCTTGTTTTTCTGAAATGTCATAATTTTTCCCTACTCGCCTCCCCCACCAAAACACATCTCCTCTACATTATCGTATCGTTTTCCGTCTCTTTCTAGGAGAATGAGACATTCAATATTCGCCATACAAAATGTATGGGAAAATAAATTCCGCCATTTTGAATTTTTTTTCTATTCATCGATTAGACCTTTGGATCCTGATCCTCTTTTGCCAAGAAACCGCACCTCCATCTTTTATACCCTCCGAGCTGGACGCCGGCGAAATTTGTATGGCGGCCATCTTTTCTTCGCCATTTTGAATTTTTTTTCAGCTTTTTGGCAATTGGATGATGTCATGAATGACATTTGGTCGAGCACCCCCCATCTATCTTCAGTACCTTGAGCGGACCCTTCACCCGTCTCCGACATCCTCGATCATCAGCTATTTCCAAATTTTTTTCGATTTTTTTTTTGTTTTCTATACGAAACCATCAGTGAAAAAAAAAATTTCATACAAAATTTTACAGGAGGAGTTTTTGGGGAAAATCTCGAAAATCTCCCTAAATGTGGCAACACTGTGTACATATTTCGATACTGCTGGTTGAGTCACACAATCGATTGATACATGTCGACTTTCCAAAATGTTGCCAACTGCCTCAAAAACGTGATCAAAATTTCGGAAAATTTGAAGAAAATACAAAATGGCCACCAACTCTTTTTGCAGAAGCAAATTAGATAATTTTACAATTTTCCTATTAACTACAGGATATACCGCTCCCGATGACGTTGCAATCTCTCCTCTCGCTCGCACCCACGTGAAATGATCGCCCCTGGAAAAAGACCATGTCGAAAATCACTTTTTCTTTGATCAATTCCAGTGTTGCCAGTCTCCGGCGACAAAAATACCCAAATGTCATTTGTACGAGCAAAACACATAATCGCTCATACTCGGATTTTGCACAAAGTCCTTATTTCGTTTTTTTACAATTTCCCGAAAATCTTGAAATTTTCCTAAAAATGGGGTATTTTTTTCCCACCGATCTATACCTCGACTCCATACATACAATCGTTTCATAGAAACCGAATCGCTCCGATGTTGCCAACTATGAGATATTTGAATTTTAAAATTGCGATTTTTTGTACGTCTAACTTAACGGCTGCCATGACAGCCGCCATCTTGAATTTTTAAAAATCACTCCCGTTCTGTCAAAATTCAGGATCATTGTGAGCGAAACAAGAAAAAAATAATTATCGTCGATTACCCTGTTTCGGATCTGTGGCGCTGCGGTTCGGGGTCGAAAAATCAAAATTTTGAAAACGCTACGGCTCGGCTGCCATCTTGTTTTTCCAATTTTTTCAACTTTTTTATTAATCATTTACTACTTTCTTCAAAGTTTGCAAAATTCAATAAAATCGGATGGAAAACAACGGAGCTGCAAAAATTACATCGGCCGCCATCTTGTTTTTCTGAAATGTCATAATTTTTCCCCAGTCGACTCCCCCATCCGAACACAACTCCCCCACATCACTATATCATTTTCCGTCTCTTTCTAGGAGAACAATTATGTCAATGAGTGAGTCAGTGAGTGGTAATCGAGCTATGTATAGTATATGTATAATAAGTAGTGTTTTGCTCGGTGCGCGTGACGTGGTAAGGTTAAGTTCATTATATAAAACCAAATTGATTTATTAAGATACATAATTCACCCCGAAAAAACCCATAAAATGACAGGCATTTCTATTTTTTGTAGAAAATGTAAGTCCGCCATCTTGGATTTGAAAATAAATGTCATTATCAAAATCAGCACCCTGGAAAACCCTGAAAACGACATCCATATTATTTTTTGTAGATTAGGATAATAATTTAGTAGGGTGCGTGGGTGCGCGGACCACTAAAGTGGTCCGCGAGCATACAGAGTTTGTTCCATTGAGTAGACCTCCGGACCCTGATCATCTTTTGCGAAGAAACCACTCTTCCATCTTTTATAGCCTCCGAGATAGACACCGACGAAATTTGTATGGCGGCCATCTTGTTTTTTCAAAATTTTCCACTTTTTCTATTAATCGTTTACTACATTCTTCAAAGATTGCGAGTTTCAACGAAATCGGTTGGGAAACAAAAGAGTTGCAAAAATCACGTCGGTCGCCATCTTGTTTTTCTGAAATGTCATAATTTTTCCCTACTCGCCTCCCCCACCCAAACACATCTCTCCTACATTATCATATCGTTTTCCGTCTCTTTCTAGGAGAATGAGACATTCAATTTTCGCCATTCAAAATGTATGGGAAAATAAATTCCGCCATTTTGAATTTTTTTTCTATTCATCGAGTAGACCTTTGGATCCTGATCCTCTTTTGCCACGAAACCGCACCTCCATCTTTTATACCCTCCGAGCTGGACGCCGGCGAAATTTGTATGGCGGCCATCTTTTCTTCGCCATTTTGAATTTTTTTTTAGCTTTTTGGCAATTGGATGATGTCATGAATGACATTTGGTCGAGCGCCCCCACCTATCTTCAATACCTTGAGCGGACCCTTCACCCGTCTCCGACATCCTCGATCATCAGCTATTTCCAAATTTTTCCTCGATTTTTTTTTTGTTTTCAATACAAAACCATCAGTGAAAAAAAAAAAATTCATACAAAATTTTACAGGAGGAGTTTTTGGGGAGAATCTCGAAAATCTCCCCAAATGTGGCAACACTGTTTACATATTTCGATACTGCTGGTTGAGTCACACAATCGATTGATACATGTCGACTTTCCAAAATGTTGCCAACTGCCTTAAAAACGTGATCAAAATTTCGGAAAATTTGAAGAAAATACAAAATGGCCACCAACTTTTTTTGCAGAAGCAAATTCGATAATGTTACAACTTTCCCATTAACTACAGGATATACCGCTCCCGATGACGTTTCAATCTCTCCTCTCGCTCGCACCCACGCGAAATGATCGTCCCTGAAAAAAGACAATGTCGAAAATCACTTTTTTTTTGATAAATTCCAGTGTTGCCAGTCCCCGGCAACAAAAATACCCAAATGTCATTTGTACGAGCAAAACACATAATCGCTCATACTCGGATTTTGCGAAAAGTCCGTATTTCGATTTTTTACATTTTCGCAAAAATCTTGAAATTTCCCGAAAAATGGGGTAATTTTTCCCCACCAATCTATACCTCAAGTTCATACGTACAACCGCTTCATAGAAACCGAATCGCTCCGATGTTGCCAACTTTGAGATATTTAACTTTTAAAATTGCGTTTTTTCGTACCTCGAACAAAACAGCCGCCATGACAGCCGCCATTTTGAATTTTTTAAAACCACTCCCATTCTGTCAAAATACAGGATAATCGTGGGCGAAACACGAAAAAATAGTTATCCTCGACTACCCCGTCTTGGATTTGTGGCGCCGCGGTTCGGGGTCGAAAAATCAAAAATTTTGAAACGCTACGACTCGGCCGCCATCTTGTTTTTCCAATTTTTTCGACATTTCCCATTAATCGTTTACTACATTCTTTAATAATTGCGAATTTGAACGGAGTCCCTTAAAAAACAAAGGAGCTGCAAAAATCACGTCGGCCGCCATCTTGTTTTTCCGAAATGTCATAATTTTTCCCCAGAGGGTTCCCGAAACCGAACACAACTCCCCTACATCATTATATCATTTTCCGTCTCTTTCTAGGAGAACAATTATGTCAATTAGTCAGTCAGTCAGTGAGTGGTAATCGAGCTATATATAGTATAACTAGTGTTTTGCTCGGTGCGCGAGCTGCTAAAGCAGCTCGCGTGACGTGGTTATGTTGACTTTATTATATTTAACCAAATTTATTTAAACCCACAAAACGACATCCATAACATTTTTTTCTTAAGAAGTGCATGTTTGCCATCTTGGATTTGAAAATGAATGTCGTTATCAAAACCATCACCCTGGAAAACTCTGAAAACGACATCCATATCATTTTTTTGTAAAAACGGGGTAGTTGAGGTTAATAAAGTAGGGTGCGTGGGTGCGCGGACCACTAAAGTGGTCCGCGAGCATGCAGAGTTTGTTCCACCGAGTAGACCTTCGGACCCTGATCATCTTTTGCCAAGAAACCACTCTTCCATCTTTTATAGCCTCCGAGATAGACACCGACGAAATTTGTACGGCGGCCATCTTGTTTTTTTTAAATTTTCCACTTTTTCTATTAATCGTTTACTACATTCTTCAAAGATTGCGAGTTTCAACGAAATCGGTTGGAAAACAAAAGAGTTGCAAAAATCACGTCGGCCGCCATCTTGTTTTTCTGAAATGTCATAATTTTTCCCGACTCCCATCCCGCACCCAAACATATCTTCCGAACATCATTGTATCGTTTCTTGTCTCTTTCTAGGAGAATGAGGCATACAATATTCGTCATACAAAATGTATGAAAAAATAAATTCCGCCATTTTGATTTTTTTTTCTATTCATCGAGTAGACCTTCGAATCTTGATCCTCTTTTGCCTAGAAACCACACTTCCATCTTTTATACCCTCCGAGCTGGACACCGGTGAAATTTGTATGGCGGCCATCATTTCTTCGCCATTTTGAATTTTTTTTCAGCTTTTTGGCAATTGGATGACGTCATGAATGACATTTGCTCGAGCACCCCCCACCTATCTTCAATACCTTAAGCGGGCCCTCCACCCGTCTCCGAAACCCTCAATCATCAGCTCTTTCCATAATTTTGGCTTACTAACTTTTTGTTTTCTATACGACACCATCAGTGAAAAAAAAATTTTTCATACAAAATTTTACAGGAGTTTCTTAGTTGAAAATCTCGAAAATCTCCCCAAAAGTGGCAACCCCGATTGCATATCTCCATACTGCCAGCCGAGATACACAATCGATTCATACATATTGGCTTTCCAAAATGTTGCCAACTGCCTCAAAAACGTGATCAAAATTTCGAAAAATTAAAAAAAAAAATGCAAAATGGACGCCAACTCGTTTCACTGAAAGATTTTACACGGTTTCATAATTTTCCTATTAACTACAGGATATACCGCTCCCGATGACGTTTCAATCTTTCCTCTCGCTCGCACCCACGCGAAAGGGGATACCGTGAAAAAGACCACGTTGAAAATCACTTTTTCTTTGATAAATTCTAGTGTTGCCAGTCTCCGGCGACAAAAATACCCAAATGTCATTTGTACAAGCAAAACACATAATCGCTCATACTCGGATTTTGCGAAAAGTCCGTATTTCGATTTTTTACAATTTCCCGAAAATCTTGAAATTTCCCTAAAAATGGTGTAATTTTTTTCCTCCAATCTATACCTCGAGCCTATACGTACAATCGCTTGATAGAAGCCGAATCGCTCCGATGTTGTCAACTTTGAGATATTTAACTTTTGAAATTGCGTTTTTTCGTACCTCGAACAAAACGGCCGCCATGACAGTCGCCATCTTGAATTTTTAAAAACCACTCCCGTTCTGTCAAAATACAGGATAATCGTGGGCGAAACCAAAAAAAAATAATTATCCTCGATCACCCCGTATCGGATCGAAACCCCGCGGTTCGGGGTCGAAAAATCAAAAATTTTAAAACGCTACGGCTCGGCTGCCATCTTGTTTTTCCATTTTTTTTCACATTTTCTCTTAACCGTTTACTACATTCTTTGACAATTGCGAGTTTGAACGGAGTCCCTTAAAAAACAAAGGAGCTGCAAAAATCACATCGGCCGCCATCTTGTTTTTCCGAAATATCATAATTTTTCCCCAGAGGGTTCCCGAATCCGAACACATCTCCCCTACATCATTATATCATTTTCCGTCTCCTTCTAGGAGAACAATTATGTCAATGAGTGAGTGAGTGAGTGGTAATCGAGCTATATATGTATAGTATAGTATATATACTAGTGTTTTGCTCGGTGCGCGAGCTGCTGAAGCAGCTCGCGTGACGTGGTTGGGTTGACAAGTATTAAAACGATAGTATTTATTAAGATACAAAATTAACCGCGAAAACACAATAAAACGACACCCATATCGATTTTTTTCTTAAAAAATGCATGTCCACCATCTTGGATTTCAAAATAAATGTCGTTATCAAAATCAGCAACCTGGAAAACTCTGAAAACGACATCCATATCATTTTTTGTAAAAACGGGGTAGTTGAGGTTATTAAGTAGGGTGCGTGGGTGCGCGGACCATTAAAGTGGTCCACGAGCATGCAGAGTTTGTTCCACCGAGTAGACCTTCGGACCCTAATCATCTTTTGCCAAGAAACCACTCTTCCATCTTTTATATTCTCCGAGATAGACACCGACGAAATTTGTACGGCGGCCATCTTGTTTTTCCAAAATTTTCCACTTTTTCTATTAATCGTTTACTACATTCTTTAAAGATTGCGAGTTTGAACGAAATCGGTTGGAAAACAAAAGAGTTGCAAAAATCATATAGGCCGCCATCTTGTTTTTCTGAAATGTCATAATTTTTCCCTACTCATATCGCGCACCAAAACATATCTCCCGTACATTATTGTATCGTTATCCGTCTCCTTCTAGGAGAATGAGACATTCAATATTCGCCATACAAAATGTATGTAAAAATAAATTCCGCCATTTTGAATTTTTTTTCTATTCATCGAGTAGACCTTCGGACCCTGAACATCTCTTGTAAAGAAACCACACTTCCATCTTTTATACCCTCCGAGCTGGACACCGGCGAAATTTGTATGGCGGCCATCTTTTCTTCGCCAATTTGAATTTTTTATCAGCTTTTTGGCAATTGGATGACGTCATGAATGACATTTGCTCGAGCACCCCTATCTATCTTCAATACCTTAAGCGGGGCCTTCACCCGTCTCCGACATCCTCAATTATCAGCTCTTTCCAAATACTCCCTCGATTTTTTTTTTGTTCTCTATACGAAACCATCAGTGAAAAAAAAAATTTTCATACAAAATTTTACAGGAGGAGTTTTTGGGGAAAATCTCGAAAATCTCCCCAAATGTGGCAACACCGTTTGAATATTTCGATATTGCCAACCAAGTCACACAATCGATCCTCACATGTCAACTTTCCAAAATGTTGCCAACTGCCTCAAAAACTTGATCAAACTTTCGAAAAATTAAAAAAAATACAAAATGGCCGCCAACTCGTTTCACAGAAAGATTTTAAACGGTTTCAAAATTTTCCTATTAATAACAGGATATACCGCTTCCGATGTCGTTTCAATCTCTCCTCTCGCTCGCACCCACGCGAAAGGGGATTCCGTGAAAAAGACCATATCGAAAATCACTTTTTCTTTGATAAATTCCAGTGTTGCCAGTCTCCAGCGCCAAAAATACCCAAATGTCATTTGTACAAGCAAAACACATAATCGCTCATACTCGTATTTTGTGAAAAGTCCGTATTTCGTTTTTTTACAATTTCCCGAAAATCTTGAAATTTCCCCAAAAATGGGGTATTTTTTTTACCAATCTATTCCTCAAGTCTATACGCACAATCAATTCATAGAAACCGAAACGGTGCGACGTCGTCGACTGGGATCAATAACGTGATCAAACTTTCGAAAAATTAAAAAAAATACAAAATGGCCGCCAACTCGTTTCACAGAAAGATTTTACACGGTTTCATAATTTTCCTATTAACTACAGGATATACTGCTCCCGACCACGTTTCAATCTCTCCTCTCGCTCGCACCCACGCGAAAGGGGATTCCGTGAAAAAGACCATATCGAAAATCACTTTTTCTTTGATAAATTCCAGTGTTGCCAGTCTCCAGCGCCAAAAATACCCAAATGTCATTTGTACGAGCAAAACACATAATCGCTCATGCTCGTATTTTGCGAAAAGACCGTATTTCGTTTTTTTACAATTTCCCGAAAATCTTGAAATTTCCCCAAAAAATGGGGTATTTTTTTTCACCAATCTATACCTCAAGTCAATACGCACAATCGCTTCATAGAAACCGAAACGGTGCGACGTCGTCGACTGGGATCAAAAACGTGATCAAACTTTCGAAAAATTAAAAAAAATACAAAAAGGCTGCCAACTCGTTTCACAGAAAGATTTTACACGGTTTCATAATTTTCCTATTAACTACAGGATATACTGCTCCCGACCACGTTTCAATCTCTCCTCTCGCTCGCACCCACGCGAAAGGGGATTCCGTGAAAAAGACCATGTCGAAAAATCACTTTTTCTTTAATAAATTCCAGTGTTGCCAGTCTCCGGCAACAAAAATACCCAAATGTCATTTGTACAAGCAAAACACATAATTGCTTATACTGGGATTTTGCTAAAAGTGCGTATTTCGATTTTTTACAATTTCCCGAAAATCTTGAATTTTCCCTAAAAATGGGGTAATTTTTTTCCTCCAATCTATACCTCAAGCCTATACGTACAATCGCTTCATAGAAGCCGAATCGCGTCAATGTTGCCAACTTTGAGATATTTGAATTTTAAAATTGCGATTTTTTGTACGTCTAACTTAACGGCCGCCATGACAGCCGCCATCTTGAATTTTTAAAAACCACTCCCATTCTGTCAAAATACAGGATAATCGTGGGCGAAACACGAAAAAATAATTATCCTCGACTACCCCGTCTTGGATCTGTGGCGCCGCGGTTCGGGATCGAAAAAACAAAAATTTTGAAACGCTACGGCTCGGCCGCCATTTTGTTTTTCCAAATTTTTCCACATTTTCTGTTAACCGTTTACTACATTCTTTAATAGTTGCGAATTTGAACGGAGTCCCTTTAAAAACAAAGGAGCTGCAAAAATCACGACGGCCGCCATCTTGTTTTTTTGAAATGTCATAATTTTTCCCCAGTCGAATCCCGCATCCAAACACAATTCCCTTACATCATTATTTCATTTTCCGTCTCTTTCTAGGAGAACAATTATGTCAATGAGTGAGTCAGTGGTAATCGAGCTATATATATATACTAGTGTTTTGCTCGGTGCGCGAGCTGCTAAAGCAGCTCGCGTGACGTGGTTAGGTTGATAAGTATTAAAACGAATTTATTTATTAAGATACAAAATTCACCCCAAAAACACCATAAAAGGACACCCATATCGAAATTTTTCTTAAAAAATGCATGTCCGCCATCTTGGATTTCAAAATAAATGTCGTTATCAAAGTCAGCACGCCGGAAAACTCTGAAAACGACATCCATATCAGTTTTTGTAAAAACGGGGTAGTTGAGCTTAATAAAGTAGGGTGCGTGGGTGCGCGGACCACTTTAGTGGTCCGCGAGCATGCAGAGTTTGTTCCAACGAGTAGACCTTCGGATCCTGATCATCTTTTGCCAAGAAACCACTCTTCCATCTTTTATACCCTCCGAGATAGACACCGACGAAGTTTGTGTGGCGGCCATCTTGTTTTTCCAATTTTTTCACTATTTCCAGTAATCGTTTACTATTTTCTTCAAAGATTGCGAGTTTCAACGAAATCGGTTGGAAAACAAAAGAGTTGCAAAAATCATATAGGCCGCCATCTTGTTTTTCTGAAATGTCATAATTTTCCCCTACTCATATCGCGCATCCGAACATATCTCCCATACATCAATGTATCGTTTTCTGTCTCTTTCTAGGAGAATGAGGCATTCAATATTCGCCATACAAAATGTATGGAAAAAAAAATTCCGCCATTTTGGATTTTTTTTCTATTCATCGAGTAGACCTTCGGATTCTGATCATCTCTTGCCAAGAAACCTCACTTCCATCTTTTATACCTTCCGAGCTGGACACCAGCGAAATTTGTATGGCGGCCATCTTTTCTTCGCCATTTTGAATTTTTTTTCAGCTTTTTGGCAATTGGATGACGTCATGAATGACATTTGCTCGAGCACCCCCCACCTATCTTCAATACCTCAAGCGGGCCCTCCACCCGTCTCCGAAACCCTCAATCATCAGCTCTCTCCATAATTTTGGCTTACTAAGTTTTTGTTTTCTATACGACACCATCAGTGAAAAAAAAAATTTTCATACAAAATTTTACAGGAGCTTCTTAGTTGAAAATCTCGAAAATCTCCCCAAAAGTGGCAACACCGGTTGCATATCTCCATACTGCCAGCCTAGATACACAATCGATTCATACATACTGACTTTCCAAAATGTTGCCAACTGCCTCAAAAACGTGATCAAAATTTCGAAAAGTTAAAAAAAATACAAAATGGCCGCCAACTCGTTTCACAGAAAGATTTTACATGGTTTCATATTTTTCCTATTAACTACAGGATATACCGCTCCCGATGACGTTTCAATCTTTCCTCTCGCTCGCACCCACGCGAAAGGGGATACCGTGAAAAAGACCGTGTCGAAAATCACTTTTACTTTGATAAATTCCAGTGTTGCCAGTCTCCGGTGACAAAAATACCCAAATGTCATTTGTACGAGCAAAACACGTAATCACTCATACTCGGATTTTGCTAAAAGTGCGTATTTCGATTTTTTACAATTTCCCGAAAATCTTGAAATTTCCCTAAAAATGTGGTAATTTTTTCCCACCGATCTATACCTCGAGTCTATACGTACAACCGCTTCATAGAAGCCGAATCGCTCCGATGTTGCCAACTTTGAGATATTTAACTTTTAAAATTGCGTTTTTTCGTACCTCTAACAAAACGGCCGCCATGACAGCCGCCATCTTGAATTTTTAAAAGCCACTCCCGTTCTGTCAAAATACAGGATAATCGTGGGCGAAACCAGAAAAAATAATTATCCTCGATTACCCCGTTTCGGATCTGTGACGCCGCGGTTCGGGGTCGAAAAATTAAAAATTTTGAAACGCTACGGCTCGGCCGCCATCTTGTTTTTCCAATTTTTTCCACATTTTCTGTTAACCGTTTACTACATTCTTCAATAGTTGCGAGTTTGAACGGAGTCCCTTAGAAAACAACGGAGCTGCAAAAATCACGGCGGCCGCCATCTTGTTTTTCCGAAATGTCATAATTTTTCCCCAGTTGACTCCCCCACCCGAACACATCTCCCCTACATCATTATATCATTTTCCTTCTCTTTCTAGGAGAACAATTATGTCAATGAGTGAGTGAGTGGTAATCGAGCTATATATAGTATAACTAGTGTTTTGCTCGGTGCGCGAGCTGCTAAAGCAGCTCGCGTGACGTGGTAAGGTAGACTTTATTATATAAAACTAAATTTATTTATTAACCCCGATTAATTCACCCCGAAAAAACCCATAAAATGACAGGCATTTCTATTTTTTGTAGAAAATATAAATCCGCCATCTTGGATTTAAAAATGAATGTCATTATCAAAATCAGCACCCTGGAAAACCCTGAAAACGACATCTATATCATTTTTTGTAAAAACGGGGTAGTTGAGGTTAATAAAGTAGGTTGCGTGGGTGCGCGGACCACTAAAGTGGTCCGCGAGCATGCAGGGTTTGTTCCACTGAGTAGACCTTCGGACCCTAATCATCTTTTGCCAAGAAACCACTCTTCCATCTTTTATATTCTCCGAGATAGACACCGACGAAATTTGTACGGCGGCCATCTTGTTTTTCCAAAGTTTTCCACTTTTTCTATTAATCGTTTACTACATTCTTCAAAGATTGCGAGTTTGAACGAAATCGGTTGGAAAACAAAAGAGTTGCAAAATACACGGCGGTCGCCATCTTGTTTTTCTGAAATGTCATAATTTCTCCCTACTCGCCTCCCCCACCCGAACACATCTCCCCTACATTATCGTATCGTTTTCCGTCTCTTTCTAGGAGAATGAGACATTCAACATTCGCCATACAAAATGTATGGGAAAATAAATTCCGCCATTTTGATTTTTTTTTCTATTCATCGGGTAGACCTTCGGATCCTGATCACCTTTTGCCAAGAAACCACACTTTCATCTTTTATACCCTCCGAGCTGGACACCGGCAAAATTTGTATGGCGGCCATCTTTTCTTCGCCATTTTGAATTTTTTTTCAGCTTTTTGGCAATTGGATGACGTCATAAATGACATTTGGTCGAGCACCCCCCACCTATCTTCAATACCTTGAGCGGACCCTTCACCCGTCTCCGACATCCTCGATCATCAGCTATTTCCAAATTTTTCCTCGATTTTTTTTTTGTTTTCTATACGAAACCATCAGAGAAAAAAAATTTTTCATACAAAATTTTACAGGAGGAGTTTTTGGGGAGAATCTCGAAAATCTCCCCAAATGTGGCAACACTGTTTACACATTTCGATACTGCTGGTTGAGTCACACAATCGATTGATACATGTCGACTTTCCAAAATGTTGCCAACTGCCTCAAAAACGTGATCAAAATTTCGGAAAATTTGAAGAAAATACAAAATGGCCACCAACTTTTTTTGCAGAAGCAAATTCGTTAATTTTACAACTTTCCCATTAACTACAGGATATACCGCTCCCGATGACGTTGCAATCTCTCCTCTCGCTCGCACCCACGCGAAACGATCGCCCCTGAAAAAAGACAATGTCGAAAATCACTTTTTCTTTGATAAATTCCAGTGTTGCCAGTCTTCGGCGACAAAAATACCCAAATGTCATTTGTACGAGCAAAACACGTAATCGCTCATACTCGGATTTTGCAAAAAGTCCGTATTTCGATTTTTTTCAATTTCCCGAAAATCTTGAAATTTCCCCAAAAAATGGGGTAATTTTTTTCCTCATATCTATACCTCGAGCCTATACGTACAATCGCTTGATAGAAGCCGAATCGCTCCGATGTTGCCAACTTTGAGATATTTAACTTTTAAAATTGCGTTTTTTCGTACCTCTAACATAATGGCCGCCACGACAGCCGCCATCTTGAATTTTTAAAAACCACTCCCATTCCGTCAAAATTCAGGATAATCATAGACGAAACCAGAAAAAAAATATTATTATCGATTTCCCGTTTCGGATCTGTGGCGCCGCGGTTCGGGGTCGAAAAATCAAAATTTTGAAAACGCTACGGTTCGGCCGCCATCTTGTTTTTTCAACTTTTTCGACATTTTCCATTAATCGTTTACTACTTTCTTCAAAGATTGCAAAATTCAACGAAATCGGTTGGAAAACAACGGAGCTGCAAAAATCACGTCGGCCGCCATCTTGTTTTTCCGAAAAGTCATAATTTTTCCCCAGAGGGTTCCCGAATCCGAACACATCTTTCCTACATCACTATATCATTTTCCTTCTCTTTCTAGGAGAACAATTATGTCAATGAGTCAGTGAGTCAGTCAGTGGTAATTGAGCTATATATAGTATAACTAGTGTTTTGCTCGGTGCGCGAGCTGCTAAAGCAGCTCGCGTGACGTGGTTATGTTGACTTTATTATATTTAACCAAATTTATTTATTAAGATACACAATTCACCACAAAAACACATAAAACCCACACCCATATCAATTTTTTCTTAAAAAGTGCATGTCCACCAGCTTGGATCTAAAAATGAATGTCATTATCAAAATCAGCACCCTGGAAAACTCTGAAAACGACATCCATATCATTTTTTGTAAAAACGGGGTAGTTGAGGTAAATAAAGTAGGGTGCGTGGGTGCGCGGACCACTAAAGTGGTCCGCGAGCATGCAGAGTTTGTTCCACCGAGTAGACCTTCGGACCCTGATCACCTTTTGCCAAAAAACCACTCTTCCATCTTTTATAGCTTCCGAGATAGACACCGACGAAATTCGTACGGCGGCCATCTTGTTTTTCCAAAATTTTCCACTTTTTCTAATAATCGTTTACTACATTCTTCAAAGATTGCGAGTTTGAACGAAATCGGTTGGAAAACAAAAGAGTTGCAAAAATCACGTCGGTCGCCATCTTGTTTTTCTGAAATGTCATAATTATTTTTCCCTACTCGCCTCCTCCACCCAAACACATCTCCCCTACATTATCGTATCGTTTTTTGTCTCTTTCTATGAGAATGAGACATCCAATATTCACCATACATTTTCTATGGGAAAATAAATTCCGCCATTTTGAATTTTTTTTCTATTCATCGAGTAGACCTTCGGATCCTGATCCTCTTTTGCCACGAAACCACACTTCCATCTTTTATACCCTCCGAGCTGGACACCGGCGAAATTTGTATGGCGGCCGTCTTTTCTTCGCCATTTTGAATTTTTTTTCAGCTTTTTGGCAATTGGATGACGTCATGAATGACATTTGCTCGAGCACCCCCCACCTATCTTCAATACCTTGAGCGGGCCCTTCACCCATCTCCGATATCCTCAATCATCAGCTCTCTCCATAATTTTGGCTTACTAAGTTTTTGTTTTCTATATAACACCATCAGTGAAAAAAAAATTTTTCATACAAAATTTTACAGGAGTTTCTTAGTTGAAAATCTCGTAAATCTCCCCAAAAGTGGCAACACTGTTTCTATATTTCGATATTGCCGACTGAGTCACACAATCGATTCATACATATAGACTTTCCAAAATGTTGCCAACTGCCTCAAAAACGTGATCAAAATTTCGAAAAATTAAAAAAAATACAAAATGGCCGCCAACTCGTTTCACACAAAGATTTTACACGGTTTCATAATTTTCCTATTAACTACAGGATATACTGCTCCCGATGACGTTTCAATCTTTCCTCTCGCTCGCACCCACACGAAAGGGGATACCGTGTGTTCCCGCTCCAGCCCGCCGTGCTCTGAGGGACCGCAGGTCGTAACAAAAAAACCACGGTTTGTTCTAAAAAGGCTAGGCCGGTTTATTGAACCCAAGGACGAACACACGTTGATCAATATTTTACATGAGTATATATTCCTTACATAATCGACCAAGACCGCGACATATTGGTCGTACAGCGCCATCTATTATCTGGCTTGGTAAACAATATAATTGGTCTTGAACATACCGCCCGCCAAGGACATTTAGTGAGAAATGTCCTTAATTAAATGTGTTTGTTAAATGTGTATGTACTCGTAAATATGACTATGTTCTTGGTGGGTGGTCTTACATGGTTTGAAACTTGTGCTAAATGAACTACAAATGAACTAGATTGAACTTTGAAATTACATAATGTTAAATGCACTTGTCTTGAATTTTTGAACTAAATTAAACAATTATAAATGAACTAAATTGCGCTTTTAAACCATGCAATGGTTTGCTCTTACATGAAATAAATTTACAAATTTGATCTTATGAACTATAGATATTATCAAACTTGAGCTATACATAAACTTAAACTATAACAATTTCTTATTATCTAACTAACCTATACATACAGTGTTGATCTAGTAACATTTTGACCTCAACGATGACTAATCGCATTTTGAATGAATTGCCACCTTTTCAGTATACTTACATTGGACTCAAAATAGTTAAGTATTATTAACCTTTGGTACAGCTATCAGTGGCCCTACGGTTCTTACAAATACCGGTGTAAACGGCAGAGAGTCACTGAGATCTGAACTGTCTCCAGATATGGGCTGTTCTAAATTTGTAAGCAACTTCTGTCCTACTAACTACTTGAAATATTGGTCTTAAATTCTTCGTTTCGTACTTTCCTTTTCAGTAAATACTTTGAACTAAATGAGTGTTTGATCTCCTTCGGAATGAACTTTTAATTCTGTCGGCAACTGGATACCTAATGTGGATTTTGTGATCTGCACTGTGTATACTTATTTAAATGATTCACCGAACTTGTGAAATTTAATACTAGCTTCTGTTATGTGCTTCACCATCGTGGGACTTGTACTGTAGTAAGTTGTTCTACTTCTTCAAGGTAAGTATTCTTTTATTTTCTTTAAAATTATGCTAAAATTGTCTTTTGCTATTTTGCTATACCGAATATGCTTTTTTTTCTTTTGAATAAATATTTTTTCTGCTTTTATACTTAGTGCTATCCACTCTAGTGGCCTATATGATGTATACTAACTGATAATATTGATCTTTTTGTTTCAGGTCCAGACGTTGGCTTCAGTATTCACCGAGCATCTAGATTGATCTTCGCTTCGGATAAAGGTAAGTTCTAAATCCTATGGTACTCTTTGTCCATTTTTATTTTGCCCTTGATCTTTGTTTTGTCCTTAATACTTTTTGTCCTTTAATTTTTGTTGTTCTTTTGCTCTAGTTGTCCCTTTTGTTCTAGTTGTCCTTTTTGTTCTAGTTGTCCTTTTTGATCTTGAGGCTAATTTTGCTCTGTTTGTTCTTTTCCATTGTGTTCTGTTTGTGCTTACCCTTGCTTAAGGTGTCTTGCTGTTGCTTGTCAATTTCTTGTGTGTGGTTTTGTATGTTCTCTTGATCTTCTTTCTTGTATATGCTTGTTAATATATCTACTTTATTGTTATTCCATTTTTCAGCTTGCTCTTTTAAGGTTGTCTTATCGTTTCTTACGAATGCATGATGTGGTAAGTAGACAGTTTCATTATTTTCTCTGTCGTTTATGTTTACAGATTTTATGTGTCCTAATTGTGAATTTCTGTTGTGTTCTATTTGTTTCAGATCTAAATTCTTCGATAGCCTTTTGTGTGATGGTTGGGTTTTGGTTACGTTCAGGTGTCGTGTCCGATTGCGACCTTTATCTGTCCTATTTGGTGTACTTGATTTGAACTTTTGCTCTTTTTCTATCTGTTTTGAATTTTCAGTTTCAGTGATCTGAGCATGCATAACCGAAATTTTCGGAGTGTCCTCGTTGTTCTTGTTAAATTGTTCGTTAACTGTGCCAGACAGAATCCACCCTAATGTTGTTCTTTGTGCTATAAGTTTCCCATTACGGCTCTTCTTTATGCCTTCTTGTACTATTTGGCTATAAATATCAGCACCCAACAGCAAATCGAATGCCTTAGAAGTGTTGAAATGGGGATCTGCTAGTTGTAAGTTCTTAAATTCTGTCCAGTCCAGGTTATGCACTTGACGTTCCGGTAAAAACGTAGTTATGTTCTTCAGCACGTAAGCTGTGACCTGTATGTTATTGTCCTGGTTTGTCCTTGATCTTAATTTGATGGTAACTACATATTTTGATCTTATGGCTTTGTTTCCTCCTAGTCCAGTAATCATTCCGCTTACAGGAGTCTTCTTAAGCCGCAACAGCTGGACTGCAGCCTCAGTTATAAAACTGGCCTGCGATCCTTGATCTAACAAAACTCTGAGGATATGATCCTTCCCAGCTTCAGACTCGGTGTTTACTAATGCCGTAGGAAGTAAAACCTGACCGCAACTGGAAATCCTTTGAGTTGAAAGACATGAAACTATTGGTGGAGTATTAGTTAAAGTGCTAGCACTCTCAACAGGTTTTTCTGCCGTTGAACTGGAAGCTGTGCTCTCGATCTCTTGATGCAAAAGGGAATGGTGACGCAATTTACAAATCCTGCAGGATCCAGGATTTTTGCACTGAGAAGATATGTGATTGCTGCCTAAACAGTTCACGCAAATTGAATTCTTGGCCACAAAGTCACGCCTTGTTGCGATATCTTCACCAGCAAACCTTTTACAAAAACACAATTTGTGTTGCTCTGAACAATACTCACAGCGCATAATTGAGGTATTTGTAGCTATAAAAGACTTTGGTTTTGAACTAGAACCACTGTTGTACTGTACTGAAGGTTTTTTAGAATCTACAAATTCTAAAGCGCGAAAACGGTTTTCCATAAAAGTTTTAAATTGTTCTAATGTTGGCAATTGATTCGAATCGACTGAACTAGAAATATGTAGCTCCCACTGTTTCCGTGTTTCGGAATCGAGTTTGAAAGTAACAATATGAATTATGATAATATCCCATGTGCTAACATCAATGTCTATATTTTTTAAGGCATTCAAGCAGTCTATGGTGGTGTCTATAAGGTCTTTTAAACCAGATGCTGACTCAGTGTTCATCTGTTTAATGCTAAACAAGCGCTTAAAGATGCATTTTGCTAAGTATTTTCTATTGTTGTACCTTTGTTCTAATAGAGACCAGCATCGACTGTAATTTGCACTAGTAATTGGTGTATGCCTTATTAATTGCTCTGCCTCACCCGTTATGTGAGATTTCAAATAATTTAACTTTTGTACATTGTCTAAATCAGTATTATTGTGAACAAGAGAAACGAATAAATCACGAAATGTTGTCCATTCTGAATAACTACCCGAAAATGTCGGAATAGTAATTTTTGGAAGCTTTACTAACGGGCTGACCTTATCACTATTTGTACTAGGACTTGACTGACTTTCTGTTGACCTAAGTTCATTTAAAGTTCTTATTAACAGAGATTTATAATTGAAATAGTGATCTTTAGTAATATCATAAATTTCTTTTACAACATACTGTGTACTTGCTAAAATATCTGGTTGTGAAATTTCAAACAATTTAGCATTATTTGCTCTAAAAGATAACCAATCTGTTTCTAAACTTTCCGATATAATTTCTACGTACTCTTTGCTTATTCTCTCTTTTGCACTTTTCTTAAAATTGGATAAATCCTTTTTAATTGAATTATGTAAATCTAACTGCACATTTATTAGTCCTTCCATTATGTACTCAAATTAAATTAATTGATGATCTAATTAATTAAAATTATTTATTGACCTATTAAATAATCATTGTCTTTATTTGAACTCAAACTAAAAGTGTTCTTAATAATTTACTTGTACTAATTTTAAGTTAAGTAACTCGGAAAATAACCAAGTGAAATCAAGGTTTTGATTAGATTAACAAGTTTGTTCTATCAAGCAAAATAATTCTATGTTCTATACCATCATGTAAATCACAAGTGTTTGGTTGACCTAAAATCTCTATGTCCTAAATAATTTCAATGTTCTTTTATCTTGAAAAATTTACAAGTGTTTTACTGATCGAAAAAATTCTATGTCCTAAGATATTTCTTGAAAATTTTACAAGTGTTTGAAACTTTAACAGTTCTAGGGGAAATCGGACATAGGTTCCCCGTTCCCTCGTTTTTAGTGAAATTATTCTAAGTCCTAACTAGCATGCAATTTACTCTAAGTTAAAATTAAAAGTTTACTAATATTTCTACAAGTTTTAAATTCTATGTTCTTATTAGCTTGAATTTTCTAAGTTATTGAAACCAATGAAATAAAGTTCAATTTTGCTTGAAATATGAATCACTGACATAAAGTTTAATTTTGCTTGAAAGTTAATTTGAAGGTTTGTACTCACGGTTTGACACTTCACTTGAACTATTGCACTCACACGTCACGATGACAGCTGTCAGCTTGACTTTGGCACCTGTCAGACTTGACTTTGACACCTGTCAGCTTGACTTTGACACCTGTCAAACTGGTCCTTGGTAGTCCATCCTTGGCGTACTAGGGTTGTCCTGCTCTGCATCACTCGTCTCGCTCGCTCTCGCTGGTCCACGCTGCTGGCGCCCTCTGCCGGCGCCTGCCGCCGCTGCTGGAACCACGTACTCTGGTGTCTGCAGCGATCCACTGCGAGTACGGTGAGTGGTCCACCAGTGGACCACTTGTTCTTCAAAAATATCCGGTTCGAAGGACCAAAATGTTCCCGCTCCAGCCCGCCGTGCTCTGAGGGACCGCAGGTCGTAACAAAAAAACCACGGTTTGTTCTAAAAAGGCTAGGCCGGTTTATTGAACCCAAGGACGAACACACGTTGATCAATATTTTACATGAGTATATATTCCTTACATAATCGACCAAGACCGCGACATATTGGTCGTACAGCGCCATCTATTATCTGGCTTGGTAAACAATATAATTGGTCTTGAACACCGTGAAAAAGACCGTGTCGAAAATCACTTTTACTTTGATAAATTCCAGTGTTGCCAGTCTCCGGTGACAAAAATACCCAAATGTCATTTGTACGAGCAAAACACATAATCACTCATACTCGGATTTTGCTAAAAGTGCGTATTTCTATTTTTTACAATTTCCCGAAAATCTTGAAATTTCCCTAAAAATGGGGTAATTTTTTCCCACCGATCTATACCTCGAATCAATACGTACAACCGCTTCATAGAAGCCGAATCGCTCCGATGTTGCCAACTTTGAGATATTTAACTTTTAAAATTGCGTTTTTTCGTACCTCTAACTTAACGGCCGCCATGACAGCCGCCATCTTGAATTTTTAAAAATCACTGCCGTTTTGTCAAAATTCAGGATAATCGTAGACGAAACCAGAAAAAAATTATTAGTTTCAATTTCCCGTTTCGGATCTGTGGCACCGCGGTTCGGGGTCGAAAAATCAAAATTTTGAAAACGCTACGGCTCGGCCGCCATCTTGTTTTTCCAATTTTTTCCACATTTTCTGTTAATCGTTTACTACTTTCTTTAAAGTTTGCAAAATTCAACAAAATCGGTTGGAAAACAACGGAGCTGCAAAAATCACGTCGGCCGCCATCTTGTTTTTCTGAAATGTCATAATTTTTCCCCAGAGGGTTTCCGAAACCGAACACAATTCCCCTACATCACTATATCATTTTCCTTCTCTTTCTAGGAGAACAATTATGTCAATGAGTCAGTGAGTGAGTGGTAATTGAGCTATATATAGTATAATAACTAGTGTTTTGCTCGGTGCGCGAGCTGCTAAAGCAGCTCGCGTGACGTGGTTATGTTGACTTTATTATATTTAACCAAATTTATTTATTAAGATACACAATTCACCACAAAAACACATAAAACCCACACCCATATCAATTTTTTCTTAAAAAGTGCATGTCCACCAGCTTGGATCTAAAAATGAATGTCATTATCAAAATCAGCACCCTGGAAAACTCTGAAAACGACATCCATATCATTTTTTGTAAAAACGGGGTAGTTGAGGTTAATAAAGTAGGGTGCGTGGGTGCGCGGACCACTAAAGTGGTCCGCGAGCATATAGAGTTTGTTTCACTGAGTAGACCTCCGGATCCTGATCATATTTTGCCAAGAAACCACTCTTCCATCTTTTATAGCCTCCGAGATAGACACCGACGAAATTTGTACGGCGGCCATCTTGTTTTTCCAAAATTTTCCACTTTTTCTATTAATCATTTACTACTTTCTTCAAAGATTGCGAGTTTGAACGAAATCGGTTGGAAAACAAAAGAGTTGCAAAAATCATATAGGCCGCCATCTTGTTTTTCTGAAATGTCATAATTTTTCCCTACTCATATCGCGCACCAAAACATATCTCCCGAATATCATTGTATCGTTTTCTCTCTCTTTCTACGAGAATGAGACATTCAATATTCGCCATACAAAATGAATGGAAAAATAAATTCCGCCATTTTGAATTTTTTTTCTATTCATCGAGTAGACCTTCGGATCCTGATTCTTTTTTGCCACGAAACCACACCTCCATCTTTTATACCCTCCGAGCTGGACACCGGCGAAATTTGTATGGCGGCCATCTTTTCTTCGCCATTTTGAATTTCTTTTCAGCTTTTTGGCAATTGGATGACGTCATGAATGACATTTGCTCGAGCACCCCCCACCTATCTTCAATACCTTAAGCGGGCCCTCCACCCGTCTCCGAAACCCTCAATCATCAGCTCTCTCCATAATTTTGGCTTACTAACTTTTTGTTTTCTATATGACACCATCAGTGAAAAAAAAAAATTTCATACAAAATTTTACAGGAGTTTCTTAGTTGAAAATCTTGAAAATCTCCCCAAAAGTGGCAACACCGGTTGCATATCTCCATACTGCCAGCAGAGATACACAATCGATTCATACATGTTAACTTTCCAAAATGTTGCCAACTGCCTCAAAAACGTGATCAAAATTTCGAAAAATAAAAAAAAATACAAAATGGCCGCCAACTCGTTTCACAGAAAAATTTTACACGGTTTCATAATTTTCCTATTAACTACAGGATATACTGCGCCCGATGACGTTTCAATCTTTCCTCTCGCTCGCACCCACGCGAAAGGGGATACCGTGAAAAAGACAGTGTCGAAAATCACTTTTACTTTGATAAATTCCAGTGTTGCCAGTCTCCGGTGACAAAAATACCTAAATGTCATTTGTACGAGCAAAACACGTAATTACTCATACTCGGATTTTGCTTAAAGTGCGTATTTCTATTTTTTACAATTTCCCGAAAATCTTGAAATTTCCCTAAAAGTGGGGTAATTTTTTTCCTCCAATCTATACCCCGAGTCTATACGTACAATCGCTTCATAGAAGCCGAATCGCTCCGATGTTGCCAACTTTGAGATATTCGAATTTTAAAATTGCGTTTTTTCGTACCTCGAACAAAATGGCCGCTATGACAGCCGCCATCTTGAATTTTTAAAAACCATTCCCGTTTTGTCAAAATACAGGATAATCGTGGGCGAAACCAGAAAAAATAATTATCCTCGATTACCCCGTCTCGGATCTGTGGCGCTGCGGTTAGGGGTCGAAAAATGAAAATTTTGAAAACGCTCCATCTCGGCCGCCATTTTGTTTTTCCAATTTTTTCCACATTTTCTGGTAACCGTTTACTATTTTCTACAAAGTTTGCAAAATTCAAAAAAATAGGTTGGAAAACAACGGAGCTGCAAAAATCACGTCGGCCGCCATCTTGTTTTTCTGAAATGTCATAATTTTTCCCCAGAGGACTCCCAAATCCGACCACATCTCCCCTACATCATTATATCATTTTCCGTCTCTTTCTGGGAGAACAATTATGTCAATGAGTGAGTGGTAATTGAGCTATATATAGTATATATATATAGTATACTAGTGTTTCGCTCGGTGCGCGAGCTGCTAAGGCAGCTCGCGTGACGTGGTTAGGTTTTACTATATTGTATTAAACAGAATTTATTTATTAAGATACGCAATTCACTCTGCAATACCTATAAAACGACACCCATATCAGATTTTTTCTTAAAAGTGCATGTTCGCCATCTTGGATTTGAAAAGGAATGTCGTTATCAAAACCAGCACCCTGGAAAACTCTAAAAACGATATCCATATCATTTTTTGTAAATACGGGGTAGTCGAGGTTAATAAAGTAGGGTGCGTGGGTGCGCGGACCACTAAAGTGGTCCGCGAACATGCAGAGATTCTTTCACCGAGAAGACCTTCTGATCCTGATCATCTTTTTCCAAGAAACGACTTTTCCATCTTTTATAGCCTCCGAGATAGACACCGACGAAATTTGTACAGCGGCCATCTTGTTTTTCCAAATTATTCCAATTTGTCTATCAATCGTTTACAACACTCTTCAAAGATTGCGAGTTTCAACGAAATCGGTTGGAAAACAAAAGAGTTGCAAAAATCATATAGGCCGCCATCTTGTTTTTCTGAAATGTCATAATTTTCCCCTACTCATATCACGCATCCAAACATATCTCCCTTACATCAATGTATCGTTTTCTGTCTCTTTCTAGGAGAATGAGACATTCAATATTCGCCATACAAAATGTATGGGAAAATAAATTCCGCCATTTTGAATTTTTTTTCTATTCATCGAGTAGACCTTCGGACCCTGATCATCTCTTGCCAAGAAACCACACTTCCATCTTTTATACCCTCCGAGCTGGACACCGGCGAAATTTGTATGGCGGCCATCTTTTCTTCGCCATTTTAAATTTTTTTCCAGCTTTTTGGCAATTGGATGATGTCATGAATGACATTTGCTCGAGCACCCCCCGCCTATCTTCAATACCTTAAGCGGGCCCTTCACCCATTTCCGATATCCTCAATCATCAGCTCTCTCCATAATTTTGGCTTACTAAGTTTTTGTTTTCTATCTGACACCATCAGTGAAAAAAAAAATTTTCATACAAAATTTTACAGGAGTTTTTTAGTTGAAAATCTCGAAAATCTCCCCTAAAGTGGCAACACCGGTTGCATATCTCCATACTGCAAGCCGAGATACACAATCGATTCATACATACTGACTTTCCAAAATGTTGCCAACTGCCTCAAAAACGTGGTCAAAATTTCGAAAAATAAAAAAAAATACAAAATGGCCGCCAACTCGTTTCACAGAAAGATTTTACACGGTTTCATAATTTTCCTATTAACTACAGGATATACCGCTCCCGATGACGTTTCAATCTTTCCTCTTGCTCGCACCCACGCGAAAGGGGATACCGTGAAAAAGACCGTGTCGAAAATCACTTTTACTTTGATAAATTCCAGTGTTGCCAGTCTCCGGTAACAAAAATACACAAATGTCATTTGTACGAGCAAAACACGTAATCGCTCATACTTGAATTTTGCTAAAAGTGCGTATTTCGATTTTTTACAATTTCCCGAAAATCTTGAAATTTCCCTAAAAATGGGGTAATTTTTTTACTCCAATCTATACCTCGAGCCTATACGTACAATCGCTTGATAGAAGCCAAATCGCTCCGATGTTGCCAACTTTGAGATATTTAACTTTTAAAATTGCGTTTTTTCGTACCTCGGACAAAACGGCCACCATGTCAGCCGCCATCTTGAATTTTTAAAAACCACTTCCGTTCTGTCAAAATGCAGGATAATCGTGGGCGAATCCAAAAAAAATAATTATCCTCGATTACCCCGTCTCGGATCTGTGGCTCCGCGGTTCGGGGTCGAAAAATCAAAAATTTTAAAACACTACGGCTCGGCCGCCATCTTGTTTTTCCAATTTTTTCCACATTTTCTGTTAATCATTTACTACATTCTTTGATAATTGCGAGTTTGAACGGAGTCCCTTAAAAAACAAAGGAGCTGCAAAAATCACATCGGCCGCCATCTTGTTTTTCCGAAATGTCATAATTTTTCCCCAGAGGGTTTTGGAAACCAAACACAACTCCCCTACATCATTATATCATTTTCCGTCTCCTTCTAGGAGAACAATTATGTCAATGAGTCAGTGAGTGGTAATCGAGCTATATATAGTATAACTAGTGTTTTGCTCGGTGCGCGAGCTGCTAAAGCAGCTCGCGTGACGTGGTTATGTTAATTTTTTTGTAATAAACCGAATTTATTTATTGAGATAGACAATCCACCCCGAAAACCCCATGAAACGACACCCATGTCAATTTATTCTTAAAAAGTGCATGTCCACCATCTTGGATCTAAAAATGAATGTCATTATCAAAATCAGCACCCTAGAAAACCCTGAAAACGACCTTCACATTATTATTTTTAAAAACAGAGTAGTTGAGGATAATAATTTAATAGGGTGCGTGGGTGCGCGGACCACTAAAGTGGTCCGCGAGCATGCAGAGATTGTTTCACAATTAGACCTTCAGATCCTGAACATCTTTTGCCAAGAATCCACTCTTCCATCTTTTATGGCCTCCGAGATAGACACCGACGAAATTTGTACGGCGGCCATCTTATTTTTCCAAAATTTTCCACTTTTTTTATTAATCGTTTACTACATTCTTCAAAGATTGCGAGTTTCAATGAAATCGGTTGGAAAACAAAAGAGTTGCAAAAATCATATAGGCCGCCATCTTGTCTTTCTGAAATGTCATAATTTTCCCCTACTCATATTGCATCCAAACATATCTCCCATACATCAATGTATCGTTTTCTGTCTCTTTTCAGGAGAATGAGACATTCAATATTCGCCATACAAAATGTATGGAAAAATGAATTCCGCCATTTTGAATTTTTTTTTTTGTTCATCGAATAGACCTTTGGATCCTGATCCTCTTTTGCCAAGAAACCACACTTCCATCTTTTATACCCTCCGAGCTGGACACCGGCGAAATTTGTATGGCGGCCATCTTTTCTTCGCCATTTTGAATTTTTTTTCAGCTTTTTGGCAATTGGATGACGTCGTGAATGACATTTGCTCGAGCACCCTCCACCTATCTTCAATACCTTAAGCGGGCTCTCCACCCGTCTCCGAAACCCTCAATCATCAGCTCTCTCCATAATTTTGGCTTACTAACTTTTTATTTTCTATACGAAACCATCAGTGAAAAAAAAATTTTTCATACAAAATTTTACAGGAGTTTCTTAGTTGAAAATCTCGAAAATCTCCCCAAAAGTGGCAACACCGGTTGCATATCTCCATACTGCCAGCCGAGATACACAGTCGATTCATACATATTGACTTTCCAAAATGTTGCCAAGTGCCTCAAAAACGTGATCAAAATTTCGAAAAATTAAAAAAAATACAAAATGGCCGCCAACTCGTTTTGCAGAAATAAATTACATCGTTGTACAACTTTTCCAATAACTACAGGATATACCGCTCCCGATGACGTTGCAATCTCTCCTCTCACTTGCACCCACGCGAAACGATCGCCCCTGAAAAAACACCACGTCGAAAATCACTTTTTCTTTGATAAATTCCAGTGTTGCCAGTCTTCGGCGACAAAAATACCCAAATGTCATTTGTACGAGGAAAACACGTAATCGCTCATACTCGGATTTTGTAACAAGTCCGTAATTCGATTTTTTTTAATTTCCCGAAAATCTTGAAATTTCCCCAAAACATGGGGTTATTTTTTTCCTCCAATCTATATCTCGAGCCTATACGTACAATCGCTTCATAGAAGCCGAATCGCTCCGATGTTGCCAACTTTGGGATATTTAACTTTTAAAATTGCGTTTTTTCGTACCTCTAACATAACGGCCGCCATGACAGCCGCCATCTTGAATTTTTAAAAACCACTCCCGTTCTGTCAAAATACAGGATAATCATAGACGAAACCAGAAAAAAATAATTATTATCGATTTCCCGTTTCGGATCTGTGGCGCCGCGGTTCGGGGTCGAAAAATCAAAATTTTGAAAACGCTACGGCTCGGCCGCCATCTTGTTTTTTCAATTTTTTCCACATTTTCTGTTAATCATTTACTACTTTCTTCAAAGTTTGCAAAATTCAACAAAATCGGTTGGAAAACAACTGAGCTGCAAAAATCACCTCGACCGCCATCTTGTTTTTCCGAAATGTCATAATTTTTCCCCAGAGGGTTCCCGAATCCGAACACAACTCCCCTACATCACTATATCATTTTCCGTCTCTTTCTAGGAGAACAATTATGTCAATGAGTGAGTCAGTGAGTCAGTGGTAATCGAGCTATATATAGTATAACTAGTGCTTTGCTCGGTGCGCGAGCTGCTAAAGCAGCTCGCGTGACGTGGTTGGGTTGACAAGTATTAAAACGATAGTATTTATTAAGATACAAAATTAACCGCGAAAACACAATAAAACGTCACCCGTATCGATTTTTGTCTTAAAAAATGCATGTCCGCCATCTTGGATTTCAAAATAAATGTCGTTATCAAAATGAGCACCCTGGAAAACTCTGAAAACGACATCCATATAATTTTTGTAAAAACGGGGTAGTTGAGGTTAATAAAGTAGGTTGCGTGGGTGCGCGGACCACTAAAGTGGTCCGCGAGCATGCATAGTTTGTTTTACCGAGTAGACCTTCGGACCCTGATCATCTTTTGCCAAAAACCACTCTTCCATCTTTTATAGCCTCTGAGATAGACATCGACGAAATTTGTACGGCGGCCATCTTGTTTTTCCAAAATTTTCCACTTTTTCTATTAATCGTTTGGTACTATCTTCAAAGATTGTGAGTTTCAACGAAATCGGTTGGAAAACAAAAGAGTTGCAAAAATCTCGTCGGTCGCCATCTTGTTTTTCTGAAACGTCATAACTTTTCTCGACTCCCATCCCGCACCCGAACATATCTCCCGAACATCATCGTATCGTTTTCTGTCTCTTTCTAGCAGAATGAGGCATTCAATATTCGCCATACAAAATGTATGGAAAAATAAATTCCGCCATTTTGAATTTTTTTTTTGTTCATCGAGTAGACCTTTGGATCCTGATCCTCTTTTGCCAAGAAACCACACTTCCATCTTTTATACCCTCCGAGCTGGACACCGGCGAAATTTGTATGGCGGCCATCTTTTCTTCGCCATTTTGAATTTTTTTTCAGCTTTTTGGCAATTGGATGACGTCATGAATGACATTTGCTCGAGCACCCCCCCCCTATCTTCAATACCTTAAGCGGGGCCTTCACCCGTCTCCGACATCCTCAATCATCAGCTCTTTCCAAATTTTTCCTCGATTTTTTTTTTGTTTTCTATACGACAGCATCAGTGAAAAAAAAATTTTTCATACAAAATTTTACAGGAGGAGTTTTTGGGGAAAATCTCGAAAATCTCCCCAAATGTGGCAACACCGTTTGCATATTTCGATATTGTCAGCCAAGTCATACAATCGATCCTCACATGTCATCTTTCCAAAATGTTGCCAACTGCCTCAAAAACGTGATCAAACTTTCGAAAAATTAAAAAAAATACAAAATGGCCGCCAAGTCGTTTAACAGGAAGATTTTATACGGTTTCATAATTTTCCTATTAACTACAGGATATACCGCTTCCGATGACGTTTCAATCTCTCCTCTCGCTCGCACCTACGCGAAGGGGATTCCGTGAAAAAGACCATGTCGAAAATCACTTTTTCTTTGATAAATTCCAGTGTTGCCAGTTTTCGGCGACAAAAATACCCAAATGTCATTTGTACAAGCAAAACACATAATCGCTCATACTCGTATTTTGCGAAAAGTCCGTTTATCGTTTTTTTACAATTTCCCGAAAATCTTGAAATTTCCCCAAAAAATGGGGTAATTTTTTTTCACCAATCTTTACCTCAAGTCTATACGCACAATCGTTTCATAGAAACCGAAACGGTCCGACGTCGTCGACTGGGATCAAAAACGTGATCAAACTTTCGAAAAATTAAAAAAAATACAAAATGGCCACCAACTCATTTCACAGAAAGATTTTACACGGTTTCATAATTTTTCTATTAACTACAGGATATACCGCTCTCGACAACATTTCAATCTCTCCTCTCGCTCGCACTCACGCGAAAGGGGATTCCGTGAAAAAGACCATGTCGAAAAATCACTTTTTCTTTGATAAATTCCAGTGTTGCCAATTTCTGGCAACAAAAATACCCAAATGTCATTTGTACGAGCAAAATACATAATCACTTATACTCGGATTTTGCTAAAAGTGCGTATTTCGATTTTTTTACAATTTCCCGAAAATCTTGAAATTTCCCTGAAAATGGGGTAATTTTTTTCCTCGAATCTATACTTCGAACCTAAACGTACAATCGCTTCATAGTAGCCGAATCGCTCCGATGTTGCCAACTTTGAGATATTCGAATTTTAAAATTGCGTTTTTTCGTACCTCGAACAGAATGGCCTCCATGACAGCCGCCATCTTGAATTTTTAAAAACCACTCCCGTTCTGTCAAAATACAGGATAATCGTGGGCGAAACCAGAAAAAATAATTATCCTCGATTACCCCGTTTCGGATCTGTGGCGCCGCGGTTCGGGGTCGAAAAATCAAAAACTTTAAAACGCTACGGCTCGGCCGCCATCTTGTTTTTCCAATTTTTTCCACATTTTTTGTTAACCGTTTACTACATTCTTTAATAGTTGCGAGTTTGAACGGAATCTCTTAAAAAATAAAGGAGCTGCAAAAATCACGTCGGCCGCCATCTTGTTTTTCCGAAATGTCATAATTTTTCCCCAGTCGACTCCCCCACCCGAACACATCTCCCCTACATCATTATATCATTTTCCTTCTCTTTCTAGGAGAACAATTATGTCAATGAGTCAGTGGTAATTGAGCTATATATAGTATAATAAATAACTAGTGTTTTGCTCGGTGCGCGAGCTGCTAAAGCAGCTCGCGTGACGTGGTTATGTTAATTTTTTTGTAATAAACCGAATTTATTTATTGAGATAGACAATCCACCCCGAAAAACCCATGAAAAGACACCCATGTCAATTTATTCTTAAAAAGTGCATGTCCACCATCTTGGATCTAAAAATGAATGTCATTATCAAAATCAGCACCCTAGAAAACCCTGAAAACGACCCTCACATTATTATTTTCAAAAACAGGGTAGTTGAGGATAATAATTTAATAGGGTGCGTGGGTGCGCGGACCACTAAAGTGGTTCGCGAGCATGCAGAGATTGTTTCACAATTAGACCTTCAGATCCTGAACATCTTTTGCCAAGAAACCACTCTTCCATCTTTTATAGCCTCTGAGATAGACACCGACGAAATTTGTACGGCGGCCATCTTGTTTTTCCAAAATTTTCCACTTTTCCTATTAATCGTTTACTACATTCTTCAAAGATTGCGAGTTTCAACGAAATCGGTTGGAAAACAAAAGAGTTGCAAAAATCATATAGGCCGCCATCTTGTTTTTCTGAAATGTCATAATTTTTCCCTTACTCATATCGTGCATCCGAACATATCTCTCATACATCAATGTATCGTTTTCTATCTCTTTCTAGGAAAATGAGACATTCAATATTCGCCATACAAAATGTATGGGAAAATAAATTCCGCCATTTTGAATTTTTTTTCTATTTATCGAGTAGACCTTTGGATCCTGATCCTCTTTTGCCACGAAACCGCACCTCCATCTTTTATACCCTCCGAGCTGGACGCCGGCGAAATTTGTATGGCGGCCATCTTTTCTTCGCCATTTTGAATTTTTTTTCAGCTTTTTGGCAATTGGATGATGTCATAAATGACATTTGATCGAGCACCCCCCACCTATCTTCAATACCTTGAGCGGACCCTTCACCCGTTTCCGACATCCTCGATCATCAGCTATTTCCAAATTTTTCCTCGATTTTTTTTTTGTTTTCTATACGAAACCGTCAGTGAAAAAAAAAAATTCATACAAAATTTTACAGGAAAAGTTTTTGGGGAAAATCTCGAAAATCTCCCCAAATGTGGCAACACTGTATACATATTTCGATACTGCTGGTTGAGTCACACAATCGATTGATACATGTCGACTTTCCAAAATGTTGCCAACTGCCTCAAAAACGTGATCAAAATTTCGGAAAATTTGAAGAAAATACAAAATGGCCACCAACTCTTTTTGCAGAAGCAAATTAGATAATTTTACAACTTTCCTATTAACTACAGGATATACCGCTCCCGATGACGTTTCAATCTCTCCTCTCGCTCGCACCCACGCGAAATGATCGTCCCTGAAAAAAGACAATGTCGAAAATCACTTTTTTTTTTGATAAATTCCAGTGTTGCCAGTCTCCGGCGACAAAAATACCCAAATGTCATTTGTACGAGCAAAACACATAATCGCTCATACTCGGATTTTGCGAAAAATCTGTATTTCGATTTTTTACATTTTCGCAAAAATCTAGAAATTTCCCGAAAAATGGGGTAATTTTTCCCCACCAATCTATACCTCAAGTTCATGCGTACAATCGCTTCATAGAAGCCGAACCGCTCCAATGTTGCCAACTTTGAGATATTCGAATTTTAAAATTGGGATTTTTGGTACCTCTAACTTAACGGCCGCCATGACAGCCGCCATCTTGAATTTTTAAAAACCACTCCCGTTTTGTCAAAATACAGGATAATCGTGGGCGAAAAACGAAAAAATAATTATCCTCGACTTCTCCGTCTTGGATCAGTGGCGCCGCGGTTCGGGGTCGAAAAATGAAAATTTTGAAAACGTTCCATCTCAGCCGCCATTTTGTTTTTTCAATTTTTTCGACATTTCCCATTAATCGTTTACTACTTTCTTTAAAGTTTACAAAATTCAACAAAATCGGTTGGAAAACAACGGAGCTGCAAAAATCACGTCAGCCGCCATCTTGTTTTTCTGAAATGTCATAATTTTTCCCCAGTCATCTCCCTCACCCAAACACATCTCCCCTACATCACTATATCATTTTCCGTCTCTTTCTAGGAGAACAATTGTATCAATGAGTCAGTCAGTCAGTGAGTGGTAATCGAGCTATATATAGTATAACTAGTGTTTTGCTCGGTGCGCGAGCTGCTAAAGCAGCTCGCGTGACGTGGTTAGGTTTATGAATTGTATTAAACCGATTTTTTTTATATACGATACACAAATTACCCCGAAAACCCCATAAAAGACACCTATATCAATTTTTTTCTTAAAAAGTGCACGCCCGCCATTTTGGAATTCAAAATAAATGTCGTTATCAAAATCAGCACCCTGGAAAACTCTGAAAACGACATCCATATCAATTTTTGTAAAAACGGGGTAGTTGAGGTTAATTAAGTAGGGTGCGTGGGTGCGCGGACCACTAATGTGGTCCGCGAGCATGCAGAGTTTGTTCCACCGAGTAGACCTTCGGACCCTGATCATCTTTTGCCAAGAAACCACTCTTCCATCTTTTATAGCCTCCGAGATAGACACCGACGAAATTTGTACGGCGGCCATCTTGTTTTTCCAAAATTTTCCACTTTTCCTATTAATCGCTTACTACATTCTTCAAAGATTGCGAGTTTCAACGAAATCGGTTGGAAAACAAAAGAGTTGCAAAAATCACGTCGGCCGCCATCTTGTTTTTCTGAAATGTCATAATTTTTCCCTACTCGCCTCCCCCACCCAAACACATCTCCCCTACATTATTGCATCGTTTTCTGTCTCTTTCTAGGAGAATGAGACATTCAATATTCGCCATACAAAATGTATGGGAAAATAAATTCCGCCATTTTGAATTTTTTTTCTATTCATCGAGTAGACCTTTGGATCCTGATCACCTTTTGCCAAGAAACCACACTTTCATCTTTTATACCCTCCGAGCTGGACACCGGCGAAATTTGTATGGCGGCCATCTTTTCTTCGCCATTTTGAAATTTTTTTCAGCTTTTTGGCAATTGGATGACGTCATGAATGACATTTGCTCGAGCACCCCACACCTATCTTCAATACCTTAAGCGGGCCTTCCACCCGTCTCCGAAACCCTCAATCATCAGCCCTCTCCATAATTTTGGCTTACTAACTTTTTGTTTTCTATACGACACCATCAGTGAAAAAAAAATTTTTCATACAAAATTTTACAGGAGTTTCTTAGTTGAAAATCTCGAAAATCTCCCCAAATGTGGCAACACCGGTTGCATATCTCCATACTGCAAGCCCAGATACACAATCGATTCATTCATACTGACTTTCCAAAATGTTGCCAACTGCCTCAAAAACGTGGTCAAAATTTCAAAAAATAAAAAAAAATGCAAAATGGCCGCCAACTCGTTTCACAGAAAGATTTTACACGGTTTCATAATTTTCCTATTAACTACAGGATATACCGCGCCCGATGACGTTTCAATCTTTCCTCTCGCTCGCACCCACACGAAAGGGGATACCGTGAAAAAGATCATGTCGAAAATCACTTTTTCTTTGATAAATTCCAGTGTTGCCAGTTTCCGGTGACAAAAATACCCAAATGTCATTTGTACGAGCAAAACACGTAATCGCTCATACTCGGAATTTGCTAAAAGTGCGTATTTCGATTTTTTACAATTTCCCGAAAATCTTGAAATTTCCCCAAAAAATGTGGTAATTTTTTTCCTCCAATCTATACCTCGAGCCTATACGTACAATCGCTTCATAGAAGCCGAATCGCTCCAATGTTGCCAACTTTGGGATATTTAACTTTTAAAATTGCGTTTTTTCGTACCTCTAACATAACGGCCGCCATGACAGCCGCCATCTTGAATTTTTAAAAACCACTCCCGTTCCGTCAAAATACAGGATAATCGTGGGCGAAACCAGAAAAAATAATTATCCTCGATTTCCCCGTTTCGGATCTGTGGCGCCGCGGTTCGGGGTCGAAAAATCAAAATTTTGAAAACGCTGCGGTTCGGCCGCCATCTTGTTTTTTCAATTTTTTCGACATTTCCTATTAATCGTTTATTATTTTCTTTAAAGTTTACAAAATTCAACAAAATCGGTTGGAAAACAACGGAGCTGCAAAAATCACGTCGGCCGCCATCTTGTTTTTCTGAAATGTCATAATTTTTCCCCAGAGGGTTTCCGAATCCAACCACATCTCCCCTACATCATTATATCATTTTCCGTCTCTTTCTAGGAGAACAATTATGTCAATGAGTCAGTCAGTGAGTCAGTGGTAATCGAGCTATATATAGTATAATAACTAGTTTTTGCTCGGTGCGCGAGCTGCTAAAGCAGCTCACGTGACGTGGTAAGGTTAACTTTATTATATAAAACAAATTCATTTATTAAGATACAGAATTCACCCCGAAAAACCCCATAAAATGACAGGCATTTCTATTTTTTGTAGAAAATGTAAGTCCGCCATCTTGGATTTGAAAATAAATGTCACTATCAAAATCAGCACCCTGGAAAACCCTGAAAACGATATCCATATTATTTTTTGTAAATTAGGATAATAATTTAGTAGGGTGCGTGGGTGCGCGGACCACTAAAGTGGTCCGCGAGCATGCAGAGTTTATTCCATTGAGTAGACCTTCGGAACCTGATCATCTTTTGCCACGAAACCACTTTTCCATCTTTTATACCCTCCGAGATGGACACCGACGAAGTTTGTGTGGCGGCCATCTTGTTTTTCCAAATTTTTCCACTATTTTCATTAATCGTTTACTACTTTCTTCAAAGATTGTGAGTTTCAACGAAATCGGTTAAAAAACAAAAGAGTTACAAAAATCACTTAGGCCGCCATCTTGTTTTTCTGAAATGTCATAATTTTTCCCGACTCCCATCTTGCACCCGAACATATCTCCCGAACATCATCGTATCGTTTTCTGTCTTTTTCTAGGAGAATGAGACATTCGATATTCGCCATACAAAATGTATGGAAAAATAAATTCCGCCATTTTGAATTTTTTTTCTATTCATCGAGTAGACTTCTGGATCCTGATCCTCTTTTGCAAAGAAACCACACTTCCATCTTTTATACCCTCCGAGCTGGACACCGGCGAAATTTGTATGGCGGCCATCTTTTCTTCGCCATTTTGAATTTTTTTTCAGCTTTTTGGCAATTGGATGACGTCGTGAATGACATTTGCTCGAGCACCCCCCACCTATCTTCAATACCTTAAGCGGGCCCTCCACCCGTCTCCGAAACCCTCAATCATCAGCTCTCTCCATAATTTTGGCTTACTAACTTTTTGTTTTCTATACGACACCATCAGTGAAAAAAAAAATTTTCATACAAAATTTTACAGGAGTTTCTTAGTTGAAAATCTCGAAAATCTCCCCAAAAGTGGCAAGACCGGTTGCATATCTCCATACTGCCAGCCGAGATACACAATCGATTCATACATATTGACTTTCCAAAATGTTGCCAACTGCCTCAAAAACGTGGTCAAAATTTCGAAAAACTAAAAAAAATACAAAATGGCCGCCAACTCGTTTCACAGAAAGATTTTAGTCGGTTTCATAATTTTCCTATTAACTACAGGATATACCGCTCCCGATGACGTTTCAATCTCTCATCTCGCTCGCACCCAGGCGAACCGATCGCCCCTAAAAAAGACCATGTCGAAAATCACTTTTTCTTTTATAAATTCCAGTGTTGCTAGTCTCCGGCGACAAAAATACCCAAATGTCATTTGTTCGAGCAAAACACGTAATCGCTCATACTGGGATTTTGCGAAAAGTGCGTATTTCGATTTTTTACAATTTCCCGAAAATCTCGAAATTTCCCGAAAAATGGGGTAATTTTTTTCCTCCAATCTATACTTCGAGCCTATACGTGCAATCGCTTGATAGAAGCCGAATCGCTCCGATGTTGCCAACTTTGAAATATTCGAATTTTAAAATTGCGTTTTTTCGTACCTCGAACAAAACGGCCGCTACGACAGCCGCCATCTTGAATTTTTAAAAACCACTCCCGTTCTGTCAAAATACAGGATAATCGTGGGCGAAACACGAAAAAATAGTTATCCTCGACTACCCCGTCTCGGATCTGTGGCGCCGCGGTTCGGGGTCGAAAAATCAAAAATTTTGAAACGCAACGACTCGGCCGCCATCTTGTTTTTCCAATTTTTTCGACATTTCCCATTAATCGTTTACTACATTCTTTAATAGTTGCGAATTTGAACGGAGTCCCTAAAAAATCAAAGGAGCTGCAAAAATCACGTCGGCTGCCATCTTGTTTTTCCGAAATGTCATAATTTTTCCCCAGAGGGTTCCCAAAACCGAACACAACTCCCCTACATCATTATATCATTTTCCGTCTCTTTCTAGGAGAACAATTATGTCAATGAGTCAGTCAGTCAGTGAGTGGTAATCGAGCTATATATAGTATAACTAGTGTTTTGCTCAGTGCGCGAGCTGCTAAAGCAGCTCGCGTGACGTGGTTGGGTTAACTTTATTATACTAAACCAAATTTATTTATTAAGATACACAATTCACCCCAAAAAACCCACAAAACGACACCCATATAAATTTTTTCTTAAAAAGTGCATGTCCGCCATCTTGGATTTTAAAATAAATGTCGTTATCAAAATTAGCACCCTGGAAAACCCTGAAAACGACATCCATATTATTTTTTGTAAAAACGGGGTAGTTAGGGTTAATAAAGTAGGGTGCGTGGGTGCGCGGACCACTTAAGTGGTCCGCGAGCATGCAGAGATTATTTCACCGATAGACATTTAGATCCTGATCATCTTTTGCCAATAAACCACTCTTCCATCTTTTATAGCCTCCGAGATAGACACCGACGAAATTTGTACGGCGGCCATCTTGTTTTTCCAAAAAATTCCACTTTTTCTATCAATCGTTTACTACTTTCTTCAAAGATTGTGAGTTTCAACGAAATCGGTTGGAAAACAAAAGAGTTGCAAAAATCACGTCGGTCGCCATCTTGTTTTTCTGAAATGTCATAATTTTTCACTACTTGCTTCCACCAGCCAAACACATCTGTCCTACATTATCGTATCGTTTTCCGTCTCTTTCTAGGAGAATGAGACATTCAATATTCGCCATACATTTTCTATGGGGAAAAAAAATCCGCCATTTTGAATTTTTTTTCTATTCATCGAGTAGACCTTCGGACCCTGATCATCTCTTGCCAAGAAATCACACTTCCATCTTTTATACCCTCCGAGCTGGACACCGGCGAAATTTGTATGGCGGCCATCTTTTCTTCGCCATTTTGAATTTTTTTCCAGCTTTTTGGCAATTGGATGACGTCATGAATGACATTTGCTCGAGCACCCCCCGCCTATCTTCAATACCTTAAGCGGGCCCTTCACCCGTCTCCGAAACCCTCAATCATCAGCTCTCTCCATAATTTTGGCTTACTAAGTTTTTGTTTTCTATCTGATGCCATCAGTAAAAAAAAAAATTTTCATACAAAATTTTACAGGAGTTTCTTAGTTGAAAATCTCGAAAATCTCTCCAAAAGTGGCAGCACCGATTGCATATCTCCATACTGCCAGCCGAGATACACAATCGATTCATACATACTGACTTTCCAAAATGTTGCCAACTGCCTCAAAAACGTGGTCAAAATATCGAAAAATAAAAAAAAATACAAAATGGCCGCCAACTCGTTTCACAGAAAGATTTTACACGGTTTCATAATTTTCCTATTAACTACAGGATATACCGCGCCCGATGACGTTTCAATCTTTCCTCTCGCTCGCACCCACACGAAAGGGGATACCGTGAAAAAGACCGTGTCGAAAATCACTTTTACTTTGATAAATTCTAGTGTTGCCAGTCTCCGGTGACAAAAATACCCAAATGTCATTTGTACGAGCAAAACACGTAATCACTCATACTCGGATTTTGCTAAAAGTGCGTATTTCGATTTTTTACAATTTCCCGAAAATCTTGAAATTTCCCTAAAAATGGGGTAATTTTTTTCCTCCAATCTATACCTCGAGCCTATACGTATAATCGCTTGATAGAAGCCGAATCGCTCCGATGTTGCCAACTTTGAGATATTTAACTTTTAAAATTGCGTTTTTTCGTACCTCGAACAAAACGGCCGCCATGACAGTCGCCATCTTGAATTTTTAAAAACCACTCCCGTTCTGTCAAAATACAGGATAATCATGGGCGAAACAAAAAAAAATAATTATCCTCGATCACCCCGTATCGGATCTGTGGCGCCGCGGTTCGGGGTCGAAAAATCAAAAATTTTAAAACGCTACGGCTCGGCCGCCATCTTGTTTTTCCAATTTTTTTCACATATTCTCTTAACCGTTTACTACATTCTTTGATAATTGCGAGTTTGAACGGAGTCCCTTAAAAAACAAAGGAGCTGCAAAAATCACATCAGCCGCCATCTTGTTTTTCCGAAATGTCATAATTTTTCCCCAGAGGGTTTTGGAAACCAAACACAACTCCCCTACATCATTATATCATTTTCCGTCTCCTTCTAGGAGAACAATTATGTCAATGAGTCAGTGAGTGGTAATCGAGCTATATATAGTATAATAACTAGTATTTTGCTCGGTGCGCGAGCTGCTAAAGCAGCTCGCGTGACGTGGTAATGTTTAGCTTTATTGTATTCAACCGAATCAAGTTATTAAAATACACAATTCACCCCGAAATTCACCATAAAAAGACACCCATATCGATTTTTTTCTTAAAAAATGCATGTCCGCCATCTTGGATTTCAAAATAAATGTCGTTATCAAAATGAGCACCCTGGAAAACTCTGAAAACGACATCCATATCATTTTTTGTAAAAACGGGGTAGTTGAGGTTAATAAAGTAGGGTGCGTGGGTGCGCGGACCACTAAAGTGGTCCGCGAGCATGCAGAGTTTGTTCCACCGAGTAGACCTTCGGACCCTGATTATCTTTTGCCAAGAAACCACTCTTCCATCTTTTATAGCATCCGAGATAGACAACGACGAAATTTGTACGGCGGCCATCTTGTTTATCCAAAATTTTCCACTTTTTTTATTAATCGTTTACTACTTTCTTCAAAGGTTGCGAGTTTCAACGAAATCGGTTGGAAAACAAAAGAGTTGCAAAAATCACGTCGGTCGCCATCTTGTTTTTCTGAAATGTCATAAATTTTCCCTACTCGCCTCCCCCACCCGAACACATCTCCCCTACATTATTGTATCGTTTTCCGTCTGTTTCTAGGAGAATGAGACATTCAATATTCGCCATACAAAATGTATGGGAAAATAAATTCCGCCATTTTGAATTATTTTTTATTCATCGAGTAGACCTTTGGATCCTGATCCTCTTTTGCCACGAAACCGCACCTCCATCTTTTATACCCTCCGAGCTGGACGCCGGCGAAATTTGTATGGCGGCCATCTTTTCTTCGCCATTTTGAATTTTTTTTCAGCTTTTTGGCAATTGGATGATGTCATGAATGACATTTGGTCGAGCACCCCCCACCTATCTTCAATACCTTGAGCGGACCCTTCACCCGTCTCCGACATCCTCGATCATCAGCTATTTCCAAATTTTTCCTCGATTTTTTTTTTGTTTTCTATACGAAACCATCAGTGAAAAAAAAAAATTTCATACAAAATTTTACAGGAGGAGTTTTTGGGGAAAATCTCGAAAATCTCCCCAAATGTGGCAACACTGTTTACATATTTCGATACTGCTGGTTGAGTCACACAATCGATTGATACATGTCGACTTTCCAAAATGTTGCCAACTGCCTCAAAAACGTGATCAAAATTTCGGAAAATTTGAAGAAAATACAAAATGGCCACCAACTCTTTTTGCAGAAGCAAATTAGATAATTTTACAACTTTCCTATTAACTACAGGATATACCGCTTCCGATGACGTTTCAATCTCTCCTCTCGCTCGCACCCACGCGAAATGATCGTCCCTGAAAAAAGACAATGTCGAAAATCACTTTTTTTTTGATAAATTCCAGTGTTGCTAGTCTCCGGCGACAAAAATACCCAAATGTCATTTGTACGAGCAAAACACGTAATCGCTTATACTCGGATTTTGTGAAAAGTCCGTATTTCGATTTTTTACATTTTCGCAAAAATCTTGAAATTTCCCGAAAAATGGGGTAATTTTTCCCCACCAATCTATACCTCAAGTTCATACGTACAATCGCTTCATAGAAGCCGAACCGCTCCGATGTTGCCAACTTTGACATATTCGAATTTTAAAATTGCGTTTTTTCGTACCTCGAACAAAACGACCGCCATGACAGCCGCCATCTTGAATTTTTAAAAACCGCTCCCGTTTTGTCAAAATACAGGATAATCGTGGGCGAAACACGAAAAAATAATTATCCTCGACTTCTCCGTCTAGGATCAGTGGCGCCGCGGTTAGGGATCGAAAAATGAAAATTTTGAAAACTCTCCAGCTCAGCCGCCATTTTGTTTTTCCAATTTTTTTCTACCTTTTCTATTAACCGTTTACTACTTTCCTAAATAGTTGCGAGTTTAAACAAAATCGGTTGGAAAACAACGGAGCTGCAAAAATCACGCCAGCCGCCATCTTGTTTTTCCGAAATGTCATAATTTTTCCCCAGAGGACTCCCGAATCCAACCACATCTCCCCTACATCATTATATCATTTTCCTTCTCTTTCTAGGAGAACAATTATGTCAATGAGTGAGTGAGTGAGTGGTAATTGAGCTATATATAGTATAACTAGTTTTTGCTCGGTGCGCGAGCTGCTAAAGCAGCTCACGTGACGTGGTAAGGTTAACTTTATTATATAAAACCAAATTGATTTATTAAGATAATTCACCCCGAAAAACCCCATAAAATGACAGGCATTTCTATTTTTTGTAGAAAATGTAAGTCCGCCATTGTTGAAAATGATACATTGACTCGTAATCACACACGTTTATTTTCTCGTAAAAACACTGGTTTAAATTCACGTATTATTTGTACAATGGTTCGTTTCACATCTCGTTTTACTATTGTTGCATTTGTAACTATTTTATGTACACATATCGCTTTAAACACTAAGAAACTGTAATATCAATTTGGAAAACATGTTACTTAAGTGATCTTGGTAGAAAGAACCAAGGAATTGTACTGTGACAGCAATATCTAACATTTTTTAGTCTCGGTAGGCGGTACCCGCTTTGTTAATTTAATGAATCGCGCGAAGTAAACTTAAATCAACGACATCTATCTTACGGTAGGTAAACTACATTTTCTCTGAGATGCTGAACTATTTTTAACATTCCGCCCATCAAGAACTTCGTTCTTCAACGTAATCATAAAAAATAGTTCAAGGTACTAAAAAGTAATAAACAATACAAGTAATTATTATAACATCCAATGTACAATGGAAAACATTGAGCCGCCCACCGTGATATAACGACAGTTACAATCCACGTAAAAAGTAAGTTAAAACACAAAGTTATTATAAAGTACACTGCTAAGCTAAATCAAAGTTCATGTAAATGGTAACTCAAAGCAAAAGTTTAGAAGTAACTACAAAATGAAACGTTTTTTTTTTTTTAGTATTCCGTAGGCATGTAAAAGTAAGATAATTACATTCTTGTAAACCACATCAAAATTAAAGAAACTGTATACTTAATTAACTCAAAAATCGTTTGGCACAACCGCCCATCGTGATAGTGTGTATCGAGCTACTGAGACTCAGTTAATAAAGACAAAGTTTAGTAATTTAACGTTTTTTAAGAAACTTCTTTTACATGTAAATTCTCGCATCACATCATCAGGTAAAGCACTATTGTTTACAATTTTGCATAAAATCCATTTTACAAGTAAAACATCGGTTTCTATTAATACCACATTTTGTATTCAAATTCTAAGACACCGTTTAGTTATGTGAATTAAGTTGTTCAAAACTCTGTAAACAATCAAAGGCAAAAACAATTAAATAATTGAACAGTTTCTCTCTATCTAAATTTACGTTTTGATCCAAGTAGTTTGTATCAGTAATATCTAATAACAATTCACTTATACTAAAATGACCAGTTGTTAATGGGAGAGGGTCATCTGGGTTATGTATTTGAACTAATAAAAGTATCGCGTAAATAATTGCATGACCTAATTCGTGTACAATCCCCGATGACTCTTCTCACCTGAACGTTACCTCTTCGAACACCTGCTTCTTTCTTACGTACTCTCAATATCTTGTATTTGTATCTCGTAGAACTCGTTACTTTTCGAGGACCATAATTTAAAATGTTTGTGTGAGTGCTAATGATTAGCTGACTAAGAGGACACTTAGCTGAAGAAATATTTGTATACTTTACTTCTTCTTTAGCTTTCTTCAGCTTCACTCAGACATTTACCAACTCTTGAATTTCCATTTTCTTTGAAAAAGGGACGAGGAATGGGTATAGGGCTCTGTTTGACACAACCTCTGGTCTCTAATAATAGTATGTCCTCGTTGTAATTGTGTTTTTGATCTTGATTAGTGTAAGGCTGCAAGGGTTGATTCAACTCGTCTGGTGGGGATTTTCACTCTTTCTTCTTTGTGTATAATCTTCTTTAAACTAATCTCTCGTTTATATTGAAAATCAGGTCCACTCTTCCAAAGTTCATAATTCTCCAACGTGGTATGTTCGTCAGCAAGTGTAGTATTATTTCTCAGATTCCTCTCTAACGAATATACTTTTCTCGTATCAATGTCACATTGATTTACCATCTTGACATTGCAGCTCAGTAGTTTTAAACGGTAAACTCATTATTGGGTTTCCATCTTCTCGTATTGTATTTTTCTTGTGTTTCTCTTCTCTAAGTTTCTCTTCTCTAGTTGTTTTTCTCTCAGTAGTGTTAATCTCGTTATCTATTTCCCAATTTCTTCGTAACTTGTCTTCCTTTATTTGTATATGTAAACTAGTCATGGTTTCACTATGTAAATCTTTTGACATTTTTCCAGACACAATCCATCCAAATATAGTGTTCTGGGCTATAAGATTTCCATACGGGCTCTTCTTAAATCCTTTCTGTAATATTTCTCCATACACGTCTGCACCGAGTAGTAGATCAACTTTTCCAGGCGATGCGAATCCAGGATCAGCGAGAGGTACGTTTTTCAGCTCCTGCCAATAGGGGATATGTACTTCGTGCGACGGTAATAAAGAGGTAAGTGATTTAATAACGTAAGCATTAACAGTCATATTCTTTCCAGGTTCGTAACGTGACTCGACTTTAATACTAACCGCATGTTTGATACTTAGCTGACCGTCTCCCAAACTTGACACCTTTTCATTAACATTAGTACGCTTAAGACCTAGTAATTGTACAGTATCTTCACTAACAAAAGAGGCTTGAGAGCCTTGATCTATCAACGCTCTAAGAGCATGCGATCCGGTTGTGGGTGTAGTTTTTACAATAGCAGTAGGTAACAACACATGGTAAGTTCTCAAATCGCCTCTAGAAAAATTAGCATCCACAGTTGTCTCATCGTTGGTAGGTTGTTCTGCCTGTTTCTCGTTTAGTTTCGATGTATTGAACGCTTGCTTATCCTTTTTGTCAAAATGGAGCACCGTGTGGTGTTTTCGACCGCACCGGCGACAAGAAGTTCTCTGGTGACACCTAACTACAGGATGCGTAGGCGCCATGCAGTTGAAACATAGCTTCTTCGTTTCTGCTATCTTCTGTCTCTCAATTACAGGTAACTTCTTAAATTCAGCACAGTGATAAATGAAGTGTGAACCATCACACATCGCGCAGGTCGGTTCAGTAGTGCTCACTTTCTCTTCCATTGCAGAATGAAATGCCTTAGTTTTTACTTCTTGTTGTATGTTCTTCTTTTGTGTTGGTTTAGTGCTACTCGTCTGTTTAGTATCAATCATTTCCAAACTTCTAAATCTTGTTTCTAAAAATGTTTCCAATTGTGACCAAGTAGGTAGCTCATCTGAAGTCTTACTTACTTCTTGTTCCCACTGTCGATGAGACTCATGATCCAACTTTGAAACTACCAAGTGTATGAGTATAGCGTCCCACTGATCAGTCTTGATGCTAAGATTATTGAGTGCTTTCAAACAAGAAGTTGTAGTGTCTAGCAAAAGTCTGATGGCACTGGCAGATTCATTCTGAATCGGTTTTTGTCCAAATAAAGTCTTCATAATTGAATTACAGTTATACCTCTTGTTGTTATAACGTTTAGTCAATTGTTCCCAGGCTTCAATGTAATTAGCGGCTGTTGTAGGAAAGTTTCTCAATAACATTTCTGGTTCTCCTGATAAGTTAGATTTTAAGTAGTGTAATTTTTGTACTGGCGCAAGTGTTGTATTCTCGTGTATGAGTGAGACAAACATGTCAAAAAACGATTGCCATTCTGTATATTTCCCAGAAAATTTAGGAAGCTCAATCCTTGGTAATTTAACCTCTAAGCTGTTCACATTTGTCATTGTACTCGTGCTCGTAGCTGTCTTTGTAGTCATGGTGATTGGATTTGCAAGTGTTATATATTCCTTTAGAAGAGCTTTATATTGTATGTAAAATTCCTGAAAGTTGTCCTGCATATCATCTTTAAAATATGGTAACTGTAGTGTCTGCTCTGTTGAGGCATTTGCAACAATCTCCAAGTGATTTTGACTAAAAGCATCTCCTAATTTATCCAACGCTTCCATTCTAGCAGTCAAATAACTATGTTTTGACCGCATCTCTTGGTTGGCTTTCCTAAGATTACGCTCAGCTTTTCTTAACTGTTCAAATAACTCTTGTTGACCTTTTATTAGGCTTGTTAACTCCATGGTTAATTTCAAAAAGTATTAATGTATGCGTTAATAAGTAAAGATATCTTCCAAAAAAGTTCACTAAATGTTTGTCAAATTGTTTTTAAAGTTCATCAAACCTTGTGAAATTGTTTGTCTTCTAGTTTCCTCAACACTGTATTTATATCTAACCTAACATTTGGATAATGTTCTCCGTAACACACTAATATTCTTCATATAAGATACAATAATTTCCCGGGTTTCGGCACCATGTTGAAAATGATACATTGACTCGTAATCACACACGTTTATTTTCTCGTAAAAACACTGGTTTAAATTCACGTATTATTTGTACAATGGTTCGTTTCACATCTCGTTTTACTATTGTTGCATTTGTAACTATTTTATGTACACATATCGCTTTAAACACTAAGAAACTGTAATATCAATTTGGAAAACATGTTACTTAAGTGATCTTGGTAGAAAGAACCAAGGAATTGTACTGTGACAGCAATATCTAACATTTTTTAGTCTCGGTAGGCGGTACCCGCTTTGTTAATTTAATGAATCGCGCGAAGTAAACTTAAATCAACGACATCTATCTTACGGTAGGTAAACTACATTTTCTCTGAGATGCTGAACTATTTTTAACAGCCATCTTGGATTTGAAAATAAATGTCATTATCAAAATCAGCACCCTGGAAACCCTGAAAACGATATCCATATTATTTTTTGTAAATTAGGATAATAATTTAGTAGGGTGCGTGGGTGCGCGGACCACTAAAGTGGTCCGCGAGCATGCAGTGTTTGTTTCACCGAGTAGACCTTCGGACCCTGATCATCTTTTGCCAAGAAACCACTCTTCCATCTTTTATATCCTCCGAGATATACACCGGCGAAATTTGTACGGCGGCCATCTTGTTTTTTCAAAATTTTCCACTTTTTCTATTAATCGTTTACTACATTCTTCAAAGATTGCGAGTTTCAACGAAGTCGGTTGGAAAACAAAAGAGTTGCAAAAATCATATAGGCCGCCATCTTGTTTTTCTGAAATGTCATAATTTTCCCCTACTTATATCACGCATTTAAACATATCTCCCATACATCAATGTATCGTTTTCTGTCTCTTTCTAGGAGAATGTGACATTCAATATTCGCCATACATTTTCTATGGGGAAAAAAAATCCGCCATTTTGAATTTTTTTTCTATTCATCGAGTAGACCTTCGGACCCTGATCATCTCTTGCCAAGAAACCACACTTCCATCTTTTATACCCTCCGAGCTGGACACCGGCGAAATTTGTATGGCGGCCATCTTTTCTTCGCCATTTTGAATTTTTTTTCAGCTTTTTGGCAATTGGATGACGTCATAAATGACATTTGGTCGAGCACCCCCCACCTATCTTCAATACCTTGAGCGGACCCTTCACCCGTCTCCGACATCCTTCATCATCAGCTATTTCCAAATTTTTCCTCGATTTTTTTTTTGTTTTCTATACGAAACCATCAGTGAAAAAAAAATTTTTCATACAAAATTTTACAGGAGGAGTTTTTGGGGAGAATCTCGAAAATCTCCCCAAATGTGGCAACACTGTTCACATATTTCGATACTGCTGGTTGAGTCACACAATCGATTCATACACGTCGACTTTCCAAAATGTTGCCAACTGCCTCAAAAACGTGATCAAAATTTCGAAAAATTAAAAAAAATACAAAATGGCCGCCAACTCGTTTCACAGAAAGATTTTACACAGTTTCATAATTTTCCTATTAACTACAGGATGTACCGCTCCCGATGACGCTTCAATCTTTCCTCTCGCTTGCACCCACGCGAAAGGGGATACCGTGAAAAAGACCGTGTCGAAAATCACTTTTACCTTTATAAATTCCAGTGTTGCCAGTCTCCGGCGACAAAAATACCCAAATGTCATTTGTACGAGCAAAACACTTAATCGCTCATACTCGGATTTTGCGAAAAATCCGTATTTCGATTTTTTACATTTTCGCAAAAATCTTGAAATTTCCCGAAAAATGGGGTAATTTTACCCCACCAATCTATACATCGAGTCTATACGTACAATCGCTTCACAGAAACCGAATCGCTCCAATGTTGCCAACTTTGAGATATTTAACTTTTAAAATTGCGTTTTTTCGTACCTCGAACAAAACGGCCGCCATGACAGCCGCCATCTTGAATTTTGAAAAACCACTCCCGTTCTGTCAAAATACAGGATAATCGTGGGCGAATACAAAAAAAATAATTATCCTCGATTACCCCGTCTCGGATCTGTGGCACCGCGGTTCGGGGTCGAAAAATCAAAATTTTCAAAACGCTACGGCTCGGCCGCCATCTTGTTTTTCTAATTTTTTCTACATTTTCTGTTAATGGTTTACTACATTCTTTAATAGTTGCGAGTTTGAACGGAATCTCTTAAAAAACAAAGGAGCTGCAAAAGTCACGTCGGCCGCCATCTTGTTTTTCCGAAATGTCATAATTTTTCCCCAGTCGACTCCCCCATTCGAACACAACTCCCCTACATCACTATATCATTTTCCGTCTCTTTCTAGGAGAACAATTATGTCAATGAGTCAGTCAGTGAGTGGTAATCGAGCTATATATAGTATAACTAGTGTTTTGCTCGGTGCGCGAGCTGCTAAAGCAGCTCACGTGACGTGGTTATGTTAACTTTATTATATTTAACCAAATTTATTTATTAAAGATACACAATTCACCACAAAAACCCACAAAACGACACCCATATCAATTTTTTTCTTAAAAAGTGCATGTCCGCCATCTTGGATTTCAAAATAAATGTCGTTATCAAAATCAGCACGCCGGAAAACTCTGAAAACGACATCCATATCATTTTTTGTAAAAACGGGGTAGTTGAGGTTAATAAAGTAGGGTGCTTGGGTGCGCGGACCACTAAAGTGGTCCGCGAGCATGCAGAGTTTGTTCCACCGAGTAGACTTTCGGATCCTGATCATCTTTTGCCGAGAAACCAGTCTTCCATCTTTTATACCTTCCGAGATAGACACCGACGAAGTTTGTGTGGCGGCCATCTTGTTTTTCCAAATTTTTCCACTATTTCCATTAATCGTTTACTACTTTCTTCCAAGATTGCGAGTTTCAACGAAATCGGTCGGAAAACAATAGAGTTGCAAAAATCATATAGGCCGCCATCTTGTTTTTCTGAAATATCATAATTTTCCCCTACTCATATCGCGCATCCGAACATATCTCCCATACATCAATGTATCGTTTTCTGTCTCTTTCTAGGAGAATGAGGCATTCAATATTCGCCATACAAAATGTATGGAAAAAAAAATTCCGCCATTTTGGATTTTTTTTCTATTCATCGAGTAGACCTTCGGATCCTGATCATCTCTTGCCAAGAAACCTCACTTCCATCTTTTATACCCTCCGAGCTGGACACCAGCGAAATTTGTATGGCGGCCATCTTTTCTTCGCCATTTTGAATTTTTTTTCAGCTTTTTGGCAATTGGATGACGTCATGAATGACATTTGCTCGAGCACCCCCCGCCTATCTTCAATACCTTAAGCGGGCCCTCCACCCGTCTCCGAAACCCTCAATCATCAGCTCTCTCCATAATTTTGGCTTACTAACTTTTTGTTTTCTATACGACACCATCAGTGAAAAAAAAAATTTTCACACAAAATTTTACAGGAGTTTCTTAGTTGAAAATCTCGAAAATCTCCCCAAAACTGGCAACACCGACTGCATATCTCTATACTTCCAGCCGAGATACACAATCGATTCATACATATTGACTTTCCAAAATGTTGCCAACTGCCTCAAAAACTTGATCAAAATTTCGAAAAGTTAAAAAAAATACAAAATGGCCGCCAGCTCGTTTCACAGAAAGATTTTACACGGTTTCATAATTTTCCTATTAACTACAGGATATGCCGCTCCCGATGACGTTTCAATCTTGCCTCTCGCTCGCACCCACGCGACAGGGGATACCGTGAAAAAGACCGTGTCGAAAATCACTTTTACTTTGATAAATTCCAGTGTTGCCAGTCTCTGGTAACAAAAGTACCTAAATGTCATTTGCACGAGCAAAACACATAATCGCTTATACTCGGATTTTGCGAAAAGTCTGTATTTCGATTTTTTACAATTTCCCGAAAATCTTGAAATTTCCCTAAAAATGGGGTAATTTTTTTCCTCCAATCTATACCTCGAGCCTATACGTACAGTCGCTACATAGAAGCCGAATCGCTCCGATGTTGCCAAATTTGAGATATTTAACTTTTAAAATTGCGTTTTTTCGTACCTCTAACAAAACGGCCGCCACGACAGCCGCCATCTTGATTTTTTTAAAATCACTCCCGCTCTGTCAAAATACAGGATAATCGTGGGCGAAACCAGAAAAAATAATTATCCTCGATTACCCCGTTTCGGATCTGTGGCGCCGCGGTTCGGGGTCGAAAAATCGAAATTTTCAAAACGCTACGGTTCGGCCGCCATCTTGTTTTTCCAATTTTTTTCACATTTTCTATTAACCGTTTACTACTTTCTTCAAAGATTGCAAAATTCAACGAAATCGGTTGGAAAACAACGGAGCTGCAAAAATCACATCGGCCGCCATCTTGTTTTTCTGAAATGTCATAATTTTTCCCCAGAGGGTTCCCGAATCCAAACACAACTCCCCTACATCATTATATCATTTTCCGTCTCTTTCTAGGAGAACAATTATGTCAATGAGTGAGTCAGTGAGTGGTAATCGAGCTATATATAGTATAACTAGTTTTTGCTCGGTGCGCGAGCTGCTAAAGCAGCTCACGTGACGTGGTAAGGTAAACTTTATTATATAAAACCAAATTGATTTAATAAGATACATAATTCACCCCTAAAAACCCCATAAAATGACAGGCATTTCTATTTTTTGTAGAAAATGTAAGTCCGCCATCTTGGATTTGAAAATAAATGTCATTATTATTATATTATATTGTCATTAATATAAAAGGAGGACGAGGAGGTGGAGTAGGATTCTATATAAAGAAGGGCTTAAGGGTCACTATTTGCGAACATCCAAATCCTCATTCAGTTGAACAGATGTGGTTAAGTTTAAAAGCCGGTAGTAAAAAGATTATGGTAGGGACAGCGTATCGTCCACCGTGGCAGGATGTTGAGATATTTATTGACTCTATCACCCAATCACTGACTCTATTCTCAAGCTATGAAAATATAATACTCTTGGGAGATTTTAACATCAATCTACTAAACCCGTTAGATAGCAAAACTAAACTTTTTAATGATTTCTTAAATTACATAAACCTTAACCAAGTTGTCACAGAGCCAACTCATTTTACCGACCACAGTGAGACCTTGATAGATTTAGTCTGCACAGATGCCTCAACCCGGGATGTAGAGGTGAGTCATGTAAAAGAATTAGGTAACCATGCCATTATAACACTCTTATTAAACCTAAAGAAGGCTAAAATAGCTCCTCGATGGATCTCCATTAGACCACTAAAGGATATTATTGCCGAAGACTTTAGTGAAGATTTAAATAGAGTTCCATGGAAAACTATTAACCGGTTGGATAATATTGAAGATATGGTGTCAGTATTTCACAATTATATTTTAACTTTATTTGACATGCATGCTCCCACAAAAAAGATACAGTTAAAGGAACAATCATGCCCCTGGATAACTCACACTATTAAGAAAATGATTATGTTGCGCAATCAAAGTCATTCTCGATATAAAGCATCAAAAAAGGAGACACATAAAGAGTACTATAAGAATTTTAAAAAGATTGTTTGGGAAGCAATAGAAGCTGAAAAAAGTGCTTATTATAAATTTTATATAAATCAATGTATTAATAAACCTATGTTGTTATGGAAGAACCTAAAAAAAAATGTAGGGATAAATAAAAAACAGGAGTATGAAATACCAACGAACTTATGTGACCCGGAGAAAGTAAATAATCATTTTTTGAACATACCATATAGTGAGAGACCCACACTGTCTAACCTTACATACTATGAATTCAACAGGTTTGGGCCGAATACTTTTAACCTAAAAACGGTAACTGAAGCAGAAGTTATAAAAACCATAAAAGGATTAAAATCGAACGCACAAGGCATTGATGAAATCTCGTTACAAATGTTGCATTGTACACTTCCACAGAGTTTAAGTACTTTAACAGCTATTATAAATAAATCCATCACAAGCAGCACATTCCCAAATGCATGGAAAACTGCAATAGTTAAACCTCTTCCAAAAGTAAATATTCCAACCAGTTTGAAAGATCTTAGGCCTATCAGTATTTTTCCATGCATTTCTAAGATCTTAGAAAAACTTGTATGTGCCCAAATGACATCTTTTGTAGAGGAAAACAACATTTTACCAGCTCACCAATCAGGATTTCGGAAATGCCACAGTACTGCGACCGCAATGATGGATGTAATTGATAACATCCTGACAGCGCAAGATCAGGGCATGGGAACTATGCTGGTGCTGCTTGATTTCTCTCGAGCATTTGATTCGCTCGATACCACTCTATTATTGTCAAAGCTGTCTTATTATGGATTTGGAACGTCAACCTTAAAGTGGTTAAATAGCTTCCTCAGTGATCGGGCCCAATCGGTGCATATAGACCAAAGTGATGGTAGTCAATTGATTTCATCAACGTCCCCAGTTCTACGAGGAGTGCCTCAAGGATCTGCACTCAGTCCGTTGCTTTTTGCTGTATATACAGCAGACATAGTTAACTGTTTCTCCAACTGCAAATACCATCTCTATGCTGACGACGTACAACTATATTTCTCATTCAAACCACAAGACGCAGCAGACGCAGAAATCAAAATTAATGAAGATTTAAAAAGAGTATCCATCTGGTCAGATAAAAACTCTTTATTATTGAACCCTCTAAAGTCTAAGTGCATGATACTAGGAACTAATAAGATGACGAAAACGATCGAATCTCTCAATCTACAAGTTAAAATAGGAAATATTAGTGTAGAAAGAGTAACTGAGGCAAGAAACTTGGGAGTAATCTTTGACTCAAACCTACACTTTGAATCACATATCTTGAATATAGTCAAAAATTGCTTCTACAGATTAAAAGTACTTTATAAGATAAGACCTTACTTAAGTGTAGAAGTTAGAATTCGGATATGTGATTCACTAATCTTGTCCAAGTTAAACTACGCAGACACAGCATACGGGCCTTGTCTGCTTGGAAGAACCAAGAAGTTAGTACAGAGAGTCCAAAATGCATGCGCTCGATTCTGCTTTTCCATTGCTCCTCGTTCTCATATCAGTCCCTATCTCAACAAAGCAAACCTATTAAATATGTCAGCTAGAAGAAATCTGCACTTGGCTACTTTGTTGTTTGGGGTTATTTCCACTGGTAAACCAGAATATCTTTTCACGAAGATTAAGTGGGCAAGGCAGCACAGTAGGTATGCGCCAAGAAATTCGGCGTGTCAAATAGCCGTGCCAAGGCACAGGACCGCCGCATTTCGAGGGAGTTTCAGGCTTGCTTTCTCCAGGATCTGGAACATTATCCCACCGCCAGTGCAGAACCTCAAGTCAGTATTTGCTTTCAAGTCTAAGCTTAAAAAGATACTATTAGAAAAGCAAAAGAGCTTGGAAGCACTTACTTGAGTTTACTTTTTTATCATCAATCCGGTATTCTGGAAAGTAGCCTGAAAAATAGCGCAGGGAGTTTCTTAGACTTTGGATCTACAAATTAGTTGGAGATAGAGATTATAAAGAAGTAAATTTTACGGCTATCTGCGGACTTAGTCAATTTTGCATAGGGAGGTCAATCGCACAGGTCAAACAGAATAATATCTAGACTGATCCGGGACGTCGAGCTGATTTTTTTCAGGGGTTGCCTGAAAAACAGCGCTGAGGTAGTGTATCCACGTACGCTACTACAGCATTATGCTGAGGCGATTCCCTTTTTGGGACAGTTTGGCGCCACAGACACGCATTCTGTTTTTTACTATTATTTAGATTTTATAATTGTTTATTTTTAGATTTAATATAAGTAGATATAAGATTCATTGAAATTCCATGCAATTCGGCTCAGAGGATCACCGTGCCTTTGCAGTACAAGTTTATTATTTATTAGAACTACGAAATAGCGGTGGTCGTCTCGGCCGAAATGCATGGAAAGCTCAGTAAGTTATGTTTTAGATAAATATTTAGGTTTTTAAGTTTAATTTATTAGTTTTTATGTTTTATCTGTTTTCATTATATTTACTGTGTTTGCGCCTAACTTTATAGTCCCGAATAAAAGTATATTTATTTATTTATTTATTTATTTATTATCAAAATCAGCACCCTGGAAAACCCTGAAAACGATGTCCATATTATTTTTTGTAAATTAGGATAATAATTTAGTAGGGTGCGTGGGTGCGCGGACCACTAAAGTGGTCCGCGAGCATGCAGAGTTTCTTTCACCGAGTAGACCTTCGGACCCTGATCATCTTTTGCCAAGAAACCACTCTTCCATCTTTTATAGCCTCCGAGATAGACACCGACGAAATTTGTACGGCGGCCATCTTGTTTTTCCAAAATTTTCCACTTTTTATATTAATCGTTTACTATATTCTTCAAAGATTGCGAGTTTCAACGAAATCGGTTGGAAAACAAAAGAGTTGCAAAAATCATATAGGCCGCCATCTTGTTTTTCTGAAATGTCATAATTTTCCCCTACTCATATCGCGCATCCGAACATATCTCCCATACATCAATGTATCGTTTTCTGTCTCTTTCTAGGAGAATGAGGCATTCAATATTCGCCATACAAAATGTATGGAAAAAAAAATCCGCCATTTTGGATTTTTTTTCTATTCATCGAGTAGACCTTCGGATCCTGATCATCTCTTGCCAAGAAGCCTCACTTCCATCTTTTATACCCTCCGAGCTGGACACCGGCGAAATTTGTATGGCGGCCATCTTTTCTTCGCCATTTTGAATTTTTTTTCAGCTTTTTGGCAATTGGATGACGTCATGAATGACATTTGCTCGAGCACCCCCCGCCTATCTTCAATACCTTAAGCGGGCCCTCCACCCGTCTCCAAAACCCTCAATCATCAGCTCTCTCCATAATTTTGGCTTACTAAGTTTTTGTTCTCTATACGACACCATCAGTGGAAAAAAAATTTTTCATACAAAATTTTACAGGAGTTTCTTAGTTGAAAATCTCGAAAATCTCCCCAAAAGTGGCAACACCGGTTGCATATCTCCATACTGCCAGCCGAGATACACAATCGATTCATACATATTGACTTTCCAAAATGTTGCCAACTGCCTCAAAAACGTGATCAAAATTTCGAAAAATTAAAAAAAATACAAAATGGCCGCCAACTCTTTTCACAGAAAGATTTTACACGGTTTCATAATTTTCCTATTAATTACAGGATATACCGCTCCCGATGACGTTTCAATCTCTCATCTCGCTCGCACCCAGGCGAACCGATCGCCCCTAAAAAAGATCATGTCGAAAATCACTTTTACTTTGATAAATTCTAGTGTTGCCAGTCCCCGGCGACAAAAGTACCAAAATATCATTTGCACGAGCAAAACACGTAATCGCTCATACTCGGATTTTGCTAAAAGTGCATATTTCGATTTTTTACAATTTCCCGAAAATCTTGAAATTTCCCTAAAAATGGGGTAATTTTTTCCCACCGATCTATACCTCGAGTCTATACGTACAACCGCTTCATAGAAGCCGAATCGCTCCGATGTTGCCAACTTTGAGATATTTAACTTTTAAAATTGCGTTTTTTCGTACCTCGAACAAAACGGCCGCCATGACAGCCGCCATCTTGAATTTTTAAAAACCACTCCCGTTCTGTCAAAATACAGGATAATCGTGTGCGAAACACGAAAAAATAACTATCCTAGACTACCCCGTCTTGGATCTGTGGCGCCGCGGTTCGGGGTCGAAAAATCAAAAATTTGAAAACGCTACGGCTCGGCCGCCATCTTGTTTTTCCAATTTTTTCCACATTTTCTGATAATCATTTACTACATTCTTCAATAGTTGCGAGTTTGAACGGAGTCCCTTAAAAAACAAAGGAGCTGCAAAAATCACGTCGGCCGCCATCTTGTTTTTCCGAAATGTCATAATTTTTCCCCAGTCGACTCCCCCACTCGAACACATTTCCCCTACATCACTATATCATTTTCCTTCTCTTTCTAGGAGAACAATTATGTCAATGAGTCAGTGAGTGAGTGGTAATCGAGCTATATATAGTATAATAACTAGTGTTTTGCTCGGTGCGCGAGCTGCTAAAGCAGCTCACGTGACGTGGTAAGGTTAACTTTATTATATGAAACCAAATTGATCTATTAAGATACATAATTCACCCCGAAAACCCCCATAAAATGACAGGCATTTCTATTTTTTGTAGAAAATGTAAGTCCGCCATCTTGGATTTCAAAATAAATGTCATTATCAAAATCAGCACCCTGAAAAACCCTGAAAACGATATCCATATCATTTTTTGTAAAAACGGGGTAGTTAAGGGTAATAAAGTAGGGTGCGTGGGTGCGCGGACCACTAAAGTGGTCCGCGAGCATGCAGAGTTTATTCCACCGAGTAGACCTTCGGACCCTGATTATCTTTTGCCAAGAAACCACTCTTCCATCTTTTATAGCATCCGAGATAGACAACGACGAAATTTGTACGGCGGCCATCTTGTTTTTCCAAAATTTTCCACTTTTTCTATTAATCGTTTACTACATTCTTCAAAGATTGCGAGTTTCAGCGAAATCGGTTGGAAAACAAAAGAGTTGCAAAAATCACGTCGGCCGCCATCTTGTTTTTCTGAAATATCATAATTTTTCCCTACTCATATCGTGCACCCGAACATATCTCCCGAACATCATCGTATCGTTTATTGTTTCTTTCTAGGAGAATAAAACATAAAATATTCGCCATACAAAATGTATGGAAAAATAAATTCCGCCATTTTGAATTTTTTTTCTATTCATCGAGTAGACCTTTGGATTCTGATCCTCTTTTGTCAAGAAACCACACTTCCATCTTTTATACCCTCCGAGCTGGACGCCGGCAAAATTTGTATGGCGGCCATCTTTTTTTCGCCATTTTGAATTTTTTTTCAGCTTTTTGGCAATTGGATGACGTCATGAATGACATTTGGTCGAGCACCCCCCACCTATCTTCAATACCTTGAGCGGACCCTTCACCCGTCTCCGACATCCTCGATCATCAGCTATTTCCAAATTTTTCCTCGATTTTTTTTTTGTTTTCTATACGAAACCATCAGTGGAAAAAAAAAATTTCATACAAAATTTTACAGGAGGAGTTTTTGGGGAAAATCTCGAAAATCTCCCCAAATGTGGAAACACTTTTTACATATTTTGATACTGCTGGTTGAGTCACACAGTCGATTGATATATGTCGACTTTCCAAAATGTTGCCAACTGCCTCAAAAACGTGGTCAAAATTTCGAAAAATAAAAAAAAATACAAAATGGCCGCCAACTCGTTTCACAGAAAGATTTTACAAGGTTTCATAATTTTCCTATTAACTACAGGATATACCGCTCCCGATGACGTTTCAATCTTTCCTCTCGCTCGCACCCACGCGAAAGGGGATACCGTGAAAAAGACCATGCCAAAAATCACTTTTTCTTTGATAAATTCCAGTGTTGCCAGTCTTCGGTGACAAAAATACCCAAATGTCATTTGTACGAGCAAAACACATAATCGCTCATACTCGGATTTTGCTAAAAGTGCGTATTTCGATTTTTTACAATTTCCCGAAAATCTTGAAATTTCCCCAAAAAATGGGGTAATTTTTTCCCACCGATCTATACCTCGAGTCTATACGTACAACCGCTTCATAGAAGCCGAATCGCTCCGATGCTGCCAACTTTGAGATATTTAACTTTTAAAATTGCGTTTTTTCGTACCTCGAACAAAACAGCCGCCATGACAGCCGCCATTTTGAATTTTTTAAAACCACTCCCGTTCTGTCAAAATACAGGATAATCGTGGGCGAAACACGAAAAAATAGTTATCCTCGACTACCCCGTCTCGGATCTGTGGCGCCGCGGTTCGGGGTCGAAAAATCAAAAATTTTGAAACGCTACGACTCGGCCGCCATCTTGTTTTTCCAATTTTTTCGACATTTCCCATTAATCGTTTACTACATTCTTTAATAGTTGCGAATTTGAACGGAGTCCCTTAAAAAACAAAGGAGCTGCAAAAATCACGTCGGCCGCCATCTTGTTTTTCCGAAATGTCATAATTTTTCCCCAGAGGGTTCTCGAAACCGAACACAACTCCCCTACATCATTATATCATTTTCCGTCTCTTTCTAGGAGAACAATTATGTCAATGAGTCAGTCAGTGAGTGGTAATCGAGCTATATATAGTATAAATAACTAGTGTTTTGCTCGGTGCGCGAGCTGCTAAAGCAGCTCGCGTGACGTGGTAATGTTTAGCTTTATTGTATTAAACCGAATCGAGTTATTAAGATGCAAAATTCACCGCGAAAACACCATAAAACGACACCCATATCGATTTTTTTCTTAAAAAAGGCATGTCCGCCATCTTGGATTTCAAAATAAATGTCTTTATCAAAATCAGCACCCTGGAAAACTCTGAAAACGACATCCATATCATTTTTTGTAAAAACGGGGTAGTTGAGGGTAATAAAGTCTCTGCATGCTCGCGGACCACTAAAGTGGTCCGCGAGCATGCAGAGTTTGTTCCACCGAGTAGACCTTCGGACCCTGATCATCTTTTGCCAAGAAACCACTCTTCCATCTTTTATAGCCTCCGAGATAGACACCGACGAAATTTGTACGGCGGCCATCTTGTTTTTCCAAATTATTCCAATTTGTCTATCAATCGTTTACAACACTCTTCAAAGATTGCGAGTTTCAACGAAATTGGTTGGAAAACAAAAGAGTTGCAAAAATCACGTCGGCCGCCATCTTGTTTTTCTGAAATGTCATAATTTTCCCCTACTCATATCACGCATCCAAACATATCTCCTTTACATCAATGTATCGTTTTCTGTCTCTTTCTAGGAGAATGAGACATTCAATATTCGCCATACAAAATGTATGGAAAAATAAATTCCGCCATTTTGAATTTTTTTTCTATTCATCGAGTAGACCTTCGGACCCTGATCCTCTTTTGTCAAGAAACCACACTTCCATCTTTTATACCCTCCGAGCTGGACGCCGGCAAAATTTGTATGGCGGCCATCTTTTTTTCGCCATTTTGAATTTTTTTTCAGCTTTTTGGCAATTGGATGACGTCATGAATGACATTTGGTCGAGCACCCCCCACCTATCTTCAATACCTTGAGCGGACCCTTCACCCGTCTCCGACATCCTCGATCATCAGCTATTTCCAAATTTTTCCTCGATTTTTTTTTTGTTTTCTATACGAAACCATCAGTGGAAAAAAAAAATTTCATACAAAATTTTACAGGAGGAGTTTTTGGGGAGAATCTCGAAAATCTCCCCAAATGTGGAAACACTGTTTACATATTTTGATACTGCTGGTTGAGTCACACAATCGATTGATACATGTCGACTTTCCAAAATGTTGCCAACTGCCTCAAAAACGTGGTCAAAATTTCGAAAAATAAAAAAAAATACAAAATGGCCGCCAACTCGTTTCACAGAAAGATTTTACACGGTTTCATAATTTTCCTATTAATTACAGGATATACCGCTCCCGATGACGTTTCAATCTTTCCTCTCGCTCGCACCCACGCGAAAGGGGATACCGTGAAAAAGACCATGCCAAAAATCACTTTTTCTTTGATAAATTCCAGTGTTGCCAGTCTTCGGCGACAAAAATACCCAAAAGTCATTTGTACGAGCAAAACACATAATCGCTCATACTCGGATTTTGCTAAAAGTCCGTATTTTGATTTTTTACAATTTCCCGAAAATCTTGAAATTTCCCCAAAAAATGGGGTAATTTTCTCCCACCGATCTATACCTCGAGTCTATACGTACAACCGCTTCATAGAAGCCGAATCGCTCCGATGCTGCCAACTTTGAGATATTTAACTTTTAAAATTGCGTTTTTTCGTACCTCGAACAAAACAGCCGCCATGACAGCCGCCATCTTGAATTTTTTAAAACCACTCCCGTTCTGTCAAAATACAGGATAATCGTGGGCGAAACACGAAAAAATAGTTATCCTCGACTACCCCGTCTCGGATCTGTGGCGCCGCGGTTCGGGGTCGAAAAATCAAAAATTTTGAAACGCTACGACTCGGCCGCCATCTTGTTTTTCCAATTTTTTCGACATTTCCCATTAATCGTTTACTACATTCTTTAATAGTTGCGAATTTGAACGGAGTCCCTTAAAAAACAAAGGAGCTGCAAAAATCACGTCAGCCGCCATCTTGTTTTTCCGAAATGTCATAATTTTTCCCCAGAGGGTTCCCGAAACCGAACACAACTCCCCTACATCATTATATCATTTTCCGTCTCCTTCTAGGAGAACAATTATGTCAATGAGTCAGTCAGTGAGTGGTAATCGAGCTATATATAGTATAATAACTAGTGTTTTGCTCGGTGCGCGAGCTGCTAAAGCAGCTCGCGTGACGTGGTAAGGTTAACTTTATTATATAAAACCAAATTGATTTATTAAGATACGTAATTCACCCCGAAAAACCCCATAAAATGACAGGCATTTCTATTTTTTGTAGAAAATGCAAGTCCGCCATCTTGGATTTGAAAATAAATGACATTATCAAAATCAGCACCCTGGAAAACCCTGAAAACGACATCCATATTATTTTTTGTAGATTAGGATAATAATTTAGTAGGGTGCGTGGGTGCGCGGACCACTAAAGTGGTCCGCGAGCATTCAGAGTTTGTTCCACCGAGTAGACCTTCGGACCCTGATCATCTTTTGCCACGAAACCACTCTTCCATCTTTTATAGCCTCCGAGATTATACACCGACGAAATTTGTACGGCGGCCATCTTGTTTTTCCAAAATTTTCCACTTTTTCTATTAATCGTTTCCTACATTCTTTAAAGATTGCGAGTTTCAACGAAATCGGTTGGAAAATAAAAGAGTTGCAAAAATCATATAGGCCGCCATCTTGTTTTTCTGAAATGTCATAATTTTTCTCTACTTGCCTCCCCCACCCGAACACATCTCCCCTACATTATTGTATCGTTTTCTGTCTCTTTCTAGGAGAATGAGACATTCAATATTCGCCATACAAAATGTATGGGAAAATAAATTCCGCCATTTTGAATTTTTTTTCTATTCATCGAGTAGACCTTTGGATCCTGATCCTCTTTTGCCACGAAACCGCACTTCCATTTTTGATACCCTCCGAGCTGGAGACCGGCAAAATTTGTATGACGGCCATTTTTTCTTCGCCATTTTGAATTTTTTTTCAGCTTTTTGGCAATTGGATGACGTCATGAATGACATTTGGTCGAGCACCCCCCACCTATCTTCAATACCTTGAGCGGACCCTTCACCCGTCTCCGACATCCTCGATCATCAGCTATTTCCAAATTTTTCCTCGATTTTTTTTTTGTTTTCTATATGAAACCATCAGTGAAAAAAAATAATTTCATACAAAATTTTACAGGAGGAGTTTTTGGGGAAAATCTCGAAAATTTCCCCAAATGTGGCAACACTGTTTACATATTTCGATACGGCTGGTTGAGTCACACAGTCGATTCACACATGTCGACTATCCAAAATGTTGCCAATTGCCTCAAAAACGTGATCAAAATATCGGAAAATTTAAAAAAAATACAAAATTGCCACCAACTCTTTTTGCAGAAGCAAATTAGATAATTTTACAACTTTCCCATTAACTACAGGATATACCGCTCCTGATAACGTTTCAATCTCTCATCTCGCTCGCATCCACGCGAAACGATCGTCCCTGAAAAAAGACAATGTCGAAAATCACTTTTGCTTCGATAAATTCCAGTGTTGCCAGTCCTCGGTGACGAAAATACTCAAATGTCATTTGTACGAGCAAAACACGTAATCGTTCATACTCGGATTTTGCAAAAAGTCCGTATTTCGATTTTTTACATTTTCCCAAAAACCTTGAAATTTCCCGAAAAATGGGGTAATTTTTCCCCACCAATCTATACCTCGAGTCTATACGTACAACCGCTTCATAGAAGCCGAATCGCTCCGATGTCGCCAACTTTGAGATATTTAACTTTTAATATTGCGATTTTTCGTACCTCTAACATAATGGCCGCCATGACAGCCGCCATCTTGAATTTTTAAAAACTACTCCCGTTCTGTCAAAATTCAGGATAATCCTAGACAAAACCAGAAAAAAATAATTATTATCAATTTCCCGTTTCGGATCTGTGGCGCCGCGGTTCGGGGTCGAAAATTCAAAATTTTCAAAACGCTACGGTTCGGCCGCCATCTTGTTTTTCCAATTTTTTTCACATTTTTTATTAACCGTTTACTACTTTCTTTAAAGATTGTAAAATTCGATGAAATCGGTTGGAAAACAACGGAGCTGCAAAAATCACATCGGCCGCCATCTTGTTTTTCCGAAATGTCATAATTTTTCCCCAGTTGACTCCCCCATCCGAACACAACTCCCATTCATCACTATATCATTTTCCGTCTCTTTCTAGGAGAACAATTATGTCAATGAGTCAGTGAGTGAGTGGTAATCGAGCTATATATAGTATAACTAGTATTTTGCTCGGTGCGCGAGCTGCTAAAGCAGCTCGCGTGACGTGGTTAGGTTTATGAGTTGTATTAAACCGATTTTTTTTATTAAGATACACAAATTACCCCGAAAACCCCATAAAACGACACCCATATCAATTTTTTTCTTAAAAAGTGCACGCCCGCCATCTTGGATTTAAAAATAAATGTCGTTATCAAAATCAGCACCCTGGAAAACTCTGAAAACAACATCCATATCATTTTTTGTAAAAAAGGGGTAGTTGAGGTTAATAAAGTAGGGTGCGTGGGTGCGCGGACCACTAAAGTGGTCCACGAGCATGCAGAGTTTGTTTCACCGAGTAGACCTTCGGACCCTGATCATCTTTTGCCAAGAAACCACTCTTCCATCTTTTATAGCCTCCGAGATAGACACCGACGAAATTTTTACGGCGGCCATCTTGTTTTTCCAAAATTTTCCACTTCTTCTATTAATCGTTTACTACATTCTTCAAAGATTGCGAGTTTCAACGAAATCGGTTGGAAAACAAAAGAGTCGCAAAAATCATACAGGCCGCCATCTTGTTTTTCTGAAATGTCATAATTTTTGCCCTACTCGCCTCCCCCACCCGAACACATCTCCCCTACATTATTGTATCGTTTTCCGTCTCTTTCTAGGAGAATGAGACATTCAATATTCGCCATACAAAATGTATGTAAAAATAAATTCCGCCATTTTGAATTTTTTTTCTATTAATCGAGTAGACCTTCGGACCCTGATCATCTCTTGCCAAGAAACCACACTTCCATCTTTTATACCCTCCGAGCTGGACGCCGGCAAAATTTGTATGGCGGCCATCTTTTTTTCGCCATTTTGAATTTTTTTTCAGCTTTTTGGCAATTGGATGACGTCATCAATGACATTTGGTCGAGCACCCCCCACCTATCTTCAATACCTTGAGCGGACCCATCACCCGTCTCCGACATCCTCGATCATCAGCTATTTCCAAATTTTTCCTCGATTTTTTTTTTTGTTTTCTATACGAAACCATCAGTGGGAAAAAAAATTTCATACAAAATTTTACAGGAGGAGTTTTTGGGGAGAATCTCGAAAATCTCCCCAAATGTGGCAACACTGTTTCATATTTCTATACTGCTGGTTGAGTCACACAATCGATTGATACATGTCGACTTTCCAAAATGTTGCCAACTGCCTCAAAAACGTGATCAAAATTTCGAAAAATTAAAAAAAATACAAAATGGCCGCCAACTCGTTTCACAGAAAGATTTTACACGGTTTCATAATTTTCCTATTAACTACAGGATATACCGCGCCCGATGACGTTTCAATCTTTCCTCTCGCTCGCACCCACGCGAAAGGGGATACCGTGAAAAAGACCGTGTCGAAAATCACTTTTACTTTGATAAATTCCAGTGTTGCCAGTCTCCGGTGACAAAAATACCCAAATGTCATTTGTACGAGCAAAACACGTAATCGCTCATACTTGAGTTTTGCTAAAAGTGCGTATTTCGATTTTTTACAATTTCCCGAAAATCTTGAAATTTCCCTAAAAATGGGGTAATTTTTTCCCACCGATCTATACCTCGAATCTATACGTACAACCGCTTCATAGAAGTCGAATCGCTCCGATGTTGCCAACTTTGAGATATATAACTTTTAAAATTGCATTTTTTCGTACCTCGAACAAAACGGCCGCCATGACAGCCGCCATCTTGAATTTTTTAAAACCACTCCCGTTCTGTCAAAATACAGGATAAACGTGGGCGAAACACGAAAAAATAGTTATCCTCGACTACCCCGTCTTGGATCTGTGGCGCCGCGGTTCGGGGTCGAAAATTCAAAATTTTCAAAACGCTACGGTTCGGCCGCCATCTTGTTCTTCCAATTTTTTTCACATTTTCTATTAACCGTTTACTACTTTCTTCAAAGATTGCAAAATTCAACGAAATCGGTTGGAAAACAACGGAGCTGCAAAAATCACGTCAGCCGCCATCTTGTTTTTCCGAAATGTCATAATTTTTCCCCAGAGGGTTCCCGAAACCGAACACAACTCCCCTACATCATTATATCATTTTCCGTCTCTTTCTAGGAGAACAATTATGTCAATGAGTCAGTCAGTGAGTGGTAATCGAGCTATATATAGTATAACTAGTGTTTTGCTCGGTGCGCGAGCTGCTAAAGCAGCTCGCGTGACGTGGTTGGGTTAACTTTATTATACTAAACCAAATTTATTTATTAAGATTCAAAATTCACCCCAAAAACACCATAAAACGACACCCATATCGATTTTTTTCTTAAAAAATGCATGACCGCCATCTTGGATTTCAAAATAAATGTCGTTATCAAAATCAGCACCCTGGGAAACTCTGAAAACGACATCCATATCATTTTTTATAAAAACCGGGTAGTTGAGGTTAATAAAGTAGGGTGCGTGGGTGCGCGGACCACTAAAGTGGTCCGCGAGCATGCAGAGTTTGTTCCATTGAGTAGACCTCCGGACCCTGATCATCTTTTGCCAAGAAACCACTCTTCCATCTTTTATAGCCTCCGAGATAGACACCGACGAAATTTGTACGGCGGCCATCTTGTTTTTCCAAAATTTTCCACTTTTTCTATTAATCGTTTACTACGTTCTTCAAAGATTGCGAGTTTCAATGAAATCGGTTGGAAAACAAAAGAGTCACAAAAATCATATAGGCCGCCATCTTGTTTTTCTGAAATGTCATAATTTTTCCCTACTCGCCTCGCCCACCCGAACACATCTCCCCTACATTATCGTATCGTTTTCCGTCTCTTTCTAGGAGAATGAGACATTCAATATTCGCCATACAAAACGTATGGGAAAATAAATTCCGCCATTTTGAATTTTTTTTCTATTCATCAATTAGACCTTTGGATCCTGATCCTCTTTTGCCAAGAAACCGCACCTCTATCTTTTATACCCTCCGAGCTGGACGCCGGCGAAATTTGTATGGCGGCCATCTTTTCTTCGCCATTTTGAATTTTTTTTCAGCTTTTTGGCAATTGGATGATGTCATGAATGACATTTGGTCGAGCACCCCCCACCTATCTTCAATACCTTGAGCGGACCCTTCACCCGTCTCCGACATTCTCTATCATCAGCTATTTCCAAATTTTTCCTCGATTTTTTTTTTATTTTCTATACGAAACCATCAGTGAAAAAAAATATTTTCATACAAAATTTTACAGGAGGAGTTTTTGGGGAAAATCTCGAAAATTTCCCCAAATGTGGCAACACTGTTTACATATTTCGATACTGCTGGTTGAGTCACACAATCGATTGATACATGTCAACTTTCCAAAATGTTGCCAACTGCCTCAAAAATATGATCAAAATTTCGGAAAATTTGAAGAAAATACAAAATGGCCACCAACTTTTTTTGCAGAATCAAATTCGATAATTTTACAACTTTCCCATTAACTACAGGATATACCGCTCCCGATGACGTTTCAATCTCTCCTCGCGCTCGCACCCACGCGAAACGATCGCCCCTAAAAAAAGACCACGTCGAAAATAACTTTTACTATGATAAATTCCAGTGTTGCCAGTCTCCGGCGACAAAAATACCCAAATGTCATTAGTACGAGCAAAACACGTAATCGCTCATACTCAGATTTTTCAAAAAGCCCGTATTTCGATTTTTTACAATTTCCCGAAAATCTTGAAATTTCCCCAAAAAATGGGGTAATTTTTTTCCTCCAATCTATACCTCGAGCCTATACATACAATCGCTTGATAGAAGCCGAATCGCTCCGATGTTGCCAACTTTGAGATATTTAACTTTTAAAATTGCGTTTTTTCGTACCTCTAACATAATGGCCGCCACGACAGCCGCCATCTTGAATTTTTAAAAACCACTTCCATTCCGTCAAAATTCAGGATAATCGTAGACGAAACCAGAAAAAAATTATTAGTTTCAATTTCCCGTTTCGGATCTGTGGCGCCGCGGTTCGGGGCCGAAAAATCAAAAATTTGAAAACGCTACGACTCGGCCGCCATCTTGTTTTTTAAATTTTTTCGACATTTCCCATTAATCGTTTACTACTTTCTTTAAAGTTTGCAAAATTCAACGAAATCGGTTGGAAAACAACGGAGCTGCAAAAATCACGTCGGCCGCCATCTTGTTTTTCCGAAAAGTCATAATTTTTCCCCAGAGGGTTCCCGAATCCAAACACATCTCCCCTACATCATTATATCATTTTCCTTCTCTTTCTAGGAGAACAATTATGTCAATGAGTGAGTCAGTGAGTGGTAATCGAGCTATATATAGTATAATTCGGCCGCCATCTTGTTTTTCCGAAATGTCATAATTTTTCCCCAGTCGAATCCCCCACCCGAACACATTTTCCCTACATCATTATATCATTTTCCTTCTCTTTCTAGGAGAACAATTATGTCAATGAGTCAGTGAGTGAGTGAGTGGTAATCGAGCTATATATAGTATAACTAGTTTTTTGCTCGGTGCGCGAGCTGCTAAAGCAGCTCACGTGACGTGGTAAGGTAAACTTTATTATATAAAACCAAATTGATTTATTAAGATACATAATTCACCCCGAAAAACCCCATAAAATGACAGGCATTTCTATTTCTTGTAGAAAATGTAAGTCCGCCATCTTGGATTTGAAAATAAATGTCATTATCAAAATCAGCACCCTGAAAAACCCTGAAAACGATATCCATATTATTTTTTGTAAATTAGGATAATAATTTAGTAGGGTGCGTGGGTGCGCGGACCACTAAAGTGGTCCACGAGCATGCAGAGTTTGTTTCACCGAGTAGACCTTCGGATCCTGATCATCTTTTGCCATCAAACCACTCTTCCATCTTTTATAGCCTCCGAGATAGACACCGACGAAATTTGTACGGCGGCCATCTTGTTTTTCCAAAAAATTCCACTTTTTCTATCAATCGTTTACTATTTTCTTCAAAGATTGTGAGTTTCAACGAAATCGGTTGGAAAACAAAAGAGTTGCAAAAATCACGTCGGTCGCCATCTTGTTTTTCTGAAATGTCATAATTTTTCCCTACTTGCTTCCACCAGCCAAACACATCTGTCCGACATTATTGTATCGTTTTCCGTCTCTTTCTAGGAGAATGAGACATTCAATATTCGCCATACATTTTCTATGGGGAAAAAAAATTCGCCATTTTGAATTTTTTTTCTATTCATCGAGTAGACCTTCGGACCCTGATCATCTCTTGCCCAGAAACCACACTTCCATCTTTTATACCCTCCGAGCTGGACACCGGCGAAATTTGTATGGCGGCCATCTTTTCTTCGCCATTTTGAATTTTTTTTCAGCTTTTTGGCAATTGGATGACGTCATGAATGACATTTGCTCGAGCACCCCCCACCTATCTTCAATACCTTAAGCGGGCCCTCCACCCGTCTCCGAAACCCTCAATCATCAGCTGTCTCCATAATTTTGGCTTACTAACTTTTTGTTTTCTATGCGATACCATCAGTGAAAAAAAAATTTTTCATACAAAATTTTACAGGAGTTTCTTAGTTGAAAATCTCGAAAATCTCCGCAAAAGTGGCAACACCGGTTGCATATTTCTATACTGACAGCCGAGATACACAATCGATTCATACATATTGACTTTCCAAAATGTTGCCAACTGCCTCAAAAACGTGATCAAAATTTCGAAAAATGAAAAAAAATACAAAATGGCCGCCAACTCGTTTCACAGAAAAATTTTACACGGTTTCATAATTTTCCTATTAACTACAGGATATACCGCGCCCGATGACGTTTCAATCTTTCGTCTCGCTCGCACCCACGCGAAAGGGGATACCGTGAAAAAGACCGTGTTGAAAATCACTTTTACTTTGATAAATTCCAGTGTTGCCAGTCTCCGGTGACAAAAATACCCAAATGTCATTTGTACGAGCAAAACACGTAATCACTCATACTCGGATTTTGCTTAAAGTGCGTATTTCTATTTTTTACAATTTCCCGAAAATCTTGAAATTTCCCTAAAAGTGGGGTAATTTTTTTCCTCCAATCTATACCCCGAGTCTAAACGTACAATCGCTTCATAGAAGCCGAATCGCTCCGATGTTGCCAACTTTGAGATATTCGAATTTTAAAATTGCGTTTTTTCATACCTCTAACATAACGGCCGCCATGACAGCCGCCATCTTGAATTTTTAAAAATCACTCCCATTCTGTCAAAATACAGGATAATTGTGGGCGAAACACGAAAAAATAATTATCCTCGACTACCCCGTCTCGGATCTGTGGCGCCGCGGTTAGGGGTCGAAAAATGAAAATTTTGAAAACGCTCCAGCTCAACCGCCATTTTGTTTTTCCAATTTTTTTCTACTTTTTTTATTAATGTTTAACGAATTTCTTTAAAGATTGCAAAATTCAACGAAATCGGTTGGAAAACAAAGGAGCTGCAAAAATCACGTCAGCCGCCATCTTGTTTTTCCGAAATGTCATAATTTTTCCCCAGAGGGTTCCCGAAACCAAACACAACTCCCCTACATCAGTATATCATTTTCCGTCTCCTTCTAGGAGAACAATTATGTCAATGAGTGAGTCAGTGAGTCAGTGGTAATCGAGCTATATATAGTATAACTAGTGTTTTGCTCGGTGCGCGAGCTGCTAAAGCAGCTCGCGTGGCGTGGTTAGGTTGACAAGTATTAAAACGAATTTATTTATTAAGATACGCTATTCACCACAAAAATCCACAAAACGACACCCATATCGATTTTTTTCTTAAAAAGTGCATGTCCGCCATCTTGGATTTCAAAATAAATGTCGTTATCAAAATCAGCACCCTGAAAAACCCTGAAAACGATATCCATATCATTTTTTGTAAAAACGGGGTAGTTGAGGTTAATAAGGTAGGGTGCGTGCTTGCGCGGACCACTAAAGTGGTCCGCGAGCATGCAGAGTTTGTTCCACCGAGTAGACCTTCGGACCCTGATCATCTTTTGCCAAGAAACCACTCTTCCATCTTTTATACTTTCCGAGATAGACACCGACAAAGTTTGTATGGCGGCCATCTTGTTTTTCCAAATTTTTCCACTTTTTCTATTAATCGTTTACTACTTTCTTCAAAGATTGTGAGTTTCAACGAAATCGGTTGGAAAACAAAAGAGTTGCAAAAATCACGTCGGTCGCCATCTTGTTTTTCTGAAATGTCATAATTTTTCCCTACTTGCCTCCCCCACTCGAACATATCTCCTCTACATTATCGTATCGTTTTCCGTCTCTTTCTAGGAGAATGAGACATTCAATACTCGCCATACAAAATGTATGGGAAAATAAATTCCGCCATTTTGAATTTTTTTTCTAGTCATCGAGTAGACCTTTCGATCCTGATCCTCTTTTGCCACGAAACCGCACCTCCATCTTTTATACCCTCCGAGCTGGACGCCGGCGAAATTTGTATGGCGGCCATCTTTTCTTCGCCATTTTGAATTTTTTTTCAGCTTTCTGGCAATTGGATGATGTCATGAATGACATTTGGTCGAGCACCCCCCACCTATCTTCAATACCTTGAGCGGACCCTTCACCCGTCTCCGACATCCTCGATCATCAGCTATTTCCAAATTTTTCCTCGATTTTTTTTTGTTTTCTATACGAAACCATCAGTGAAAAAAAAAATTTTCATACAAAATTTTACAGGAGGAGTTTTTGGGGAAAATCTCGAAAATCTCCCCAAATGTGGCAGCACTGTTTACATAATTCGATACTGCTGGTTGAGTCACACAATCGATTGATACATCTCGACTTTCCAAAATGTTGCCAACTGCCTCAAAAACGTGGTCAAAATTTCGAAAAATAAAAAAAAATACAAAATGGCCGTCAACTCGTTTCACAGGAAGATTTTACACGGTTTCATAATTTTCCTATTAACTACAGGATATACCGCGCCCGATGACGTTTCAATCTCTCATCTCGCTCGCACCCATGCGAACCTATCGTCCCTGAAAAAAGACCATGTCGAAAATCACTTTTTCTTTGATGAATTCCAGTGTTGCCAGTCTCCGGCGACAAAAATACCCAAATGTCATTTGTACCAGCAAAACACATAATCGCTCATACTCGGATTTTGCACAAAGTCCTTATTTCGATTTTTTACAATTTCCCGAAAATCTTGAAATTTCCCTAAAAATGGGGTAATTTTTTCCCACCGATATATACCTCGAGTCTATACGTACAACCGCTTCATAGAAACCAAAACGGTCCGACGTCGTCGACTGGGAAAAAATTTAATTTTAAAATTGGGATTTTTGGTACCTCTAACTTAACGGCCGCCATGACAGCCGCCATCTTGAATTTTTAAAAACCACTCCCGTTTTGTCAAAATACAGGATAATCGTGGGCGAAACCAGAAAAAATAATTATCCTCGATTACCCCGTTTCGGATCTGTGGCGCCGCGGTTCGGGGTCGAAAAATGAAAATTTTGAAAACTCTCCAGCTCAGCCGCCATTTTGTTTTTCCAATTTTTTCTACCTTTTCTATTAACCGTTTACTACTTTCCTAAATAGTTGCGAGTTTAAACAAAATCGGTTGGAAAACAAAAGAGCTGCAAAAATCACGTCAGCCGCCATCTTGTTCTTTCGAAATGTCATAATTTTTCCCCAGTCATCTCCCTCACCTGAACACATCTCCCCTGCATCACTATATCATTTTCCGTCTCTTTCTAGGAGAACAATTGTATCAATGAGTCAGTGAGTCAGTGAGTGGTAATCGAGCTATATATAGTATAACTAGTGTTTTGCTCGGTGCGCGAGCTGCTAAAGCAGCTCGCGTGACGTGGTTGGGTTAACTTTATTATACTAAACCAAATTTATTTATTAAGATTCAAAATTCACCCCAAAAACACCATAAAACGACACCCATATCGATTTTTTTCTTAAAAAATGCATGACCGCCATCTTGGATTTCAAAATAAATGTCGTTATCAAAATCAGCACCCTGGGAAACTCTGAAAACGACATCCATATCATTTTTTATAAAAACCGGGTAGTTGAGGTTAATAAAGTAGGGTGCGTGGGTGCGCGGACCACTAAAGTGGTCCGCGAGCATGCAGAGTTTGTTCCATTGAGTAGACCTCCGGACCCTGATCATCTTTTGCCAAGAAACCACTCTTCCATCTTTTATAGCCTCCGAGATAGACACCGACGAAATTTGTACGGCGGCCATCTTGTTTTTCCAAAATTTTCCACTTTTTCTATTAATCGTTTACTACGTTCTTCAAAGATTGCGAGTTTCAATGAAATCGGTTGGAAAACAAAAGAGTCACAAAAATCATATAGGCCGCCATCTTGTTTTTCTGAAATGTCATAATTTTTCCCTACTCGCCTCGCCCACCCGAACACATCTCCCCTACATTATCGTATCGTTTTCCGTCTCTTTCTAGGAGAATGAGACATTCAATATTCGCCATACAAAACGTATGGGAAAATAAATTCCGCCATTTTGAATTTTTTTTCTATTCATCAATTAGACCTTTGGATCCTGATCCTCTTTTGCCAAGAAACCGCACCTCTATCTTTTATACCCTCCGAGCTGGACGCCGGCGAAATTTGTATGGCGGCCATCTTTTCTTCGCCATTTTGAATTTTTTTTCAGCTTTTTGGCAATTGGATGATGTCATGAATGACATTTGGTCGCGCACCCCCCACCTATCTTCAATACCTTGAGCGGACCCTTCACCCGTCTCCGACATTCTCTATCATCAGCTATTTCCAAATTTTTCCTCGATTTTTTTTTTATTTTCTATACGAAACCATCAGTGAAAAAAAATATTTTCATACAAAATTTTACAGGAGGAGTTTTTGGGGAAAATCTCGAAAATTTCCCCAAATGTGGCAACACTGTTTACATATTTCGATACTGCTGGTTGAGTCACACAATCGATTGATACATGTCAACTTTCCAAAATGTTGCCAACTGCCTCAAAAATATGATCAAAATTTCGGAAAATTTGAAGAAAATACAAAATGGCCACCAACTTTTTTTGCAGAATCAAATTCGATAATTTTACAACTTTCCCATTAACTACAGGATATACCGCTCCCGATGACGTTTCAATCTCTCCTCGCGCTCGCACCCACGCGAAACGATCGCCCCTAAAAAAAGACCACGTCGAAAATAACTTTTACTATGATAAATTCCAGTGTTGCCAGTCTCCGGCGACAAAAATACCCAAATGTCATTAGTACGAGCAAAACACGTAATCGCTCATACTCAGATTTTTCAAAAAGCCCGTATTTCGATTTTTTACAATTTCCCGAAAATCTTGAAATTTCCCCAAAAAATGGGGTAATTTTTTTCCTCCAATCTATACCTCGAGCCTATACATACAATCGCTTGATAGAAGCCGAATCGCTCCGATGTTGCCAACTTTGAGATATTTAACTTTTAAAATTGCGTTTTTTCGTACCTCTAACATAATGGCCGCCACGACAGCCGCCATCTTGAATTTTTAAAAACCACTTCCATTCCGTCAAAATTCAGGATAATCGTAGACGAAACCAGAAAAAAATTATTAGTTTCAATTTCCCGTTTCGGATCTGTGGCGCCGCGGTTCGGGGCCGAAAAATCAAAAATTTGAAAACGCTACGACTCGGCCGCCATCTTGTTTTTTAAATTTTTTCGACATTTCCCATTAATCGTTTACTACTTTCTTTAAAGTTTGCAAAATTCAACGAAATCGGTTGGAAAACAACGGAGCTGCAAAAATCACGTCGGCCGCCATCTTGTTTTTCCGAAAAGTCATAATTTTTCCCCAGAGGGTTCCCGAATCCAAACACATCTCCCCTACATCATTATATCATTTTCCTTCTCTTTCTAGGAGAACAATTATGTCAATGAGTGAGTCAGTGAGTGGTAATCGAGCTATATATATTATAATAATAACTAGTGTTTCGCTCGGTGCGCGAGCTGCTAAAGCAGCTCGCGTGACGTGGTTATGTTAACTTTATTATAATTAACCAAATGATAGACAAAACGACACCCATATCAATTTTTTTCTTAAAAAGTGCATGTCCGCCATCTTGGATTTGAAAATAAATGTCATTATCAAAATCAGCACCCTGGAAAACCCTGAAAACGATATCCATATTATTTTTTGTAAATTAGGATAATAATTTAGTAGGGTGCGTGGGTGCGCGGACCACTAAAGTGGTCCGCGAGCATGCAGAGTTTGTTTCACCGAGTAGACCTTCGGATCCTGATCATCTTTTGCCAAGAAACCACTCTTCCATCTTTTATAGCCTCCGAGATAGACACCGACGAAATTTGTACGGCGGCCATCTTGTTTTTCCAAAAAATTCCACTTTTCCTATCAATCGTTTACTACTTTCTTTAAAGATTGTGAGTTTCAACGAAATCGGTTGGAAAACAAAAGAGTTGCAAAAATCACGTCGGTCGCCATCTTGTTTTTCTGAAATGTCATAATTTTTCCCTACTTGCTTCCACCAGCCAAACACATCTGTGCTACATTATCGTATCGTTTTCCGTCTCTTTCTAGGAGAATGAGACATTCAATATTCGCCATACATTTTCTACGGGGAAAAATAAATTCCGCCATTTTGAATTTTTTTTCTATTCATCGAGTAGACCTTTGGATCCTGATCCTCTTTTGCCACAAAACCACACTTCCATCTTTTATACCCTCCGAGCTGGACACCGGCGAAATTTGTATGGCGGCCATCTTTTCTTCGCCATTTTGAATTTTTTTTCAGCTTTTTGGCAATTGGATGACGTCATGAATGACATTTGCTCGAGCACCCCCCACCTATCTTCAATACCTTACGCGGGCCCTCCACCCGTCTCCGAAACCCTCAATCATCAGCTCTCTCCATAATTTTGGCTTACTAACTTTTTGTTTTCTATACGACACCATCAGTGAAAAAAAAAAATTTCATACAAAATTTTACAGGAGTTTCTTAGTTGAAAATCTCGAAAATCTCCCCAAAAGTGGCAACACCGGTTGCATATCTCCATACTGCCAGCCGAGATACACAATCGATTCATACATATTGACTTTCCAAAATGTTGCCAACTGCCTCAAAAACGTGATCAAAATTTCGAAAAATTAAAAAAAATACAAAATGGCCGCCAACTCGTTTCACAGAAAGATTTTACACGGTTTCATAATTTTCCTATTAACTACAGGATATACCGCTCCCGATGACGTTTCAATCTTTCCTCTCGCTCGCACCCACGCGAAAGGGGATACCGTGAAAAAGACCGTGTCGAAAATCACTTTTACTTTGATAAATTCCAGTGTTGCCAGTCTCCGGTGACAAAAATACCCAAATGTCATTTGTACGAGCAAAACACGTAATCACTCATACTCGGATTTCGCGAAAAGTCCGTATTTCGATTTTTTACATTTTCCCGAAAATCTTGAAATTTCCCCAAAAATGGGGTAATTTTTTTACTCCAATCTATACCTCGAGCCTATACGTACAATCGCTACATAGAAGCCGAATCGCTCCGATGTTGCCAACTTTCAGATATTTAACTTTTAAAATTGCGTTTTTTCGTACCTCGAACAAAACGGCCGCCATGACAGCCGCCATCTTGAATTTTTAAAAACCACTCCCGTTCTGTCAAAATACAGGATAATCGTGGGCGAAACCAAAAAAAATAATTATCCTCGACTACCCCGTCTTGGATCTGTGGCGCCGCGGTTCGGGGTCGAAAAATCAAAATTTTCAAAACGCTACGGCTCGGCCGCCATCTTGTTTTTCCAATTTTTTCTACTTTTTTTATCAATCATTTACTACTTTCTTCAAAGATTGCAAAATTCAACGAAATCGGTTGGAAAACAACGGAGCTGCAAAAATCACGTCGGCCGCCATCTTGTTTTTCCGAAAAGTCATAATTTTTCCCCAGAGGGTTCCCGAATCCAAACACATATCCTCTACATCACTATATCATTTTCCTTCTCTTTCTAGGAGAACAATTATGTCAATGAGTGAGTCAGTGAGTGGTAATCGAGCTATATATAGTATAAATAATAATTAGTGTTTTGCTCGGTGCGCGAGCTGCTAAAGCAGCTCGCGTGACGTAGTTAGGTTTATAAGTTGTATTAAGCCGATTTTTTTAATTAAGATACACAAATTACCCCGAAAACCCCATAAAACGACACCTATATCAATTTTTTTTTTTAAAGTGCACGCCCGCCATCTTGGATTTCAAAATAAATGACGTTATCAAAATGAGCACCCTGGAAAACTCTGAAAACGACATCCATATCATTTTTTGTAAAAACGGGGTAGTTGAGGTTAATAAAGTAGGGTGCGTGGGTGCGCGGACCACTAAAGTGGTCCGCGAGCATGCAGAGTTTGTTCCACCGAGTAGACTTTCGGACCCTGATCATCTTTTGCCAAGAAACCACTCTTCCATCTTTTATAGCCTCCGAGATAGACACCGACGAAATTTGTACGGCGGCCATCTTGTTTTTCCAAAATTTTCCACTTTTTCTATTAATCGTTTACTACATTCTTCTAAGATTGCGAGTTTCAACGAAATCGGTTGGAAAACAAAAGAGTTGCAAAAATCACGGCGGTGGCCATCTTGTTTTTCTGAAATGTCATAATTTCTCCCTACTCGCCTCCCCCACCCAAACACATCTCCCCTACATTATCGTATCGTTTTCCGTCTCTTTCTAGGAGAATGAGACATTCAATATTCGCCATACAAAATGTATGGGAAAATAAATTCCGCCATTTTGAATTTTTTTTCTATTCATCGAGTAAACCTTTGGATCCTGATCTTCTTTTGCCAAGAAACCGCACCTCCATCTTTTATACCCTCCGAGCTGGACGCCGGCGAAATTTGTATGGCGGCCATCTTTTTTTCGCCATTTTGAATTTTTTTTCAGCTTTTTGGCAATTGGATGACGTCATGAATGACATTTGCTCGAGCACCCCCCACCTATCTTCAATACCTTAAGCGGACCCTTCACCCGTCTCCGATATCCTCAATCATCAGCTCTCTCCATAATTTTGGCTTACTAACTTTTTGTTTTCTATACGATGCCATCAGTGGAAAAAAAAAAGGAGTTTTCTAGTTGAAAATCTCGAAAATCTCCCCAAAAGTGGCAACACCGGTTGCATATCTCCATACTGCCAGCCGAGATACACAATCGATTCATACATATTGACTTTCCAAAATGTTGCCAACTGCCTCAAAAACGTGGTCAAAATTTCGAAAAACTAAAAAAAATACAAAATGGCCGCCAACTCGTTTCACAGAAAGATTTTAGTCGGTTTCATAATTTTCCTATTAACTACAGGATATACCGCTCCCGATGACGTTTCAATCTCTCATCTCGTTCGCACCCAGGCGAACCGATCGCCCCTAAAAAAGACCATGCCGAAAATCACTTTTTCTTTTATAAATTCCAGTGTTGCTAGTCTCCGGCGACAAAAATACCCAAATGTCATTTGTACGAGCAAAACACGTAATCGCTCATACTGGGATTTTGCGAAAAGTGCGTATTTCGATTTTTTACAATTTCCCGAAAATCTCGAAATTTCCCGAAAAATGGGGTAATTTTTTTCCTCCAATCTATACTTCGAGCCTATACGTACAATCGCTTGATAGAAGCCGAATCGCTCCGATGTTGCCAACTTTGAGATATTTAACTTTTAAAATTGCGTTTTTTCGTACCTCAAACAAAACGGCCGCCATGACAGCCGCCATCTTGAATTTTTAAAAACCACTCCCGTTTTGTCAAAATACAGGATAATCGTGGGCGAAACCAAAAAAAATAATTATCCTCGATTACCCCGTCTCGGATCTGTGGCGCCGCGGTTCGGGGTCGAAAAATCAAAAATTTTAAAACGCTACGGCTCGGCCGCCATTTTGTTTTTCCAATTTTTTCTACATTTTCTTTTAACCGTTTACTACTTTCTTCAAAGTTTGCAAAATTCAACAAAATCGGTTGAAAAACAACGGAGCTGCAAAAATCCATTCGGCCGCCATCTTGTTTTTCCGAAATGTCATAATTTTTCCCCAGAGGGTTCCTGAAACCGAACACAACTCCCCTACATCACTATATCATTTTCCTTCTCTTTCTAGGAGAACAATTATGTCAATGAGTGAGTCAGTGAGTGAGTGGTAATTGAGCTATATATAGTATAACTAGTGTTTCGCTCGGTGCGCGAGCTGCTAAAGCAGCTCGCGTGACGTGGTTAGGTTGAATTTATTTATTAGGATACACAATTCACCCCGAAAAACCCGTAAAACGACACCCATATCGATTTTTTTCTTAAAAAGTGCATGTCCGCCATTTTGGATTTCAAAATAAATGTCATCATCAAAATCAGCACTCTGGAAAATCCTTAAAACGACACCCATATTATTTTTTTGTAAAAACGGGGTAGTAAAAGATAATAATTTAGTAGGGTGCGTGGGTGCGCGGACCACTAAAGTGGTCCGCGAGCATGCAGAGTTTGTTCCACCGAGTAGACCTTCGGACCCTGATCATCTTTTGCCAAGAAACTACTCTTCCATCTTTTATAGCCTCCGAGATAGACACCGACGAAGTTTGTACGGCGGCCATCTTGTTTTTTCAAAATTTTCCACGTTTTCTATTAATCGTTTACTACATTCTTCAAAGATTGTGAGTTTCAACGAAATCGGTTGGAAAACAAAAGAGTTGCAAAAATCACGTCGGTCGCCATCTTGTTTTTCTGAAATGTCATAATTTTTCCCTACTCGCCTCCTCCACCCGAACACATTTCCACTACATTATTGTATCGTTTTCTGTTTCTTTCTAGGAGAATGAGACATTCATAATCGCCATACAAAATGAATGGAAAAATAAATTCCGCCATTTTGAATTTTTTTTCTATTCATCGAGTAGACCTTCGGATCCTGATTCTTTTTTGCCACGAAACCACACCTCCATCTTTTATACCCTCCGAGCTGGACACCGGCGAAATTTGTATGGCGGCCATCTTTTCTTCGCCATTTTGAATTTCTTTTCAGCTTTTTGGCAATTGGATGACGTCATGAATGACATTTGCTCGAGCACCCCCCACCTATCTTCAATACCTTAAGCGGGCCCTCCACCCGTCTCCGAAACCCTCAATCATCAGCTCTCTCCATAATTTTGGCTTACTAACTTTTTGTTTTCTATATGACACCATCAGTGAAAAAAAAAAATTTCATACAAAATTTTACAGGAGTTTCTTAGTTGAAAATCTTGAAAATCTCCCCAAAAGTGGCAACACCGGTTGCATATCTCCATACTGCCAGCAGAGATACACAATCGATTCATACATGTTAACTTTCCAAAATGTTGCCAACTGCCTCAAAAACGTGATCAAAATTTCGAAAAATAAAAAAAAATACAAAATGGCCGCCAACTCGTTTCACAGAAAAATTTTACACGGTTTCATAATTTTCCTATTAACTACAGGATATACTGCGCCCGATGACGTTTCAATCTTTCCTCTCGCTCGCACCCACGCGAAAGGGGATACCGTGAAAAAGACAGTGTCGAAAATCACTTTTACTTTGATAAATTCCAGTGTTGCCAGTCTCCGGTGACAAAAATACCTAAATGTCATTTGTACGAGCAAAACACGTAATTACTCATACTCGGATTTTGCTTAAAGTGCGTATTTCTATTTTTTACAATTTCCCGAAAATCTTGAAATTTCCCTAAAAGTGGGGTAATTTTTTTCCTCCAATCTATACCCCGAGTCTATACGTACAATCGCTTCATAGAAGCCGAATCGCTCCGATGTTGCCAACTTTGAGATATTCGAATTTTAAAATTGCGTTTTTTCGTACCTCGAACAAAATGGCCGCTATGACAGCCGCCATCTTGAATTTTTAAAAACCATTCCCGTTTTGTCAAAATACAGGATAATCGTGGGCGAAACCAGAAAAAATAATTATCCTCGATTACCCCGTCTCGGATCTGTGGCGCTGCGGTTAGGGGTCGAAAAATGAAAATTTTGAAAACGCTCCATCTCGGCCGCCATTTTGTTTTTCCAATTTTTTCCACATTTTCTGGTAACCGTTTACTATTTTCTACAAAGTTTGCAAAATTCAAAAAAATAGGTTGGAAAACAACGGAGCTGCAAAAATCACGTCGGCCGCCATCTTGTTTTTCTGAAATGTCATAATTTTTCCCCAGAGGACTCCCAAATCCGACCACATCTCCCCTACATCATTATATCATTTTCCGTCTCTTTCTGGGAGAACAATTATGTCAATGAGTGAGTGGTAATTGAGCTATATATAGTATATATATAGTATACTAGTGTTTCGCTCGGTGCGCGAGCTGCTAAGGCAGCTCGCGTGACGTGGTTAGGTTTTACTATATTGTATTAAACAGAATTTATTTATTAAGATACGCAATTCACTCTGCAATACCTATAAAACGACACCCATATCAGATTTTTTCTTAAAAGTGCATGTTCGCCATCTTGGATTTGAAAAGGAATGTCGTTATCAAAACCAGCACCCTGGAAAACTCTAAAAACGATATCCATATCATTTTTTGTAAATACGGGGTAGTCGAGGTTAATAAAGTAGGGTGCGTGGGTGCGCGGACCACTAAAGTGGTCCGCGAGCATGCAGAGATTCTTTCACCGAGAAGACCTTCTGATCCTGATCATCTTTTTCCAAGAAACGACTTTTCCATCTTTTATAGCCTCCGAGATAGACACCGACGAAATTTGTACAGCGGCCATCTTGTTTTTCCAAATTATTCCAATTTGTCTATCAATCGTTTACAACACTCTTCAAAGATTGCGAGTTTCAACGAAATCGGTTGGAAAACAAAAGAGTTGCAAAAATCATATAGGCCGCCATCTTGTTTTTCTGAAATGTCATAATTTTCCCCTACTCATATCACGCATCCAAACATATCTCCCTTACATCAATGTATCGTTTTCTGTCTCTTTCTAGGAGAATGAGACATTCAATATTCGCCATACAAAATGTATGGGAAAATAAATTCCGCCATTTTGAATTTTTTTTCTATTCATCGAGTAGACCTTCGGACCCTGATCATCTCTTGCCAAGAAACCACACTTCCATCTTTTATACCCTCCGAGCTGGACACCGGCGAAATTTGTATGGCGGCCATCTTTTCTTCGTCATTTTGAATTTTTTTTCAGCTTTTTGGCAATTGGATGATGTCATGAATGACATTTGCTCGAGCACCCTCCACCTATCTTCAATACCTTAAGCGGGCCCTTCACCCGTCTCCGATATCCTCAATCATCAGCTCTCTCCATAATTTTGGCTTACTAAGTTTTTGTTTTCTATCTGACACCATCAGTGAAAAAAAAAATTTTCATACAAAATTTTACAGGAGTTTTCTAGTTGAAAATCTCGAAAATCTCCCCAAAAGTGGCAACACCGGTTGCATATCTCCATACTGCAAGCCGAGATACACAATCGATTCATACATTCTGACTTTCCAAAATGTTGCCAACTGCCTCAAAAACGTGATCAAAATTTCGAAAAATTAAAAAAAATACAAAATGGCCGCCAACTCGTTTCACAGAAAGATTTTACACGGTTTTATAATTTTCCTATTAACTACAGAATATACCGCTCCCGATGACGTTTCAATCTTTCCTCTTGCTCGCACCCACGCGAAAGGGGATACCGTGAAAAAGACCATGTCGAAAATCACTTTTTCTTTGATAAATTCTAGTGTTGCCAGTCTCCGGCAACAAAAATACCCAAAAGTCATTTGTACAAGCATAACACATAATCGCTCATACTCGAATTTTGCGAAAAGTCCGTATTTCGATTTTTTACAATTTCCCGAAAATCTTGAAATTTCCCTAAAAATGGGGTAATTTTTTTCCTCCAATCGATACCTCGAGCCTATACGTATAATCGCTTGATAGAAGCCGAATCGCTCCGATTTTGCCAACTTTGAGATATTTAACTTTTAAAATTGCGTTTTTTCGTACCTCGAATAAAACGGCCGCCATGACAGTCGCCATCTTGAATTTTTAAAAACCACTCCCGTTCTGTCAAAATACAGGATAATCATGGGCGAAACAAAAAAAAATAATTATCCTCGATTACTCCGTATCGGATCTGTGGCGCCGCGGTTCGGGGTCGAAAAATCAAAAATTTTAAAACGCTACGGCTCGGCCGCCATCTTGTTTTTCCAATTTTTTTCACATATTCTCTTAACCGTTTACTACATTCTTTGATAATTGCGAGTTTGAACGGAGTCCCTTAAAAAACAAAGGAGCTGCAAAAATCACATCGGCCGCCATCTTGTTTTTCCGAAATGTCATAATTTTTCCCCAGAGGGTTTTGGAAACCAAACACAACTCCCCTACATCATTATATCATTTTCCGTCTCCTTCTAGGAGAACAATTATGTCAATGAGTCAGTGAGTGGTAATCGAGCTATATATAGTATAATATAATAACAAGCTTTTGCTCGGTGCGCGAGCTGCTAAAGCAGCTCGCGTGACGTGGTAAGGTTAATTTTATTATATAAAACCAAATTGATTTATTAAGATACAAAATTCACCCCGAAAACACCATAAAACGACACCCACATCGATTTTTTTCTTAAAAAATGCATGTCCGCCATCTTGGATTACAAAATAAATGTCATTATCAAAATCAGCACCGTGGAAAACTCTGAAAACGACATCCATATCATTTTTTGTAAAAAACGGGGTAGTTGAGGTTAATAAAGAAGGGTGCGTGGGTGCGCGGACCACTGAAGTGGTCCGCGAGCATGCAGAGTTTTTTCCACCGAGTAGACCTTCGGACCCTGATCATCTTTTGCCAAGAAACCACTCTTCCATCTTTTATAGCCTCCGAGATAAACACCGACGAAATTTGTACGGCGGCCATCTTGTTTTTTCAAAATTTTCCACTTTTTCTATTAATCGTTTACTACATTCTTCAAAGATTGCGAGTTTCAACGAAATCGGTGGGAAAACAAAAGAGTTGCAAAAATCACGTCGGTCGCCATCTTGTTTTTCTGAAATGTCATAATTTTTCCCTACTCGCCTCCCCCACCCGAACACATCTCCCCTACATTATCGTATCGTTATCCGTCTCTTTCTAGGAGAATGAGGCATTCAATATTCGCCATACAAAATGTATGGAAAAATAAATTCCGCCATTTTGATTTTTTTTTCTATTCATCGAGTAAACCTTTGGATCCTGATCCTCTTTTGCCAAGAAACCGCACCTCCATCTTTTATACCCTCCGAGCTGGACGCCGGCGAAATTTGTATGGCGGCCATCTTTTCTTCGCCATTTTGAATTTTTTTTCAGCTTTTTGGCAATTGGATGATGTCATGAATGACATTTGGTCGAGCACCCCCCACCTATCTTCAATACCTTGAGCGGACCCTTCACCCGTCTCCGACATCCTCGATCATCAGCTATTTCCAAATTTTTCCTCGATTTTTTTTTTGTTTTCTATACGAAACCATCAGTGGAAAAAAAAATTTCATACAAAATTTTACAGGAGGAGTTTTTGGGGAGAATCTCGAAAATCTCCCCAAATGTGGCAACACTGTTTACATATTTCGATACTGCTGGTTGAGTCACACAATCGATCATACATACTGACTTTCCAAAATGTTGCCAACTGCCTCAAAAACGTGGTCAAAATTTCGAAAAATAAAAAAAAATACAAAATGGCCGTCAACTCGTTTCACAGAAAGATTTTACACGGTTTCATAATTTTCCTATTAACTACAGGATATACCGCGCCCGATGACGTTTCAATCTTTCCTCTCACTCGCACCTACACGAAAGGGGATACCGTGAAAAAGACCGTGTCGAAAATCACTTTTACTTTGATAAATTCCAGTGTTGCCAGTCTCCGGTGACAAAAATACCCAAATGTCATTTGTACGAGCAAAATACGTAATCACTCATACTCGGATTTTGCTAAAAGTGCGTATTTCGATCTTTTACAATTTCCCGAAAATCTTGAAATTTCCCTAAAAATGGGGTAATTTTTTCCCACCGATCTATACCTCGAGTCTATACGTACAATCGCTTCATAGAAGCCGAATCGCTCCGATGTTGCCAACTTTGAGATATTTAACTTTTAAAATTGCGTTTTTTCGTACCTCGAACAAAACGGCCGCCATGACAGTCGCCATCTTGAATTTTTAAAAACCACTCCCGTTCTGTCAAAATTCAGGATCATTGTGAGCGAAACAAGAAAAAAATAATTATTATCGATTTCACGTTTCGGATCTGCGGCGCCGCGGTTCGGGGTCGAAAAATCAAAATTTTTAAAATCCTGCGGTTCGGCCGCCATCTTGTTTTTTCAATTTTTTCGACATTTCCCATTAATCGTTTACTATTTTCTTCAAAGATTGCAAAATTCAACGAAATCGGTTGGAAAACAACGGAGCTGCAAAAATCACGTCGGCCGCCATCTTGTTTTTCTGAAATGTCATAATTTTTCCCCAGAGGGTTCCCGAAACCAAACACAACTCCCCCACATCATTATATCATTTTCCGTCTCCTTCTAGGAGAACAATTATGTCAATGAGTCAGTCAGTCAGTGAGTGGTAATCGAGCTATATATAGTATAACTAGTGTTTTGCTCGGTGCGCGAGCTGCTAAAGCAGCTCGCGTGACGTGGTAAGGTTAACTTTATTATATAAAACCAAATTGATTTATTAAGAGACACAATTCACCCCGAAAACCCCCATAAAATGACAGGCATTTCTATTTTTTGGAGAAAATGTAAGTCCGCCATCTTGGATTTGAAAATAAATGTCATTATCAAAATCAGCACGCTGGAAAACTCTGAAAACGATATCCATATTATTTTTTTGTAAATTAGGATAATAATTTAGTAGGGTGCGTGGGTGCGCGGACCACTAAAGTGGTCCGCGAGCATGCAGAGTTTGTTCCACCGAGTAGACCTTCGGATCCTGATCATCTTTTGTCAAGAAACCACTCTGCCATCTTTTATAGCCTCCGAGATAGACACCGACGAAATTTGTACGGCGGCCATCTTGTTTTTCCAAAATTTTCCACTTTTTCTATTAATCGTTTACTACATTCTTCAAAGATTGCGAGTTTCAACGAAATCGGTTGGAAAACAAAAGAGTTGCAAAAATCACGTCGGCCGCCATCTTGTTTTTCTGAAATGTCATAATTTTTCTCTACTCGCCTCCTCCACCCGAACACATCTCCCCTACATTATTGTATCGTTTTTCGTCTCTTTCTAGGAGAATGAGACATTCAATATTCGCGATACAAAATGTATGGGAAAATAAATTCCGCCATTTTGAATTTTTTTTCTATTCATCGAGTAGATCTTCGGACCCTGATCATCTCTTGCCAAAAAACCACACTTCCATCTTTTATACCCTCCGAGCTGGACGCCGGCGAAATTTGTATGGCGGCCATCTTTTTTTCACCATTTTGAATTTTTTTTCAGCTTTTTGGCAATTGGATGACGTCATGAATGACATTTGCTCGAGCACCCCTCATCTATCTTCAATACCTTAAGCGGACCCTTCACCCGTCTCCAAAATCCTCAATCATCAGCTGTCTCCATAATTTTGGCTTACTAACTTTTTGTTTTCTATACGATACCATCAGTGAAAAAAAAATTTTTCATACAAAATTTTACAGGAGTTTCTTAGTCTCGAATCTCGAAAATCTCCCCAAAAGTGGCAACACCGGTTGCATATCTCCATACTGCCAGCCGAGATACACAATCGATTCATACATACTGACTTTCCAAAATGTTGCCAACTGCCTCAAAAACGTGATCAAAATTTCGAAAAATTAAAAAAAATACAAAATGGCCGCCAACTCTTTTCACAGAAAGATTTTACACGGTTTCATAATTTTCCTATTAACTACAGGATATACCGCTCCCGATGACGTTTCAATCTCTCATCTCGCTCGCACCCAGGCGAACCGATCGCCCCTAAAAAAGACCATGTCAAAAATCACTTTTACTTTGATAAATTCTAGTGTTGCCAGTCCCTGGCGACAAAAGTACCTAAATGTCATTTGCACGAGCAAACCAAGTAATCGCTAATACTCGGATTTTGCTAAAAGCGCGTATTTCGATTTTTTACAATTTCCCGAAAATCTTGAAATTTCCCTAAAAATAGGGTAAATTTTTTGCTCCAATCTATACCTCGAGCCTATACGTACAATCGCTTCATAGAAACCGAATCGCTCCGATGTTGCCAACTTTGAGATATTTAACTTTTAAAATTGCGTTTTTTCGTACCTCGAACAAAACGGCCGCCATGACAACCGCCATCTTTAATTTTTAAAAACCACTCCCGTTCTGTCAAAATACAGGATAATCGTGGGCGAATCACGAAAAAATAATTATCCTAGACTACCCCGTTTGGGATCTGTAGCGCTGCGGTTAGGGGTCGAAAAATGAAAATTTTGAAAACGTTCCAGCTCAGCCGCCATTTTGTTTTTCCAATTTTTTCTACTTTTTTTATTAATTTTTAACCAATTTCTTTAAAGATTGCAAAATTCAACAAAATCGGTTGGAAAACAACGGAGCTGCAAAAATCACGTCGGCCGCCATCTTGTTTTTCCGAAATGTCATAATTTTTCCCCAGAGGGTTCCCGAAACCGAACACAACTCCCCCACATCATTATATCATTTTCCGTCTCCTTCTAGGAGAACAATTATGTCAATGAGTCAGTGAGTCAGTCAGTGGTAATTGAGCTATATATAGTATAAAACTAGTGTTTTGCTCGGTGCGCGAGCTGCTAAAGCAGCTCGCGTGACGTGGTTATGTTGACTTTATTATATTTAACCAAATTTATTTATTAAGATACACAATTCACCACAAAAACACATAAAACCCACACCCATATCAATTTTTTCTTAAAAAGTGCATGTCCACCAGCTTGGATCTAAAAATGAATGTCATTATCAAAATCAGCACCCTGGAAAACTCTGAAAACGACATCCATATCATTTTTTGTAAAAACGGGGTAGTTGAGGTAAATAAAGTAGGGTGCGTGGGTGCGCGGACCACTAAAGTGGTCCGCGAGCATGCAGAGTTTGTTCCACCGAGTAGACCTTCGGACCCTGATCACCTTTTGCCAAAAAACCACTCTTCCATCTTTTATAGCTTCCGAGATAGACACCGACGAAATTCGTACGGCGGCCATCTTGTTTTTCCAAAATTTTCCACTTTTTCTAATAATCGTTTACTACATTCTTCAAAGATTGCGAGTTTGAACGAAATCGGTTGGAAAACAAAAGAGTTGCAAAAATCACGTCGGTCGCCATCTTGTTTTTCTGAAATGTCATAATTATTTTTCCCTACTCGCCTCCTCCACCCAAACACATCTCCCCTACATTATCGTATCGTTTTTTGTCTCTTTCTATGAGAATGAGACATCCAATATTCACCATACATTTTCTATGGGAAAATAAATTCCGCCATTTTGAATTTTTTTTCTATTCATCGAGTAGACCTTCGGATCCTGATCCTCTTTTGCCACGAAACCACACTTCCATCTTTTATACCCTCCGAGCTGGACACCGGCGAAATTTGTATGGCGGCCGTCTTTTCTTCGCCATTTTGAATTTTTTTTCAGCTTTTTGGCAATTGGATGACGTCATGAATGACATTTGCTCGAGCCCCCCCCCACCTATCTTCAATACCTTGAGCGGGCCCTTCACCCATCTCCGATATCCTCAATCATCAGCTCTCTCCATAATTTTGGCTTACTAAGTTTTTGTTTTCTATATAACACCATCAGTGAAAAAAAAATTTTTCATACAAAATTTTACAGGAGTTTCTTAGTTGAAAATCTCGTAAATCTCCCCAAAAGTGGCAACACTGTTTCTATATTTCGATATTGCCGACTGAGTCACACAATCGATTCATACATATAGACTTTCCAAAATGTTGCCAACTGCCTCAAAAACGTGATCAAAATTTCGAAAAATTAAAAAAAATACAAAATGGCCGCCAACTCGTTTCACACAAAGATTTTACACGGTTTCATAATTTTCCTATTAACTACAGGATATACTGCTCCCGATGACGTTTCAATCTTTCCTCTCGCTCGCACCCACACGAAAGGGGATACCGTGAAAAAGACCGTGTCGAAAATCACTTTTACTTTGATAAATTCCAGTGTTGCCAGTCTCCGGTGACAAAAATACCCAAATGTCATTTGTACGAGCAAAACACATAATCACTCATACTCGGATTTTGCTAAAAGTGCGTATTTCTATTTTTTACAATTTCCCGAAAATCTTGAAATTTCCCTAAAAATGGGGTAATTTTTTCCCACCGATCTATACCTCGAATCAATACGTACAACCGCTTCATAGAAGCCGAATCGCTCCGATGTTGCCAACTTTGAGATATTTAACTTTTAAAATTGCGTTTTTTCGTACCTCTAACTTAACGGCCGCCATGACAGCCGCCATCTTGAATTTTTAAAAATCACTCCCGTTTTGTCAAAATTCAGGATAATCGTAGACGAAACCAGAAAAAAATTATTAGTTTCAATTTCCCGTTTCGGATCTGTGGCACCGCGGTTCGGGGTCGAAAAATCAAAATTTTGAAAACGCTACGGCTCGGCCGCCATCTTGTTTTTCCAATTTTTTCCACATTTTCTGTTAATCGTTTACTACTTTCTTTAAAGTTTGCAAAATTCAACAAAATCGGTTGGAAAACAACGGAGCTGCAAAAATCACGTCGGCCGCCATCTTGTTTTTCTGAAATGTCATAATTTTTCCCCAGAGGGTTTCCGAAACCGAACACAATTCCCCTACATCACTATATCATTTTCCTTCTCTTTCTAGGAGAACAATTATGTCAATGAGTCAGTGAGTGAGTGGTAATTGAGCTATATATAGTATAATATAACTAGTGTTTTGCTCGGTGCGCGAGCTGCTAAAGCAGCTCGCGTGACGTGGTTATGTTGACTTTATTATATTTAACCAAATTTATTTATTAAGATACACAATTCACCACAAAAACACATAAAACCCACACCCATATCAATTTTTTCTTAAAAAGTGCATGTCCACCAGCTTGGATCTAAAAATGAATGTCATTATCAAAATCAGCACCCTGGAAAACTCTGAAAACGACATCCATATCATTTTTTGTAAAAACGGGGTAGTTGAGGTTAATAAAGTAGGGTGCGTGGGTGCGCGGACCACTAAAGTGGTCCGCGAGCATATAGAGTTTGTTTCACTGAGTAGACCTCCGGATCCTGATCATATTTTGCCAAGAAACCACTCTTCCATCTTTTATAGCCTCCGAGATAGACACCGACGAAATTTGTACGGCGGCCATCTTGTTTTTCCAAAATTTTCCACTTTTTCTATTAATCATTTACTACTTTCTTCAAAGATTGCGAGTTTGAACGAAATCGGTTGGAAAACAAAAGAGTTGCAAAAATCATATAGGCCGCCATCTTGTTTTTCTGAAATGTCATAATTTTTCCCTACTCATATCGCGCACCAAAACATATCTCCCGAATATCATTGTATCGTTTTCTCTCTCTTTCTACGAGAATGAGACATTCAATATTCGCCATACAAAATGTATGGGAAAATAAATTCCGCCATTTTGAATTTTTTTTCTATTCATCGAGTAGACCTTTGGATCCTGATCCTCTTTTGCCACGAAACCGCACCTCCATCTTTTATACCCTCCGAGCTGGACGCCGGCGAAATTTGTATGGCGGCCATCTTTTCTTCGCCATTTTGAATTTTTTTTCAGCTTTTTGGCAATTGGATGATGTCATGAATGACATTTGGTCGAGCACCCCCCACCTATCTTCAATACCTTGAGCGGACCCTTCACCCGTCTCCGACATCCTCGATCATCAGCTATTTCCAAATTTTTCCTCGATTTTTTTTTTATTTTCTATACGAAACCATCAGTGGAAAAAAAATTTTCATACAAAATTTTACAGGAGGAGTTTTTGGGGAAAATTTCGAAAAACTCCCCAAATGTGGCAACACCGTTTACATATTTCGATACTGCTGGTTGAGTCACACAATCGATTGATACATGTCGACTTTCCAAAATGTTGCCAACTGCTTCAAAAACGTGGTCAAAATTTCGAAAAATTAAAAAAAATACAAAATGGCCGCCAACTCGTTTCACAGACAGATTTTACACTGTTTCATAATTTTCCTATTAACTACAGAATATACCGCTCCCGATGACGTTTCAATCTCTCATCTCGCTCGCACCCACGCGAAAGGGGATACCGTGAAAAAGACCGTGTCGAAAATCACTTTTTCTTTGATAAATTCCAGTGTTGCCAGTCTCCGGCGACAAAAATACCGAAATGTCATTTGTATGATCAAAACACATAATCGCTCATACTCGGATTTTGCGAAAAGTCCGTATTTCGATTTTTTTCAATTTCCCGAAAATCTTGAAATTTCCCCAAAAAATGGGGTAATTTTTTTCCTCCAATCTATACCTCGAGCCTATACGTACAATCGCTTCATAGAAGCCGAATCGCTCCGATGTTGTCAACCTTGGGATATTTAACTTTTAAAATTGCGTTTTTTCGTACCTCTAACATAATGGCCGCCACGACAGCCGCCATCTTGAATTTTTAAAAACTACCCCCATTCCGTCAAAATTAAGGATAATCGTGGGCGAAACCAGAAAAAAATTATAAGTTTCAATTTCCCGTTTCGGATCTGTGGCGCCGCGGTTAGGGATCGAAAAATGAAAATTTTGAAAACGCTCCAGCTCGGCCGCCATTTTGTTTTTCCAATTTTTTCTACCTTTTCTATTAACCGTTTACTACTTTCCTAAATAGTTGCGAGTTTAAACAAAATCGGTTGTAAAACAACGGAGCTGCAAAAATCACGTCGGCCGCCATCTTGTTTTTCTCAAATGTCATAATTTTTCCCCAGAGGGTTCCCGAATCCAATCACAACTCCCCCACATCATTATATCATTTTCCGTCTCCTTCTAGGAGAACAATTATGTCAATGAGTGAGTGAGTCAGTGAGTGGTAATTGAGCTATATATAGTATAATATAACTAGTGTTTTGCTCGGTGCGCGAGCTGCTAAAGCAGCTCGCGTGACGTGGTTAGGTTTATGAGTTGTATTAAACCGATTTTTTTTATATACGATACACAAATTACCCCGAAAACCCCATAAAAGACATCTATATCAATTTTTTTCTTAAAAAGTGCACGCCCGCCATTTTGGATTTCAAAATAAATGTCGTTATCAAAATCAGCACCCTGGAAAACTCTGAAAACGACATCCATATCAATTTTTGTAAAAACGGGGTAGTTGAGGTTAATTAAGTAGGGTGCGTGGGTGCGCGGACCACTAAAGTGGTCCGCGAGCATGCAGAGTTTGTTCCACCGAGTAGACCTTCGGACCCTGATCATCTTTTGCCAAGAAACCACTCTTCCATCTTTTATAGCCTCCGAGATAGACACCGACGAAATTTGTACGGCGGCCATCTTGTTTTTCCAAAATTTTCCACTTTTCTTATTAATCGCTTACTACATTCTTCAAAGATTGCGAGTTTCAACGAAATCGGTTGGAAAACAAAAGAGTTGCAAAAATCACGTCGGCCGCCATCTTGTTTTTCTGAAATGTCATAATTTTTCCCTACTCGCCTCCCCCACCCAAACACATCTCCCCTACATTATTGCATCGTTTTCTGTCTCTTTCTAGGAGAATGAGACATTCAATATTCGCCATACAAAATGTATGGGAAAATAAATTCCGCCATTTTGAATTTTTTTTCTATTCATCGAGTAGACCTTTAGATCCTGATCACCTTTTGCCAAGAAACCACACTTTCATCTTTTATACCCTCCGAGCTGGACACCGGCGAAATTTGTATGGCGGCCATCTTTTCTTCGCCATTTTGAAATTTTTTTCAGCTTTTTGGCAATTGGATGACGTCATGAATGACATTTGCTCGAGCACCCCACACCTATCTTCAATACCTTAAGCGGGCCTTCCACCCGTCTCCGAAACCCTCAATCATCAGCCCTCTCCATAATTTTGGCTTACTAACTTTTTGTTTTCTATACGACACCATCAGTGAAAAAAAAATTTTTCATACAAAATTTTACAGGAGTTTCTTAGTTGAAAATCTCGAAAATCTCCCCAAATGTGGCAACACCGGTTGCATATCTCCATACTGCAAGCCGAGATACACAATCGATTCATTCATACTGACTTTCCAAAATGTTGCCAACTGCCTCAAAAACGTGGTCAAAATTTCAAAAAATAAAAAAAAATGCAAAATGGCCGCCAACTCGTTTCACAGAAAGATTTTACACGGTTTCATAATTTTCCTATTAACTACAGGATATACCGCGCCCGATGACGTTTAAATCTTTCCTCTCGCTCGCACCCACACGAAAGGGGATACCGTGAAAAAGATCATGTCGAAAATCACTTTTTCTTTGATAAATTCCAGTGTTGCCAGTTTCCGGTGACAAAAATACCCAAATGTCATTTGTACGAGCAAAACACGTAATCGCTCATACTCGGATTTTGCTAAAAGTGCGTATTTCGATTTTTTACAATTTCCCGAAAATCTTGAAATTTCCCCAAAAAATGGGGTAATTTTTTTCCTCCAATCTATACCTCGAGCCTATACGTACAATCGCTTCATAGAAGCCGAATCGCTCCAATGTTGCCAACTTTGGGATATTTAACTTTTAAAATTGCGTTTTTTCGTACCTCTAACATAACGGCCGCCATGACAGCCGCCATCTTGAATTTTTATAAACCACTCCCGTTCCGCCAAAATACAGGATAATCGTGGGCGAAACCAGAAAAAATAATTATCCTCGATTTCCCCGTTTCGGATCTGTGGCGCCGCGGTTCGGGGTCGAAAAATCAAAATTTTGAAAACGCTGCGGTTCGGCCGCCATCTTGTTTTTTCAATTTTTTCGACATTTCCTATTAATCGTTTACTACTTTCTTTAAAGTTTACAAAATTCAACAAAATCGGTTGGAAAACAACGGAGCTGCAAGAATCACGTCGGCCGCCATCTTGTTTTTCTGAAATGTCATAATTTTTCCCCAGAGGGTTTCCGAATCCAACCACATCTCCCCTACATCATTATATCATTTTCCGTCTCTTTCTAGGAGAACAATTATGTCAATGAGTCAGTCAGTCAGTCAGTGGTAATCGAGCTATATATAGTATAACTAGTGTTTTGCTCGGTGCGCGAGCTGCTAAAGCAGCTCGCGTGACGTGGTTAGGTTGATAAGTATTAAAACGAATTTATTTATTAAGATTCAAAATTCACCCCAAAAACACCATAAAACGACACCCATATCGATTTTTTTCTTAAAAAATGCATGACCGCCATCTTGGATTTCAAAATAAATGTCGTTATCAAAATCAGCGCCCTGGAAAACTCCGAAAACGACATCCATATCATTTTTTTTTAAAATGGGGTAGTTGAGGTTAATAAAGTAGGGTGCGTGGGTGCGCGGACCACTAAAGTGGTCCGCGAGCATGCAGAGTTTGTTCCACCGAGTAGACCTTCGGACCCTGATCATCTTTTGCCAAGAAACCATTCTTCCATCTTTTATAGCCTCCGAGATAGACACCGACGAAATTTGTACGGCGGCCATCTTGTTTTTCCAAAATTTTCCACTTTTTCTATTAATTGTTTACTATTTTCTTCAAAGATTGCGAGTTTCAACGAAATCGGTTGGAAAACAAAAGAGTTACAAAAATCATATAGGCCGCCATCTTGTTTTTTTGAAATGTCATAATTTTTCCCGATTTCCATCCCACACCCGAACATATCTCCCATACATCAATTTATCGTTTTCCGTCTCTTTCTAGGAGAATGAGACATTGAATATTCGCCATACATTTTCTATGGGAAAATAAATTCCGCCATTTTGAATTTTTTTTTTTCTATTCATCGAGTAGACCTTCGAATTCTGATTATCCTTTGCCAAGAAACCACTCTTCCATCTTTTATACTCTCCGAGAGGGACACCGACGAAATTTGTACGGCCACCATCTTGTTTTTCCAATTTTTTTCACTTTTTTAACTACATTTTTTCACTACATTCTTCAAAAAGTGCGAGTTTCAATGAAATCGGTTGGAAAACAAAAAGTTGCAAAAATCATGTCGGTCGCCATCTTGTTTTTCCGAAAAGTCATAATTTTTCCCTACTCATATTCCGTACACAAACATATGTCCCATACATTAATTTATCGTTTTCTTTCTCTTTCTAGGAGAACAATTATGTCAATGAGACATTCAATATTCGCCATACATTTTCTACGAGAATCTAAATTCCGCCATTTTGAATTTTTTTCTATTCATTGAGTAGACCTTCGGACCCTGATCATCTTTTGCCAAGAAACCACTCTTCCATCTTTTATAGCCTCCGAGATAGACACCGACGAAATTTGTACGGCGGCCATCTTGTTTTTTCAAAATTTTCCACTTTTTCTATTAATCGTTTACTACATTCTTCAAAGATTGCGAGTTTCAACGAAATCGGTTGGAAAACAATAGAGTTGCAAAAATCACGTCGGTCGCCATCTTGTTTTTCTGAAATGTCATAATTTTTCCCTACTCGCCTCCCCCACCCAAACACATCTCCCCTACATTATCGTATCATTTTCCGGCTCTTTCTAGGAGAATGAGACATTCAATATTCGCCATACATTTTCTATGGGAAAAAAAAATCCGCCATTTTGATTTTTTTTTCTATTCATCGATTAGACCTTTGGATCCTGATCCTCTTTTGCCACGAAACCGCACCTCCATTTTTTATACCCTCCGAGCTGGACACCGGCGAAATTTGTATGGCGGCCATCTTTTCTTCACCATTTTGAATTTTTTTTCAGCTTTTTGGCAATTGGATGATGTCACGAATGACATTTGCTCGAGCACCCCCCACCTATCTTCAATACCTTAAGCGGGCCCTCCACCCGTCTCCAAAACCCTCAATCATCAGCTCTCTCCATAATTTTGGCTTACTAAGTTTTTGTTCTCTATACGACACCATCAGTGAAAAAAAAATTTTTCATACAAAATTTTACAGGAGTTTCTTAGTTGAAATTCTCGAAAATCTCCCCAAAAGTGGCAACACCGGTTGCATATCTCCATACTGCCAGCCGAGATACACAATCGATTCATACATATTGACTTTCCAAAATGTTGCCAACTGCCTCAAAAACGTGATCAAAATTTCGAAAAATTCAAAAAATTACAAAATGGCCGCCAACTCGTTTTGCAGAAATAAATTACATCGTTGTACAACTTTCCCATTAACTACAGGATATACCGCTCCCGATGACGTTTCAATCTTTCATCTCGCTCGCACCCACGCGAAATGATCGTCCCTGAAAAAAGACAATGTCGAAAATCACTTTTGCTTCGATAAATTCCAGTGTTGCCAGTCCTCGGCGACGAAAATACCTAAATGTCATTTGCACGAGCAAAACACGTAATCGCTCATACTCGAATTTTGCAAAAAGTCCGTATTTCGATTTTTTTCAATTTCCCGAAAATCTTGAAATTTCCCCAAAAAATGGGGTAATTTTTTTCCTCATATCTATACCTCGAGCCTATACGTACAATCGCTTGATAGAAGCCGAATCGCTCCGATGTTGCCAACTTTGAGATATTTAACTTTTAAAATTGCGTTTTTTCGTACCTCTAATATAATGGCCGCCACGACAGCCGCCATCTTGAATTTTTAAAAACCACTCCCATTCCGTCAAAATTCAGGATAATCGTAGACAAAACCAGAAAAAAATTATTAGTTTCAATTTCCCGTTTTGGATCTGTGGCGCCGCGGTTCGGGGTCGAAAAATCGAAATTTTCAAAACGCTACGGCTCGGCCGCCATCTTGTTTTTCCAATTTTTTCCACATTTCCCATTAATCGTTTACTATTTTCTTCAAAGATTGCAAAATTCAACGAAATCGGTTGGAAAACAACGGAGCTGCAAAAATCACCTCGGCCGCCATCTTGTTTTTCCGAAATGTCATAATTTTTCCCCAGAGGGTTCCCGAAACCAAACACAACTCCCCCACATCATTATATCATTTTCCGTCTCCTTCTAGGAGAACAATTATGTCAATGAGTGAGTGAGTCAGTCAGTGGTAATCGAGCTATATATAGTATAACTAGTGTTTTGCTCGGTGCGCGAGCTGCTAAAGCAGCTCGCGTGACGTGGTTATGTTGACTTTATTATATTTAACCAAATTTATTTATTAAGATACACAATTCACCACAAAAACACATAAAACCCACACCCATATCAATTTTTTCTTAAAAAGTGCATGTCCACCAGCTTGGATCTAAAAATGAATGTCATTATCAAAATCAGCACCCTGGAAAACTCTGAAAACGACATCCATATCATTTTTTGTAAAAACGGGGTAGTTGAGGTTAATAAAGTAGGGTGCGTGGGTGCGCGGACCACTAAAGTGGTCCGCGAGCATGTAGAGTTTGTTTCACTGAGTAGACCTCCGGATCCTGATCATATTTTGCCAAGAAACCACTCTTCCATCTTTTATAGCCTCCGAGATAGACACCGACGAAATTTGTACGGCGGCCATCTTGTTTTTCCAAAATTTTCCACTTTTTCTATTAATCATTTACTACTTTCTTCAAAGATTGCGAGTTTCAACGAAATCGGTTGGAAAACAAAAGAGTTGCAAAAATCATATAGGCCGCCATCTTGTTTTTCTGAAATGTCATAATTTTTCCGTACTCATATCGCGCATCCGAACATATCTCCCATACATCAATGTATCGTTTTCCGTCTCTTTCTAGGAGAATGAGACATTCAATATTCGCCATACATTTTCTATGGGAAAATAAATTCCGCCATTTTGAATTTTTTTTCTATTCATCAAGTAGACCTTCGGACCCTGATCATCTCATGCCACGAAACCACACTTCCATCTTTTATACCCTCCGAGCTGGACACCGGCGAAATTTGTATGGCGGCCATCTTTTCTTCGCCATTTTGAATTTTTTTTCAGTTTTTTGGCAATTGGATGACGTCATGAATGACATTTGCTCGAGCACGCCCCACCTATCTTCAATACCTTGAGCGGACCCTTCACCCGTCTCCAATATCCTCAATCATCAGCTCTCTCCATAATTTTGGCTTACTAAGTTTTTGTTTTCTATATAACACCATCAGTGAAAAAAAAATTTTTCATACAAAATTTTACAGGAGTTTCTTAGTTGAAAATCTCGTAAATCTCCCCAAAAGTGGCAACACTGTTTCTATATTTCGATATTGCCGACTGAGTCACACAATCGATTCATACATATTGACTTTCCAAAATGTTGCCAACTGCCTCAAAAACGTGATCAAAATTTCGAAAAATTAAAAAAAATACAAAATGGCCGCCAACTTATTTCACACAAAGATTTTACACGGTTTCATAATTTTCCTATTAACTACAGGATATACTGCTCCCGATGACGTTTCAATCTTTCCTCTCGCTCGCACCCACACGAAAGGGGATACCGTGAAAAAGACCGTGTCGAAAATCACTTTTACTTTGATAAATTCCAGTGTTGCCAGTCTCCGGTGACAAAAATACCCAAATGTCATTTGTACGAGCAAAACACGTAATCACTCATACTCGGATTTTGCTAAAAGTGCGTATTTCTATTTTTTACAATTTCCCGAAAATCTTGAAATTTCCCTAAAAATGAAGTAATTTTTTCCCACCGATCTATACCTCGAATCAATACGTACAACCGCTTCATAGAAGCCGAATCGCTCCGATGTTGCCAACTTTGAGATATTTAACTTTTAAAATTGCGTTTTTTCGTACCTCTAACTTAACGGCCGCCATGACAGCCGCCATCTTGAATTTTTAAAAATCACTCCCGTTTTGTCAAAATTCAGGATCATTGCAAGCAAAACAAGAAAAAATTTATTACTATCGACATCCCGTTTCGGATCTGTGGCGCCGCGGTTCGGGGTCGAAAAATCAAAATTTTCAAAACGCTGCGGCTCGGCCGCCATCTTGTTTTTCCAATTTTTTCTACATTTTCTATTAACCGTTTACTACTTTCTTTAAAGATTGCAAAACTCAACGAAATCCGTTGGAAAACAACGGAGCTGCAAAAATCACCTCGGCCGCCATCTTGTTTTTCCGAAATGTCATAATTTTTCCCCAGAGGGTTCCCGAAACCGAACACAATTCCCCTACATCACTATATCATTTTCCGTCTCTTTCTAGGAGAACAATTATGTCAATGAGTCAGTCAGTGAGTGAGTGGTAATCGAGCTATATATAGTATAACTAGTTTTTGCTCGGTGCGCGAGCTGCTAAAGCAGCTCACGTGACGTGGTAAGGTTAACTTTATTATATGAAACCAAATTGATCTATTAAGATACATAATTCACCCCGAAAACCCCCATAAAATGACAGGCATTTCTATTTTTTGTAGAAAATGTAAGTCCGCCATCTTGGATTTCAAAATAAATGTCATTATCAAAATCAGCACCCTGGAAAACCCTGAAAACGATATCCATATTATTTTTTGTAAATTAGGATAATAATTTAGTAGGGTGCGTGGGTGCGCGGACCACTAAAGTGGTCCGCGAGCATGCAGAGTTTGTTTCACCGAGTAAACCTTCGGACCCTGATCATCTTTTGCGAAGAAACCACTCTTCCATCTTTTATAGCCTCCGAGATAGACACCGACGAAATTTGTACGGCGGCCATCTTGATTTTCCAAAATTTTCCACTTTTCCTATTAATCGTTTACTACATTCTTCAAAGATTGCGAGTTTCAACGAAATCGGTTGGAAAACAAAAGAGTTGCAAAAATCATGTCGGTCGCCATCTTGTTTTTCTGAAATGTCATAATTTTCCCCTACTCATATTGCGCATCCGAACATATCTCCCCTACATTATCGTATCGTTATCCGTCTCTTTCTAGGAGAATGAGGCATTCAATATTCGCCATACAAAATGTATGGAAAATTAAATTCCGCCATTTTGAATTTTTTTTCTATTCATCGAGTAAACCTTTGGATCCTGATCTTCTTTTGCCAAGAAACCGCACCTCCATCTTGTATACCCTCCGAGCTGGACGCCGGCGAAATTTGTATGGCGGCCATCTTTTTTTCGCCATTTTGAATTTTTTTTCAGCTTTTTGGCAATTGGATGACGTCATGAATGACATTTGCTCGAGCACCCCCCACCTATCTTCAATACCTTAAGCGGACCCTTCACCCGTCTCCGATATCCTCAATCATCAGCTCTCTCCATAATTTTGGCTTACTAACTTTTTGTTTTCTATACGACACCATCAGTGGAAAAAAAAATTTTCATACAAAATTTTACAGGAGTTTCTTAGTTGAAAATCTCGAAAATCTCCCCAAAACTGGCAACACCGACTGCATATCTCTATACTGCCAGCCGAGATACACAATCGATTCATACATACTGACTTTCCAAAATGTTGCCAACTGCCTCAAAAACGTGGTCAAAATTTCGAAAAATTAAAAAAAATACAAAATGGCCGCCAACTCGTTTCACAGAAAGATTTTACACGGTTTCATAATTTTCCTATTAACTACAGGATATACCGCTCCCGATGACGTTTCAATCTTTCCTCTCGCTCGCACCCACGCGAAAGGGGATACCGTGAAAAAGACCGTGTCGAAAATCACTTTTACTTTGATAAATTCCAGTGTTGCCAGTTTCCGGTAACAAAAATACCCAAATGTCATTTGTACGAGCAAAACACGTAATCGCTCATACTCGGATTTTGCGAAAAGTCCGTATTTCGATTTTTTACAGTTTCCCGAAAATCTTGAAATTTCCCGAAAAATGGGGTAATTTTTTTCCTCCAATCTATACCTCGAGCCTATACGTACAATCGCTACATGAAAGCCGAATCGCTCCGATGTTGCCAACTTTCAGATATTTAACTTTTAAAATTGCGTTTTTTCGTACCTCTAACAAAACGGCCGCCACGACAGCCGCCATCTTGAATTTTTAAAAATCACTCCCGTTCTGTCAAAAAACAGGATAATCGTGGGTGAAATCAAAAAAAATAATTATCCTCGATTACCCCGTTTCGGATCTGTGGCGCCGCGGTTCGGGGTCGAAAAATCAAAATTTTGAAAACGCTACGGCTCGGCCGCCATTTTGTTTTTTCAATTTTTTCTACTTTTTTTATTAATTTTTAACCAATTTCTTGAAAGTTTGCAAAATTCTACGAAATCGGTTGGAAAACAACGGAGCTGCAAAAATCACCTCGGCCGCCATCTTGTTTTTCTGAAATGTCATAATTTTTCCCCAGAGGGTTTCCGAAACCGAACACATCTCCCCTACATCATTATATCATTTTCCGTCTCTTTCTAGGAGAACAATTATGTCAATGAGTCAGTCAGTGAGTCAGTGTTAATCGAGCTATATATAGTATAACTAGTTTTTGCTCGGTGCGCGAGCTGCTAAAGCAGCTCACGTGACGTGGTAAGGTAAACTTTATTATATAAAACCAAATTGATTTAATAAGATACATAATTCACCCCTAAAAACCCCATAAAATGACAGGCATTTCTATTTTTTGTAGAAAATGTAAGTCCGCCATCTTGGATTTGAAAATAAATGTCATTATCAAAATCAGCACCCTGGAAAACCCTGAAAACGATGTCCATATTATTTTTTGTAAATTAGGATAATAATTTAGTAGGGTGCGTGGGTGCGCGGACCACTAAAGTGGTCCGCGAGCATGCAGAGTTTCTTTCACCGAGTAGACCTTCGGACCCTGATCATCTTTTGCCAAGAAACCACTCTTCCATCTTTTATAGCCTCCGAGATAGACACCGACGAAATTTGTACGGCGGCCATCTTGTTTTTCCAAAATTTTCCACTTTTTATATTAATCGTTTACTATATTCTTCAAAGATTGCGAGTTTCAACGAAATCGGTTGGAAAACAAAAGAGTTGCAAAAATCATATAGGCCGCCATCTTGTTTTTCTGAAATGTCATAATTTTCCCCTACTCATATCGCGCATCCGAACATATCTCCCATACATCAATGTATCGTTTTCTGTCTCTTTCTAGGAGAATGAGGCATTCAATATTCGCCATACAAAATGTATGGAAAAAAAAATCCGCCATTTTGGATTTTTTTTCTATTCATCGAGTAGACCTTCGGATCCTGATCATCTCTTGCCAAGAAGCCTCACTTCCATCTTTTATACCCTCCGAGCTGGACACCGGCGAAATTTGTATGGCGGCCATCTTTTCTTCGCCATTTTGAATTTTTTTTCAGCTTTTTGGCAATTGGATGACGTCATGAATGACATTTGCTCGAGCACCCCCCGCCTATCTTCAATACCTTAAGCGGGCCCTCCACCCGTCTCCAAAACCCTCAATCATCAGCTCTCTCCATAATTTTGGCTTACTAAGTTTTTGTTCTCTATACGACACCATCAGTGGAAAAAAAATTTTTCATACAAAATTTTACAGGAGTTTCTTAGTTGAAAATCTCGAAAATCTCCCCAAAAGTGGCAACACCGGTTGCATATCTCCATACTGCCAGCCGAGATACACAATCGATTCATACATATTGACTTTCCAAAATGTTGCCAACTGCCTCAAAAACGTGATCAAAATTTCGAAAAATTAAAAAAAATACAAAATGGCCGCCAACTCTTTTCACAGAAAGATTTTACACGGTTTCATAATTTTCCTATTAATTACAGGATATACCGCTCCCGATGACGTTTCAATCTCTCATCTCGCTCGCACCCAGGCGAACCGATCGCCCCTAAAAAAGATCATGTCGAAAATCACTTTTACTTTGATAAATTCTAGTGTTGCCAGTCCCCGGCGACAAAAGTACCAAAATATCATTTGCACGAGCAAAACACGTAATCGCTCATACTCGGATTTTGCTAAAAGTGCATATTTCGATTTTTTACAATTTCCCGAAAATCTTGAAATTTCCCTAAAAATGGGGTAATTTTTTCCCACCGATCTATACCTCGAGTCTATACATACAACCGCTTCATAGAAGCCGAATCGCTCCGATGTTGCCAACTTTGAGATATTTAACTTTTAAAATTGCGTTTTTTCGTACCTCGAACAAAACGGCCGCCATGACAGCCGCCATCTTGAATTTTTAAAAACCACTCCCGTTCTGTCAAAATACAGGATAATCGTGTGCGAAACACGAAAAAATAACTATCCTAGACTACCCCGTCTTGGATCTGTGGCGCCGCGGTTCGGGGTCGAAAAATCAAAAATTTGAAAACGCTACGGCTCGGCCGCCATCTTGTTTTTCCAATTTTTTCCACATTTTCTGATAATCATTTACTACATTCTTCAATAGTTGCGAGTTTGAACGGAGTCCCTTAAAAAACAAAGGAGCTGCAAAAATCACGTCGGCCGCCATCTTGTTTTTCCGAAATGTCATAATTTTTCCCCAGTCGACTCCCCCACTCGAACACATTTCCCCTACATCACTATATCATTTTCCTTCTCTTTCTAGGAGAACAATTATGTCAATGAGTCAGTGAGTGAGTGGTAATCGAGCTATATATAGTATAATACATACTACATATACATATATATACATAATACATAATACATATTAGCATAAGAGGCGACGCTGTAGAAAGAGTTTTGGAGGCTCGTAACTTGGGCGTGATATTTGATGCACATTTGCATTTCGAACGCCATGTCAGGATGGTAGTTAAACATTGTCTTTATCGATTAAAACTTCTGTACAAAATGCGTCCTTATCTTAGCGTTGACGTTAGAATTCGTCTGTGCGAGACCCTTATACTGTCTAAATTAAATTATGCAGATGCTGCATATGGACCATGCCTGCTCTGTAGGTCAGATAAACTTATTCAAAGGGTCCAGAATGCTTGCGCCCGCTACTGCTTCTCGATCGCGCCCCGCTCTCATGTGAGCCCGCATTTGAACGACGCCAACATGTTAAAAATGGAGGCTCGACGCAAACTTCACTTGGCCACCTTACTCTTCGGTGTCATGTCCACGGGTAAACCTAGCTACTTACGCTCAAGGATAAAATGGGCTCGTGAGAATAGTACACATATGTCAAGGTCGGCTCCTAAAATTGCGTGGCCACACCATAAGTCTGCCTCCTTCAAGGGGACTTTTAAGTATGCAGCCTGTAAAATTTGGAATGACTTGCCTCCCCCAGCCCGTTTAGCGAAATCGTTATACTCTTTTAAACAAACCATAAAAAAATTTTTACTAGAAAGACAGAAACAGTTGTAAGAGGTAACACAGCATTTTTGGACATCTAATTTTTTTTCAAATTTTACAGGACAACGCCTAGCGACTTATAAATAGATAGTGGATAATTTTATTATATATGTAGATAGTTAAAATAGATAGTTAAGTAGACATTTTAGATATAAATTCAATAGATATATTCAATAGATATATATTCAATAGATTTAACAACAATTTACTACCAAAAGAGCACCAAGTAACTTGGCATATGTCAATATTAAAGAGGCACGGTATGTTCGCGCTCCCGATCGGCCCGTGATATTCACTTGGGGGCCATGCCCGAAAATCAGCGCTGCAGTCGACCGACTGCAGCAATAAGCTGAGGCAGCGCCCCGTTCGGCCAAGATAGACATTAAGCTAGTATTAAGAAGTGGGTGCTTGGGTCTTGGGGGACCAGGGAGCATGGACACTGGTCGGCTCCTTGGTTCTCCAGGGACTACGACACCCTACCTGTCTGTATTTGTAAATTTGGCTGAATAAAAGGTTTTTATTATTATTATTATTATTAATATAACTAGTGTTTTGCTCGGTGCGCGAGCTGCTAAAGCAGCTCGCGTGACGTGGTTATGTTTACTTTATTATATTTAACCAAATTTATTTAAACCCACAAAACGACATCCATAACATTTTTTTCTTAAGAAGTGCATGTTTGCCATCTTGGATTTGAAAATGAATGTCGTTATCAAAACCATCACCCTGGAAAACTCTGAAAACGACATCCATATCATTTTTTTGTAAAAACGGGGTAGTTGAGGTTAATAAAGTAGGGTGCGTGGGTGCGCGGACCACTAAAGTGGTCCGCGAGCATGCAGAGTTTGTTCCACCGAGTAGACCTTCGGACCCTGATCATCTTTTGCCAAGAAACCACTCTTCCATCTTTTATAGCCTCCGAGATAGACACCGACGAAATTTGTACGGCGGCCATCTTGTTTTTTTTAAATTTTCCACTTTTTCTATTAATCGTTTACTACATTCTTCAAAGATTGCGAGTTTCAACGAAATCGGTTGGAAAACAAAAGAGTTGCAAAAATCACGTCGGCCGCCATCTTGTTTTTCTGAAATGTCATAATTTTTCCCGACTCCCATCCCGCACCCAAACATATCTTCCGAACATCATTGTATCGTTTCTTGTCTCTTTCTAGGAGAATGAGGCATACAATATTCGTCATACAAAATGTATGAAAAAATAAATTCCGCCATTTTGATTTTTTTTTCTATTCATCGAGTAGACCTTCGAATCTTGATCCTCTTTTGCCTAGAAACCACACTTCCATCTTTTATACCCTCCGAGCTGGACACCGGTGAAATTTGTATGGCGGCCATCATTTCTTCGCCATTTTGAATTTTTTTTCAGCTTTTTGGCAATTGGATGACGTCATGAATGACATTTGCTCGAGCACCCCCCACCTATCTTCAATACCTTAAGCGGGCCCTCCACCCGTCTCCGAAACCCTCAATCATCAGCTCTTTCCATAATTTTGGCTTACTAACTTTTTGTTTTCTATACGACACCATCAGTGAAAAAAAAATTTTTCATACAAAATTTTACAGGAGTTTCTTAGTTGAAAATCTCGAAAATCTCCCCAAAAGTGGCAACCCCGATTGCATATCTCCATACTGCCAGCCGAGATACACAATCGATTCATACATATTGGCTTTCCAAAATGTTGCCAACTGCCTCAAAAACGTGATCAAAATTTCGAAAAATTAAAAAAAAAAATGCAAAATGGACGCCAACTCGTTTCACTGAAAGATTTTACACGGTTTCATAATTTTCCTATTAACTACAGGATATACCGCTCCCGATGACGTTTCAATCTTTCCTCTCGCTCGCACCCACGCGAAAGGGGATACCGTGAAAAAGACCACGTTGAAAATCACTTTTTCTTTGATAAATTCTAGTGTTGCCAGTCTCCGGCGACAAAAATACCCAAATGTCATTTGTACAAGCAAAACACATAATCGCTCATACTCGGATTTTGCGAAAAGTCCGTATTTCGATTTTTTACAATTTCCCGAAAATCTTGAAATTTCCCTAAAAATGGTGTAATTTTTTTCCTCCAATCTATACCTCGAGCCTATACGTACAATCGCTTGATAGAAGCCGAATCGCTCCGATGTTGTCAACTTTGAGATATTTAACTTTTGAAATTGCGTTTTTTCGTACCTCGAACAAAACGGCCGCCATGACAGTCGCCATCTTGAATTTTTAAAAACCACTCCCGTTCTGTCAAAATACAGGATAATCGTGGGCGAAACCAAAAAAAAATAATTATCCTCGATCACCCCGTATCGGATCGAAACCCCGCGGTTCGGGGTCGAAAAATCAAAAATTTTAAAACGCTACGGCTCGGCTGCCATCTTGTTTTTCCATTTTTTTTCACATTTTCTCTTAACCGTTTACTACATTCTTTGACAATTGCGAGTTTGAACGGAGTCCCTTAAAAAACAAAGGAGCTGCAAAAATCACATCGGCCGCCATCTTGTTTTTCCGAAATATCATAATTTTTCCCCAGAGGGTTCCCGAATCCGAACACATCTCCCCTACATCATTATATCATTTTCCGTCTCCTTCTAGGAGAACAATTATGTCAATGAGTGAGTGAGTGAGTGGTAATCGAGCTATATATGTATAGTATAGTATATATACTAGTGTTTTGCTCGGTGCGCGAGCTGCTGAAGCAGCTCGCGTGACGTGGTTGGGTTGACAAGTATTAAAACGATAGTATTTATTAAGATACAAAATTAACCGCGAAAACACAATAAAACGTCACCCGTATCGATTTTTTTCTTAAAAAATGCATGTCCACCATCTTGGATTTCAAAATAAATGTCGTTATCAAAATCAGCAACCTGGAAAACTCTGAAAACGACATCCATATCATTTTTTGTAAAAACGGGGTAGTTGAGGTTATTAAGTAGGGTGCGTGGGTGCGCGGACCATTAAAGTGGTCCACGAGCATGCAGAGTTTGTTCCACCGAGTAGACCTTCGGACCCTAATCATCTTTTGCCAAGAAACCACTCTTCCATCTTTTATATTCTCCGAGATAGACACCGACGAAATTTGTACGGCGGCCATCTTGTTTTTCCAAAATTTTCCACTTTTTCTATTAATCGTTTACTACATTCTTTAAAGATTGCGAGTTTGAACGAAATCGGTTGGAAAACAAAAGAGTTGCAAAAATCATATAGGCCGCCATCTTGTTTTTCTGAAATGTCATAATTTTTCCCTACTCATATCGCGCACCAAAACATATCTCCCGTACATTATTGTATCGTTATCCGTCTCCTTCTAGGAGAATGAGACATTCAATATTCGCCATACAAAATGTATGTAAAAATAAATTCCGCCATTTTGAATTTTTTTTCTATTCATCGAGTAGACCTTCGGACCCTGAACATCTCTTGTAAAGAAACCACACTTCCATCTTTTATACCCTCCGAGCTGGACACCGGCGAAATTTGTATGGCGGCCATCTTTTCTTCGCCAATTTGAATTTTTTATCAGCTTTTTGGCAATTGGATGACGTCATGAATGACATTTGCTCGAGCACCCCTATCTATCTTCAATACCTTAAGCGGGGCCTTCACCCGTCTCCGACATCCTCAATTATCAGCTCTTTCCAAATACTCCCTCGATTTTTTTTTTTGTTCTCTATACGAAACCATCAGTGAAAAAAAAAATTTTCATACAAAATTTTACAGGAGGAGTTTTTGGGGAAAATCTCGAAAATCTCCCCAAATGTGGCAACACCGTTTGAATATTTCGATATTGCCAACCAAGTCACACAATCGATCCTCACATGTCAACTTTCCAAAATGTTGCCAACTGCCTCAAAAACTTGATCAAACTTTCGAAAAATTAAAAAAAATACAAAATGGCCGCCAACTCGTTTCACAGAAAGATTTTAAACGGTTTCAAAATTTTCCTATTAATAACAGGATATACCGCTTCCGATGTCGTTTCAATCTCTCCTCTCGCTCGCACCCACGCGAAAGGGGATTCCGTGAAAAAGACCATATCGAAAATCACTTTTTCTTTGATAAATTCCAGTGTTGCCAGTCTCCAGCGCCAAAAATACCCAAATGTCATTTGTACAAGCAAAACACATAATCGCTCATACTCGTATTTTGTGAAAAGTCCGTATTTCGTTTTTTTACAATTTCCCGAAAATCTTGAAATTTCCCCAAAAATGGGGTATTTTTTTTACCAATCTATTCCTCAAGTCTATACGCACAATCAATTCATAGAAACCGAAACGGTGCGACGTCGTCGACTGGGATCAATAACGTGATCAAACTTTCGAAAAATTAAAAAAAATACAAAATGGCCGCCAACTCGTTTCACAGAAAGATTTTACACGGTTTCATAATTTTCCTATTAACTACAGGATATACTGCTCCCGACCACGTTTCAATCTCTCCTCTCGCTCGCACCCACGCGAAAGGGGATTCCGTGAAAAAGACCATATCGAAAATCACTTTTTCTTTGATAAATTCCAGTGTTGCCAGTCTCCAGCGCCAAAAATACCCAAATGTCATTTGTACGAGCAAAACACATAATCGCTCATGCTCGTATTTTGCGAAAAGACCGTATTTCGTTTTTTTACAATTTCCCGAAAATCTTGAAATTTCCCCAAAAAATGGGGTATTTTTTTTCACCAATCTATACCTCAAGTCAATACGCACAATCGCTTCATAGAAACCGAAACGGTGCGACGTCGTCGACTGGGATCAAAAACGTGATCAAACTTTCGAAAAATTAAAAAAAATACAAAAAGGCTGCCAACTCGTTTCACAGAAAGATTTTACACGGTTTCATAATTTTCCTATTAACTACAGGATATACTGCTCCCGACCACGTTTCAATCTCTCCTCTCGCTCGCACCCACGCGAAAGGGGATTCCGTGAAAAAGACCATGTCGAAAAATCACTTTTTCTTTAATAAATTCCAGTGTTGCCAGTCTCCGGCAACAAAAATACCCAAATGTCATTTGTACAAGCAAAACACATAATTGCTTATACTGGGATTTTGCTAAAAGTGCGTATTTCGATTTTTTACAATTTCCCGAAAATCTTGAATTTTCCCTAAAAATGGGGTAATTTTTTTCCTCCAATCTATACCTCAAGCCTATACGTACAATCGCTTCATAGAAGCCGAATCGTGTCAATGTTGCCAACTTTGAGATATTTGAATTTTAAAATTGCGATTTTTTGTACGTCTAACTTAACGGCCGCCATGACAGCCGCCATCTTGAATTTTTAAAAACCACTCCCATTCTGTCAAAATACAGGATAATCGTGGGCGAAACACGAAAAAATAATTATCCTCGACTACCCCGTCTTGGATCTGTGGCGCCGCGGTTCGGGATCGAAAAAACAAAAATTTTGAAACGCTACGGCTCGGCCGCCATTTTGTTTATCCAAATTTTTCCACATTTTCTGTTAACCGTTTACTACATTCTTTAATAGTTGCGAATTTGAACGGAGTCCCTTTAAAAACAAAGGAGCTGCAAAAATCACGACGGCCGCCATCTTGTTTTTTTGAAATGTCATAATTTTTCCCCAGTCGAATCCCGCATCCAAACACAATTCCCCTACATCATTATTTCATTTTCCGTCTCTTTCTAGGAGAACAATTATGTCAATGAGTCAGTGAGTCAGTGGTAATCGAGCTATATATAGTATAGTGTTTTGCTCGGTGCGCGAGCTGCTAAAGCAGCTCGCGTGACGTGGTTGGGTTGACAAGTATTAAAACGATAGTGTTTATTAAGATACAAAATTAACCGCGAAAACACAATAAAACGACACCCATATCGATTTTTTTCTTAAAAAATGCATGTCCGCCATCTTGGATTTCAAAATAAATGTCGTTATCAAAATGAGCAACCTGGAAAACTCTGAAAACGACATCCATTTCATTTTTTGTAAAAACGGGGTAGTTGAGGTTAATAAAGTAGGGTGCGTGGGTGCGCGGACCACTAAAGTGGTCCGCGAGCATGCAGAGTTTGTTCCACCGAGTAGACCTTCGGACCCTGATCATCTTTTGCCAAGAAACCACTCTTCCATCTTTTATATTCTCCGAGATAGACATCGACGAAATTTGCACGGCGGCCATCTTGTTTTTCCAAAATTTTCCACTTTTTCTATTAATCGTTTACTACATTCTTTAAAGATTGCGAGTTTGAACGAAATCGGTTGGAAAACAAAAGAGTTGCAAAAATCATATAGGCCGCCATCTTGTTTTTCTGAAATGTCATAATTTTTCCCTACTCATATCGCGCACCAAAACATATCTCCCGTACATTATTGTATCGTTATCCGTCTCTTTCTAGGAGAATGAGACATTCAATATTCGCCATACAAAATGTATGTAAAAATAAATTCCGCCATTTTGATTTTTTTTTCTATTCATCGAGTAGACCTGCGGACCCTGATCATCTCTTGCCAAGAAACCACACTTCCATCTTTTATACCCTCCGAGCTGGACACCGGCGAAATTTGTATGGCGGCCATCTTTTCTTCGCCATTTTGAATTTTTTTCCAGCTTTTTGGCAATTGGATGACGTCATGAATGACATTTGCTCGAGCACCCCCCACCTATCTTCGATACCTTAAGCGGGCCCTTCACCCGTTTCCGATATCCTCAATCATCAGCTCTCTCCATAATTTTGGCTTACTAAGTTTTTGTTTTCTATACGACACCATCAGTGAAAAAAAAAATTTTCATACAAAATTTTACAGGAGTTTCTTAGTTGAAAATCTCGAAAATCTCCCCAAAAGTGGCAACACCGGTTGCAAATCTCCATACTGCAAGCCGAGATACACAATCGATTCATACATACTGACTTTCCAAAATGTTGCCAACTGCCTCAAAAACGTGGTCAAAATTTCGAAAAATAAAAAAAAATACAAAATGGCCGCCAACTCGTTTCACAGAAAGATTTTACACGGTTTCATAATTTTCCTATTAACTACAGGATATACCGCGCCCGATGACGTTTCAATCTTTCCTCTCGCTCGCACCCACACGAAAGGGGATACCGTGAAAAAGACCGTGTCGAAAATCACTTTTTCTTTGATAAATTCCAGTGTTGCCAGTCTCCGGCGACAAAAATACCCAAATGTCATTTGTACGAGCAAAACACGTAATCGCTCATACTGGGATTTTGCGAAAAGTGCGTATTTCGATTTTTTATAATTTCCCGAAAATCTTGAAATTTCCCGAAAACTGGGGTAATTTTTTCCCACCGATCTATACCTCGAGTCCATACGTACAATCACTTCATAGGAACCGAATCACTCCGATGTTGCCAACTTTGAGATATTTAACTTTTAAAATTGCGTTTTTTCGTACCTCGAACAAAACGGCCGCCATGACAGCCGCCATCTTGAATTTTGAAAAACCACTCTCGTTCTGTCAAAATACAGGATAGTCGTGGGCGAAACCAGAAAAAATAATTATCCTGGACTACCCCGTTTGGGATCTGTGGCGCCGCGGTTCGGGGTCGAAAAATGAAAATTTTGAAAACGCTCCAGCTCGGCCGCCATCTTGTTTTTCCAATTTTTTCCCCATTTTCTGTTAACCGTTTACTACTTTCTTCAAAGATTGCAAAATTCAACGAAATCGGTTGGAAAACAACGGAGCTGCAAAAATCACCTCGGCCGCCATCTTGTTTTTCCGAAATGTCATAATTTTTCCCCAGAGGGTTCCCGAATCCGAACACAACTCCCCCACATCATTATATCATTTTCCGTCTCTTTCTAGGAGAACAATTATGTCAATGAGTGAGTCAGTGAGTCAGTGAGTGGTAATCGAGCTATATATAGTATAACTAGTGTTTTGCTCGGTGCGCGAGCTGCTAAAGCAGCTCGCGTGACGTGGTTAGGTTGATAAGTATTAAAACGAATTTATTTATTAAGATACAAAATTCACCCCAAAAACACCATAAAAGGACACCCATATCGAAATTTTTCTTAAAAAATGCATGTCCGCCATCTTGGATTTCAAAATAAATGTCGTTATCAAAGTCAGCACGCCGGAAAACTCTGAAAACGACATCCATATCAGTTTTTGTAAAAACGGGGTAGTTGAGCTTAATAAAGTAGGGTGCGTGGGTGCGCGGACCACTAAAGTGGTCCGCGAGCATGCAGAGTTTGTTCCAACGAGTAGACCTTCGGATCCTGATCATCTTTTGCCAAGAAACCACTCTTCCATCTTTTATACCCTCCGAGATAGACACCGACGAAGTTTGTGTGGCGGCCATCTTGTTTTTCCAATTTTTTCACTATTTCCAGTAATCGTTTACTATTTTCTTCAAAGATTGCGAGTTTCAACGAAATCGGTTGGAAAACAAAAGAGTTGCAAAAATCATATAGGCCGCCATCTTGTTTTTCTGAAATGTCATAATTTTCCCCTACTCATATCACGCATCCGAACATATCTCCCATACATCAATGTATCGTTTTCTGTCTCTTTCTAGGAGAATGAGGCATTCAATATTCGCCATACAAAATGTATGGAAAAAAAAATTCCGCCATTTTGGATTTTTTTTCTATTCATCGAGTAGACCTTCGGATTCTGATCATCTCTTGCCAAGAAACCTCACTTCCATCTTTTATACCTTCCGAGCTGGACACCAGCGAAATTTGTATGGCGGCCATCTTTTCTTCGCCATTTTGAATTTTTTTTCAGCTTTTTGGCAATTGGATGACGTCATGAATGACATTTGCTCGAGCACCCCCCACCTATCTTCAATACCTCAAGCGGGCCCTCCACCCGTCTCCGAAACCCTCAATCATCAGCTCTCTCCATAATTTTGGCTTACTAAGTTTTTGTTTTCTATACGACACCATCAGTGAAAAAAAAAATTTTCATACAAAATTTTACAGGAGTTTCTTAGTTGAAAATCTCGAAAATCTCCCCAAAAGTGGCAACACCGGTTGCATATCTCCATACTGCCAGCCTAGATACACAATCGATTCATACATACTGACTTTCCAAAATGTTGCCAACTGCCTCAAAAACGTGATCAAAATTTCGAAAAGTTAAAAAAAATACAAAATGGCCGCCAACTCGTTTCACAGAAAGATTTTACATGGTTTCATATTTTTCCTATTAACTACAGGATATACCGCTCCCGATGACGTTTCAATCTTTCCTCTCGCTCGCACCCACGCGAAAGGGGATACCGTGAAAAAGACCGTGTCGAAAATCACTTTTACTTTGATAAATTCCAGTGTTGCCAGTCTCCGGTGACAAAAATACCCAAATGTCATTTGTACGAGCAAAACACGTAATCACTCATACTCGGATTTTGCTAAAAGTGCGTATTTCGATTTTTTACAATTTCCCGAAAATCTTGAAATTTCCCTTAAAATGTGGTAATTTTTTCCCACCGATCTATACCTCGAGTCTATACGTACAACCGCTTCATAGAAGCCGAATCGCTCCAATGTTGCCAACTTTGAGATATTTAACTTTTAAAATTGCGTTTTTTCGTACCTCTAACAAAACGGCCGCCATGACAGCCGCCATCTTGAATTTTTAAAAGCCACTCCCGTTCTGTCAAAATACAGGATAATCGTGGGCGAAACCAGAAAAAATAATTATCCTCGATTACCCCGTTTCGGATCTGTGACGCCGCGGTTCGGGGTCGAAAAATTAAAAATTTTGAAACGCTACGGCTCGGCCGCCATCTTGTTTTTCCAATTTTTTCCACATTTTCTGTTAACCGTTTACTACATTCTTCAATAGTTGCGAGTTTGAACGGAGTCCCTTAGAAAACAACGGAGCTGCAAAAATCACGGCGGCCGCCATCTTGTTTTTCCGAAATGTCATAATTTTTCCCCAGTTGACTCCCCCACCCGAACACATCTCCCCTACATCATTATATCATTTTCCTTCTCTTTCTAGGAGAACAATTATGTCAATGAGTGAGTGAGTGGTAATCGAGCTATATATAGTATAATACTAGTGCTTTGCTCGGTGCGCGAGCTGCTAAAGCAGCTCGCGTGACGTGGTTGGGTTGACAAGTATTAAAACGATAGTATTTATTAAGATACAAAATTAACCGCGAAAACACAATAAAACGTCACCCGTATCGATTTTTGTCTTAAAAAATGCATGTCCGCCATCTTGGATTTCAAAATAAATGTCGTTATCAAAATGAGCACCCTGGATAACTCTGAAAACGACATCCATATAATTTTTGTAAAAACGGGGTAGTTGAGGTTAATAAAGTAGGGTGCGTGGGTGCGCGGACCACTAAAGTGGTCCGCGAGCATGCAGAGTTTGTTCCACCGAGTAGACCTTCGGACCCTGATCATCTTTTGCCAAGAAACCACTCTTCCATCTTTTATAGCCTCCGAGATAGACACCGACGAAATTTGTACGGCGGCCATCTTGTTTTTCCAAAATTGACCACTTTTTCTATTAATCGTTTACTACATTCTTTAAAGATTGCGAGTTTCAACGAAATCGGTTGGAAAACAAAAGAGTTGCATAAATCATATAGGCCGCCATCTTGTTTTTCTGAAATGTCATAATTTTCCCCTACTGATATTGCGCATCCGAACATATCTCCCCTACATTATCGTATCGTTATCCGTCTCTTTCTAGGAGAATGAGGCATTCAATATTCGCCATACAAAATGTATGGAAAATTAAATTCCGCCATTTTGAATTTTTTTTCTATTCATCGAGTAAACCTTTGGATCCTGATCTTCTTTTGCCAAGAAACCGCACCTCCATCTTTTATACCCTCCGAGCTGGACGCCGGCGAAATTTGTATGGCGGCCATCTTTTTTTCGCCATTTTGAATTTTTTTTCAGCTTTTTGGCAATTGGATGACGTCATGAATGACATTTGCTCGAGCACCCCCCACCTATCTTCAATACCTTAAGCGGACCCTTCACCCGTCTCCGATATCCTCAATCATCAGCTCTCTCCATAATTTTGGCTTAATAACTTTTTGTTTTCTATACGATGCCATCAGTGGAAAAAAAAAAATTCCAACAAAATTTTACAGGAGTTTTCTAGTTGAAAATCTCGAAAATCTCCCCAAAAGTGGCAACACCGGTTGCATATCTCCATACTGCCAGCCGAGATACACAATCGATTCATACATATTGACTTTCCAAAATGTTGCCAACTGCCTCAAAAACGTGGTCAAAATTTCGAAAAACTAAAAAAAATACAAAATGGCCGCCACCTCGTTTCACAGAAAGATTTTAGTCGGTTTCATAATTTTCCTATTAACTACAGGATATACCGCTCCCGATGACGTTTCAATCTCTCATCTCGTTCGCACCCAGGCGAACCGATCGCCCCTAAAAAAGACCATGCCGAAAATCACTTTTTCTTTTATAAATTCCAGTGTTGCTAGTCTCCGGCGACAAAAATACCCAAATGTCATTTGTACGAGCAAAACACGTAATCGCTCATACTGGGATTTTGCGAAAAGTGCGTATTTCGATTTTTTACAATTTCCCGAAAATCTCGAAATTTCCCGAAAAATGGGGTAATTTTTTTCCTCCAATCTATACTTCGAGCCTATACGTACAATCGCTTGATAGAAGCCGAATCGCTCCGATGTTGCCAACTTTGAGATATTTAACTTTTAAAATTGCGTTTTTTCGTACCTCAAACAAAACGGCCGCCATGACAGCCGCCATCTTGAATTTTTAAAAACCACTCCCGTTTTGTCAAAATACAGGATAATCGTGGGCGAAACCAAAAAAAATAATTATCCTCGATTACCCCGTCTCGGATCTGTGGCGCCGCGGTTCGGGGTCGAAAAATCAAAAATTTTAAAACGCTACGGCTCGGCCGCCATTTTGTTTTTCCAATTTTTTCTACATTTTCTTTTAACCGTTTACTACTTTCTTCAAAGTTTGCAAAATTCAACAAAATCGGTTGAAAAACAACGGAGCTGCAAAAATCCATTCGGCCGCCATCTTGTTTTTCCGAAATGTCATAATTTTTCCCCAGAGGGTTCCTGAAACCGAACACAACTCCCCTACATCACTATATCATTTTCCTTCTCTTTCTAGGAGAACAATTATGTCAATGAGTGAGTCAGTGAGTGAGTGGTAATTGAGCTATATATAGTATAATAACTAGTGTTTCGCTCGGTGCGCGAGCTGCTAAAGCAGCTCGCGTGACGTGGTTAGGTTGAATTTATTTATTAGGATACACAATTCACCCCGAAAAACCCGTAAAACGACACCCATATCGATTTTTTTCTTAAAAAGTGCATGTCCGCCATTTTGGATTTCAAAATAAATGTCATCATCAAAATCAGCACTCTGGAAAATCCTTAAAACGACACCCATATTATTTTTTTGTAAAAACGGGGTAGTAAAAGATAATAATTTAGTAGGGTGCGTGGGTGCGCGGACCACTAAAGTGGTCCGCGAGCATGCAGAGTTTGTTCCACCGAGTAGACCTTCGGACCCTGATCATCTTTTGCCAAGAAACTACTCTTCCATCTTTTATAGCCTCCGAGATAGACACCGACGAAGTTTGTACGGCGGCCATCTTGTTTTTTCAAAATTTTCCACGTTTTCTATTAATCGTTTACTACATTCTTCAAAGATTGTGAGTTTCAACGAAATCGGTTGGAAAACAAAAGAGTTGCAAAAATCACGTCGGTCGCCATCTTGTTTTTCTGAAATGTCATAATTTTTCCCTACTCGCCTCTTCCACCCGAACACATTTCCACTACATTATTGTATCGTTTTCTGTTTCTTTCTAGGAGAATGAGACATTCATAATCGCCATACAAAATGAATGGAAAAATAAATTCCGCCATTTTGAATTTTTTTTCTATTCATCGAGTAGACCTTCGGATCCTGATTCTTTTTTGCCACGAAACCACACCTCCATCTTTTATACCCTCCGAGCTGGACACCGGCGAAATTTGTATGGCGGCCATCTTTTCTTCGCCATTTTGAATTTCTTTTCAGCTTTTTGGCAATTGGATGACGTCATGAATGACATTTGCTCGAGCACCCCCCACCTATCTTCAATACCTTAAGCGGGCCCTCCACCCGTCTCCGAAACCCTCAATCATCAGCTCTCTCCATAATTTTGGCTTACTAACTTTTTGTTTTCTATATGACACCATCAGTGAAAAAAAAAAATTTCATACAAAATTTTACAGGAGTTTCTTAGTTGAAAATCTTGAAAATCTCCCCAAAAGTGGCAACACCGGTTGCATATCTCCATACTGCCAGCAGAGATACACAATCGATTCATACATGTTAACTTTCCAAAATGTTGCCAACTGCCTCAAAAACGTGATCAAAATTTCGAAAAATAAAAAAAAATACAAAATGGCCGCCAACTCGTTTCACAGAAAAATTTTACACGGTTTCATAATTTTCCTATTAACTACAGGATATACTGCGCCCGATGACGTTTCAATCTTTCCTCTCGCTCGCACCCACGCGAAAGGGGATACCGTGAAAAAGACAGTGTCGAAAATCACTTTTACTTTGATAAATTCCAGTGTTGCCAGTCTCCGGTGACAAAAATACCTAAATGTCATTTGTACGAGCAAAACACGTAATTACTCATACTCGGATTTTGCTTAAAGTGCGTATTTCTATTTTTTACAATTTCCCGAAAATCTTGAAATTTCCCTAAAAGTGGGGTAATTTTTTTCCTCCAATCTATACCCCGAGTCTATACGTACAATCGCTTCATAGAAGCCGAATCGCTCCGATGTTGCCAACTTTGAGATATTCGAATTTTAAAATTGCGTTTTTTCGTACCTCGAACAAAATGGCCGCTATGACAGCCGCCATCTTGAATTTTTAAAAACCATTCCCGTTTTGTCAAAATACAGGATAATCGTGGGCGAAACACGAAAAAATAATTATCCTCGACTACCCCGTTTTGGATCTGTGACGCCGCGGTTTGGGGTCGAAAAATCAAAATTTTGAAAACACTACAGCTCGGCCGCCATCTTGTTTTTCCAATTTTTTCTACATTTTCTGTTAATCGTTTACTATTTTCTTCAAAGTTTGCAAAATTCAACGAAATCGGTTGGAAAACAACGGAGCTGCAAAAATCACACCGGCCGCCATCTTGTTTTTCTGAAATGTCATAATTTTTCCCCAGAGGGTTCCCGAAACCGAACGCAACTCCCTTACATCACTATATCATTTTCCGTCTCCTTCTAGGAGAACAATTATGTCAATGAGTGAGTGAGTCAGTGAGTGGTAATCGAGCTATATATAGTATAATAACTAGTTTTTGCTCGGTGCGCGAGCTGCTAAAGCAGCTCTCGTGACGTGGTTAGGTTAACTTTATTATATAAAAACAAATTTATTTATTAAGATACACAATTCACCCCGAAAATCCCATAAAATGACACCCATTTCTATTTTTTGTAGAAAATGTAAGTCCGCCATCTTGCATTTTAAAATAAATGTCGTTATCAAAATCAGCGAAAACGACATCCATATCATTTTTTGTAAAAACGGGGTAGTAGAGGTCAATAAAGTAGGGTGCGTGGGTGCGCGGACCACTAAAGTGGTCCGCGAGCATGCAGAGTTTGTTCCACCGAGTAGACCTTTGGACCCTGATCATCTTTTGCCAAGAAACCACTCTTCCATCTTTTATATCCTCCGAGATAGACACCGACGAAATTTGTACGGCGGCCATCTTGTTTTTCCAAAATTTTCCACTTTTTCTATTAATCGTTTGGTACTTTCTTCAAAGATTGTGAGTTTCAACGAAATCGGTTGGAAAACAAAAGAGTTACAAAAATCATATAGTCCGCCATCTTGTTTTTTTGAAATGTCATAATTTTTCCCGACTCCCATCCCGCACCCGAACATATCTTCCAAACATCATCGTATCGTTTCTTGTCTCTTTCTAGGAGAATGAGGCATTCAATATTCGCCATACAAAATGTATGGAAAATTAAATTCCGCCATTTTGATTTTTTTTTCTATTCATCGAGTAAACCTTTGGACCCTGATCATCTTTTGCCAAGAAACCACTCTTCCATCTTTTATAGCCTCCGAGATAGACACCGACGAAATTTGTACGGCGGCCATCTTGTTTTTCCAAAATTTTCCACTTTTTTTATTAATCGTTTACTACATTCTTCAAAGATTGCGAGTTTCAACGAAATCGGTTGGAAAACAAAAGAGTTGCAAAAATCATATAGGCCGCCATCTTGTTTTTCTGAAATGTCATAATTTTCCCCTACTCATATCGCGCATCCGAACATATCTTCCATACATCAATGTATCGTTTTCCGTCTCTTTCTAGGAGAATGAGACATTCAATATTCGCCATACATTTTCTATGGGAAAAAAAATTCCGCCATTTTGAATTTTTTTTCTACTCAACGAATAGACCTTCGGATCTTCTTCATCTTGTGCCAAGAAACCACACTTCCATCTTTTATACCCTCCGAGCTGGACCCCGGCGAAATTTGTATGGCGGCCATCTTTTCTTCGCCATTTTGAATTTTTTTTCAGCTTTTTGGCAATTGGATGACGTCATGAATGACATTTGCTCGAGCACCCCCCACCTATCTTCAATACCTTAAGCGTACCCTTCACCCGTCTCCAAAACCCTCAATCATCAGCTGTCTCCATAATTTTGGCTTACTAACTTTTTGTTTTCTATACGACCCCATTAGTGAAAAAAAAATTTTTCATACAAAATTTTACAGGAGTTTCTTAGTTGAAAATCTCGAAAATCTCCCCAAAAGTGGCAACACCGGTTACATATCTCCATACTACCAGCCCAGATACACAATCGATTCATACATATTGATTTTCCAAAATGTTGCCAACTGCCTCAAAAACGTGATCAAAATTTCGAAAAATTAAAAAAAATACAAAATGGCCGCCAACTCGTTTCACAGAAAGATTTTACACGGTTTCATAATTTTCCTATTAACTACAGGATATACCGCTCCCGATGACGTTTCAATCTTTCCTCTCGCTCGCACCCACGCGAAAGGGGATTCCGTGAAAAAGACCACGTCGGAAATCACTTTTTCTTTGATAAATTCCAGTGTTGCCAGTCTCCGGCAACAAAAATACCCAAATGTCATTTGTACAATCAAAACACGTAATCGTTCATACTCGGATTTTGCGAAAAGTCCGTATTTCGATTTTTTACAATTTCCCGAAAATCTTGAAATTTCCCTAAAAATGGGGTAATTTTTTTCCTCCAATCTGTACCTCGAGCCTATACGTACAATCGTTTCATGGAAACCAAAACGGTCCGATGTTGCCAACTTTGAGATATTTAACTTTTAAAATTGCGTTTTTTCGTACCTCTAACATAATGGCCGCCACGACAGCCGCCATCTTGAATTTTTAAAAATCACTCCCATTTTGTCAAAATAGAGGATAATCGTCGGCGAAACCAAAAAGAAATATTATCCTCGATTACCCCGTCTCGGATCTGTGGCGCCGCGGTTCGGGGTCAAAAAATCAAAATTTTCAAAACGCTGCGGCTCGGCCGCCATCTTGTTTTTCCAATTTTTTCTACATTTTCTATTAACCGTTTACTACTTTCTTTAAAGATTGCAAAACTCAACGAAATCGGTTGGAAAACAACGGAGCTGCAAAAATCACCTCGGCCGCCATCTTGTTTTTCTGAAATGTCATAATTTTTCCCCAGAGGGTTCCCGAATCCGAACACATCTCCCCTACATCACTATATCATTTTCCTTCTCTTTCTAGGAGAACAATTATGTCAATGAGTGAGTCAGTGAGTGGTAATCGAGCTATATATAGTATAATAACTAGTGTTTTGCTCAGTGCGCGAGCTGCTAAAGCAGCTCGCGTGACGTGGTTGGGTTAACTTTATTATACTAAACCAAATTTATTTATTAAGATACACAATTCACCCCAAAAAACCCACAAAACGACACCCATATAAATTTTTTCTTAAAAAGTGCATGTCCGCCATCTTGGATTTTAAAATAAATGTCGTTATCAAAATTAGCACCCTGGAAAACCCTGAAAACGACATCCATATTATTTTTTGTAAAAACGGGGTAGTTAGGGTTAATAAAGTAGGGTGCGTGGGTGCGCGGACCACTTAAGTGGTCCGCGAGCATGCAGAGATTATTTCACCGATAGACATTTAGATCCTGATCATCTTTTGCCAATAAACCACTCTTCCATCTTTTATAGCCTCCGAGATAGACACCGACGAAATTTGTACGGCGGCCATCTTGTTTTTCCAAAAAATTCCACTTTTTCTATCAATCGTTTACTACTTTCTTCAAAGATTGTGAGTTTCAACGAAATCGGTTGGAAAACAAAAGAGTTGCAAAAATCACGTCGGTCGCCATCTTGTTTTTCTGAAATGTCATAATTTTTCACTACTTGCTTCCACCAGCCAAACACATCTGTCCTACATTATCGTATCGTTTTCCGTCTCTTTCTAGGAGAATGAGACATTCAATATTCGCCATACATTTTCTATGGGGAAAAAAAATCCGCCATTTTGAATTTTTTTTCTATTCATCGAGTAGACCTTCGGACCCTGATCATCTCTTGCCAAGAAATCACACTTCCATCTTTTATACCCTCCGAGCTGGACACCGGCGAAATTTGTATGGCGGCCATCTTTTCTTCGCCATTTTGAATTTTTTTCCAGCTTTTTGGCAATTGGATGACGTCATGAATGACATTTGCTCGAGCACCCCCCGCCTATCTTCAATACCTTAAGCGGGCCCTTCACCCGTCTCCGAAACCCTCAATCATCAGCTCTCTCCATAATTTTGGCTTACTAAGTTTTTGTTTTCTATCTGATGCCATCAGTAAAAAAAAAAATTTTCATACAAAATTTTACAGGAGTTTCTTAGTTGAAAATCTCGAAAATCTCTCCAAAAGTGGCAACACCGATTGCATATCTCCATACTGCCAGCCGAGATACACAATCGATTCATACATACTGACTTTCCAAAATGTTGCCAACTGCCTCAAAAACGTGGTCAAAATATCGAAAAATAAAAAAAAATACAAAATGGCCGCCAACTCGTTTCACAGAAAGATTTTACACGGTTTCATAATTTTCCTATTAACTACAGGATATACCGCGCCCGATGACGTTTCAATCTTTCCTCTCGCTCGCACCCACACGAAAGGGGATACCGTGAAAAAGACCGTGTCGAAAATCACTTTTACTTTGATAAATTCTAGTGTTGCCAGTCTCCGGTGACAAAAATACCCAAATGTCATTTGTACGAGCAAAACACGTAATCACTCATACTCGGATTTTGCTAAAAGTGCGTATTTCGATTTTTTACAATTTCCCGAAAATCTTGAAATTTCCCTAAAAATGGGGTAATTTTTTTCCTTCAATCTATATGTCGGCGGTACCGACTTTTAGCTGTCAATACTTTGCTCACTGAGCATTACGTCATCTCCCCACTGTCGTCGTTGGACTATAAAATCAGACACGCTGTGCGTAGCGAGGCATTATTCGTCCGGTTGTTGCCGAGGACACTTCTCAGTAGGAATAGTCTGTCGTACTGTAGGTTCTAGAGTAGTGGTTACCTAAAGTGGTACTGTTGGTTAAACGAGTTGTTATTGTGGTGGTTAGGTTAGATGGTTGGTTTGGGACCGGTGTAAGGGGTGGAGGAGCCGGTCTAGGTAGGTTAGGTTAGGTTTACCTAGTTACGCTGGTAGTTGTGACATGCAGTAAACGGAAGTATTGTTCTTAACACGTCTGAAGATCGCCTAGTGATCGAAGCAGACCCTAAGGATCTCCGCCTGCCTTCATCAATTCTTAAACGATCCTCGGCTCGATCCGACATCAGAAGCGGGATGAACCGTGGAGCCTCTTCAGCTCCACCTAACCACATCGAAGAAAATAGCTGGCTTGTTGCAAGGTCGAGCCAAAACTCTTGGAGATACGTGAATCAATTACCAAAGCTTGGAATATCTGGAAACGAGTGGTTAATGGTGACAAAGACAAGGACATCTGATTCAAGTCCAGGAGGTGAAAGCTACAGGTAATCTGCACTTTTTCAAAATCTTAATATTGCCGCTTTGTGTGTGTGACGTAAGTTGAGGACAGGGGCCTCCTTACTTCTGTGTTTTGTAAGTTGAGGACAGGGGCCTCCTTACTTCTGTGTTTTGTAAGTTGAGGACAGGGGCCTCCTTACTTCTGTGTTTTGTGACGTTTGTGTGTGTGACGTAAGTTGAGGACAGGGGCCTCCTTACTTCTGTGTTTTGTAAGTTGAGGACAGGGGCCTCCTTACTTTTGTGTTTTGTGTCGTAAGTTGAGGACAGGGGCCTCCTTACTTTTGTGTTTTGTGACGTAAGTTGAGGACAGGGGCCTCCTTACTTTTGTGTTTTGTGTCGTAAGTTGAGGACAGGGGCCTCCTTACTTTTGTGTTTTGTGACGTAAGTTGAGGACAGGGGCCTCCTTACTTTTGTGTTTTGTGACGTAAGTTGAGGACAGGGGCCTCCTTACTTTCACTATTAGTCTTGTCCAACGAGGATGAGGGCTTCCGTGCGTAATCTGTTTCGTACAACGGTACTGTGTTCTCTTTTTTTTCTTTGGCAGGTCGAGGGCGACCTGTGGTCAGAATGGCCATGTCGGCGCTGATTAACGAAGGCGAGCACGAACAATATCGGACAATCCATGAATCAGGGACGGTAGGGACGGTCCGGTCGCCAGCATTATAAAACAGTGCGTTGCGAAGCCACGCGCACTATTGTCGAGGCGCTCGTTCCGACAACACCTCTTGATTGTGACACGGTTCACGCCTGATTGGTGGAAAAGGTCAAAATCTGAGTAAGTTTTATTGTAAGTTCGCGCCAGGCGTAGAAGTACGGAGTTTTGGGCATAGTTTGTATTGGATTTCGGTACGCAAAGTAGCTGAGGTTTACGAGGCCTAAAGGAGCGAGCGTTGAGTGAGAAAGCTGACAGCAGGCTAGGACAGTCAATTTGTCCAGTCAAAATAGCTTGTAGCAACATCATGTCACTTTGGTTTCTTCTAAGTTCCAGTGAGTCAATTTTGTAATGCGAACAGGCTTCTTTATAACTGCTAAATTTTTGAATTCTTTAAACGCCAGGTACTTAAGAAATTATTTTTGTATTGGTTCTAATCTTTGAGTAGGTATAATGTAATACGGTGACCAAATGTTGCACCCATATTCGAGAATACTACGAGCATATGCAAAATACAGGGTTTTTATACATTCAATATTACTGAAAGTACGTGTAACGCGTTTAATGAAACCTAGTTGTTTGTAAGCTCTATCCGCTACGACTTCGACATGCTCATTCATCGATAGTTTAGCGTCAATTTTAATACCCAGGTCTCGGACGGTTTTGACTTTAGCTATGTTTACATCGTTTATATGATAGTCGAAGGATATAGAGCTAGTTTTACGAGAAAGAGTTATGTGGTGACATTTTTTAACGTTAACGGTAATTCTATTCCTGACATAATAATCACTCAGGGCGTTTAAGTCTTCTTGTAGCCGATAACAATCCTCAAGGGAACGTATTTTAAGGAAAATTTTCTTATCGTCAGCAAATATTAAATATTGTCCATGGCTGAAACAGCTACCAATATCATATAGATAGGCATTATATAGGAGGGGACCTAGGATAGACCCCTGATGGAATGGTTATAAAGTCACTTCTAGCGCTGCCTGTTACTACAGCCTGCATACGGGTTTTTATATATGAAGTTAGCCATCGGAGTAAGTTGCCATTTATTCCTAGAATGCTTAGCTTGTGAAGCAGAATCACGTGATCCACACGGTCGAAAGCTTTTTCGAAATCCGTATAGATCACATCCACCTGGTGTCTCTCATCCATACTCCGCAAGACATAGTCCGTGAAGACCGCTAAGTTGGTGACAGTGGAACGGTTTTTCATAAATCCATGCTGCTCGTAGGGGATAGATCTCGAAATGATTGGAGATATGTAAGAGTAAATAACTGACTCGAACAACTTGCTCATTACGTTGAGGATAGAGATAGGTCGGTAATTCTCTATTTGAGTTTTAGATTCGCTTTTGTGGATGGGGACTATCAGCGCTTCTTTCCAGATGTCTGGGAAACTACCGTAGACGTTTATGGAGTGGTTAAAGATGATCGTGAGAGGTTTCGCCAGATTTGAAGCACACTTGCTCAGGAAAATAGGTGGAATACCATCACTACCGGCTCCCTTGTTAGTTTTCAGAGTTTTGAGAAGCTTGGGTACATTATTCTCTTCAATGGTGATTTTGCAGATTGACTCGTTATAGCTCAAGTTAGAGTCACTCATCGCGTCGTAAGAGTTTGCTGGTTTGGCAAAGACACTCTCAAAGTATTTACTGAAACCGTTACAATCACACTATATCACTTGATAGTCCAAGAATATCGTTAGTACGCCCACGAAGGCTCGGTTAATCTAAAGGTTGCTATCCTGACGTATCCGCTTAGTTATTATCCAGGTTTACTAGTGGTTAGATCATGCTTCAATCTTAATAATCATTAGAAGCGGCGAAATCAGAAGTGGATTACCCACATTAGATTATTTTTACGATTATTTGGTTACGTGTGTCGTGACGCTGCACATTAAGTCAGGGCAACTCTCTGATAATGTGTTGTGGTTTAGATTATGTGTAATAGTGCGTATTGTACGTACGTGGCTAGGGCTACTCTCTGGCAGTGCTGTGGCACGCATTGTTACACATACTGGCGGGACATATCGTGTGCTTGGATGGGGTTATCCTTCGATAGCACTGGATGTGTTTGAGCTAAATGGAACCAATAATCGGATTTTCTGGTACCTACCTACATTAAACCCATGTGCGAATACCTTGTTTCTTTTTGTCTTCAACTGCGGTGTACAGCATTGGTTAGGGATTGTTTGTGCTTGATCCGTACTAGCTCCCGAGGACGGTCGCGCGTCAGAATGGCCGTGACGCGACGATGTCAAACGAGTTTTACTGTCATAGACACCGCACAGTTACAGTTAACCACATACCCTTAACAAAAAAAAAAAAAAAAAAAAATTTTGTTTTTAAGTTCAGTTAGATGCCAAGTCTTGTGATTAGTTCTTTTGTTTTCTGGTTCTCTTTTGTGATAATCGTCATGACGTTATAAACCAGTTTTGGAATCAAGTAATCCGTTTAGTAAAGAATCATTGATGACTCTTGTGCAGAGTTAAAATAAATTGGGACAATGAGTTTCCCCATGAAATCGAATAGCTTGCATTCGGAAACCGGGCACTTACTGGCGATTCCTTGATTGGGATACGCGGTGGTGTGGCGAATGCATACTTTTATGGATAGTGTTCAAGGCGCCGTAGCGCACGATACTATGGCTTTTAGTATTGTAATTCGCAAAGAGTGGAGAAGGTGAGCTATTGCGACATTTGAAGTAAAGAGAAGTCAATAATGTGATCTAGTTTAGATGTGAGTATCAATGCAATGATTCTTTAAGGAGATCTTTTCTCGTGAAGATGAAATTAACGACTCAGTTAGACGCCACCGAGTTTCTTGCTGGTTCTTCTCGCTAGGTTGTGGCATTCCGAACCAGTGGTAAATTAGTTTTGAATAATGTTTAGATCATGATTGATTAAGAGTTGCAATAGCAATTGCGCTCTAATCATATGAACTGTAGTTTAGAATCGTTTCAACTAAATTTCGCGTCGCGACATGTCAGTAGATAGGTTCTTGTAATTAGGTTTTGGTTCTTCTCGCAGTGTTAGCCTATTTTTTAGACAGATGATCAGTTGAAAGTGATTTCTTAACCTAGGTTGGTTGTGTCAACTTCCACGTCAAGTGTTGAGATGTGATGAATTAGTCAAGCCAAAGAGCCCTAGAAAAAGCCGTGATGGTCAGAATCATAACCAATAGCATTGTACGTTAATTATTGTAATGTTTCTGGTTTACAGAGGTTTACTGACTGAGGGGAAGCTGATGTCCGGTCCACTAGTGTTGAGTGGTTGAGGGGACATTGATGTCCAGGTTTAGAATGAGAAAGATGTTCATTGACAGTTAACTGCTAGTCAGGATAGACGAGCGGTATAGTGATTTTGTGGTTATGGTTTTGTCCTCACATGCTTTGTGACATTTAGCGTACGAGGACGTACGCAGGTCAGAATGGCCGTGTCGGCGGTACCGACTTTTAGCTGTCAATACTTTGCTCACTGAGCATTACGTCATCTCCCCACTGTCGTCGTTGGACTATAAAATCAGACACGCTGTGCGTAGCGAGGCATTATTCGTCCGGTTGTTGCCGAGGACACTTCTCAGTAGGAATAGTCTGTCGTACTGTAGGTTCTAGAGTAGTGGTTACCTAAAGTGGTACTGTTGGTTAAACGAGTTGTTATTGTGGTGGTTAGGTTAGATGGTTGGTTTGGGACCGGTGTAAGGGGTGGAGGAGCCGGTCTAGGTAGGTTAGGTTAGGTTTACCTAGTTACGCTGGTAGTTGTGACATGCAGTAAACGGAAGTATTGTTCTTAACACGTCTGAAGATCGCCTAGTGATCGAAGCAGACCCTAAGGATCTCCGCCTGCCTTCATCAATTCTTAAACGATCCTCGGCTCGATCCGACATATACCTCGAGCCTATACGTATAATCGCTTGATAGAAGCCGAATCGCTCCGATGTTGCCAACTTTGAGATATTTAACTTTTAAAATTGCGTTTTTTCGTACCTCGAACAAAACGGCCGCCATGACAGTCGCCATCTTGAATTTTTAAAAACCACTCCCGTTCTGTCAAAATACAGGATAATCATGGGCGAAACAAAAAAAAATAATTATCCTCGATCACCCCGTATCGGATCTGTGGCGCCGCGGTTCGGGGTCGAAAAATCAAAAATTTTAAAACGCTACGGCTCGGCCGCCATCTTGTTTTTCCAATTTTTTTCACATATTCTCTTAACCGTTTACTACATTCTTTGATAATTGCGAGTTTGAACGGAGTCCCTTAAAAAACAAAGGAGCTGCAAAAATCACATCAGCCGCCATCTTGTTTTTCCGAAATGTCATAATTTTTCCCCAGAGGGTTTTGGAAACCAAACACAACTCCCCTACATCATTATATCATTTTCCGTCTCCTTCTAGGAGAACAATTATGTCAATGAGTCAGTGAGTGGTAATCGAGCTATATATAGTATAATAACTAGTTTTTGCTCGGTGCGCGAGCTGCTAAAGCAGCTCACGTGACGTGGTAAGGTTAACTTTATTATATAAAACCAAATTGATTTATTAAGATAATTCACCCCGAAAAACCCCATAAAATGACAGGCATTTCTATTTTTTGTAGAAAATGTAAGTCCGCCATCTTGGATTTGAAAATAAATGTCATTATCAAAATCAGCACCCTGGAAACCCTGAAAACGATATCCATATTATTTTTTGTAAATTAGGATAATAATTTAGTAGGGTGCGTGGGTGCGCGGACCACTAAAGTGGTCCGCGAGCATGCAGTGTTTGTTTCACCGAGTAGACCTTCGGACCCTGATCATCTTTTGCCAAGAAACCACTCTTCCATCTTTTATATCCTCCGAGATATACACCGACGAAATTTGTACGGCGGCCATCTTGTTTTTTCAAAATTTTCCACTTTTTCTATTAATCGTTTACTACATTCTTCAAAGATTGCGAGTTTCAACGAAATCAGTTGGAAAACAAAAGAGTTGCAAAAATCATATAGGCCGCCATCTTGTTTTTCTGAAATGTCATAATTTTCCCCTACTCATATCACGCATTTAAACATATCTCCCATACATCAATGTATCGTTTTCTGTCTCTTTCTAGGAGAATGTGACATTCAATATTCGCCATACATTTTCTATGGGGAAAAAAAATCCGCCATTTCGAATTTTTTTTCTATTCATCGAGTAGACCTTCGGACCCTGATCATCTCTTGCCAGGAAACCACACTTCCATCTTTTATACCCTCCGAGCTGGACACCGGCGAAATTTGTATGGCGGCCATCTTTTCTTCGCCATTTTGAATTTTTTTTCAGCTTTTTGGCAATTGGATGACGTCATGAATGACATTTGGTCGAGCACCCCCCACCTATCTTCAATACCTTGAGCGGACCCTTCACCCGTCTCCGACATCCTTCATCATCAGCTATTTCCAAATTTTTCCTCGTTTTTTTTTTGTTTTCTATACGAAACCATCAGTGAAAAAAAAATTTTTCATACAAAATTTTACAGGAGGAGTTTTTGGGGAGAATCTCGAAAATCTCCCCAAATGTGGCAACACTGTTCACATATTTCGATACTGCTGGTTGAGTCACACAATCGATTCATACATGTCGACTTTCCAAAATGTTGCCAACTGCCTCAAAAACGTGATCAAAATTTCGAAAAATTAAAAAAAATACAAAATGGCCGCCAACTCGTTTCACAGAAAGATTTTACACGGTTTCATAATTTTCCTATTAACTACAGGATGTACCGCTCCCGATGACGCTTCAATCTTTCCTCTCGCTTGCACCCACGCGAAAGGGGATACCGTGAAAAAGACCGTGTCGAAAATAACTTTTACTTTGATAAATTCCAGTGTTGCCAGTCTCCGGCGACAAAATACCCAAATGTCATTTGTACGAGCAAAACACTTAATCGCTCATACTCGGATTTTGCGAAAAGTCCGTATTTCGATTTTTTACATTTTCGCAAAAATCTTGAAATTTCCCGAAAAATGGGGTAATTTTACCCCACCAATCTATACATCGAGTCTATACGTACAATCGCTTCATAGAAACCGAATCGCTCCAATGTTGCCAACTTTGAGATATTTAACTTTTAAAATTGCGTTTTTTCGTACCTCGAACAAAACGGCCGCCATGACAGCCGCCATCTTGAATTTTGAAAAACCACTCCCGTTCTGTCAAAATACAGGATAATCGTGGGCGAATACAAAAAAAATAATTATCCTCGATTACCCCGTCTCGGATCTGTGGCACCGCGGTTCGGGGTCGAAAAATCAAAATTTTCAAAACGCTACGGCTCGGCCGCCATCTTGTTTTTCTAATTTTTTCTACATTTTCTGTTAATGGTTTACTACATTCTTTAATAGTTGCGAGTTTGAACGGAATCTCTTAAAAAACAAAGGAGCTGCAAAAGTCACGTCGGCCGCCATCTTGTTTTTCCGAAATGTCATAATTTTTCCCCAGTCGACTCCCCCATTCGAACACAACTCCCCTACATCACTATATCATTTTCCGTCTCTTTCTAGGAGAACAATTATGTCAATGAGTCAGTCAGTGAGTGGTAATCGAGCTATATATAGTACTAGTGTTTTGCTCAGTGCGCGAGCTGCTAAAGCAGCTCGCGTGACGTGGTTGGGTTAACTTTATTATACTAAACCAAATTTATTTATTAAGATACACAATTCACCCCAAAAAACCCACAAAACGACACCCATATAAATTTTTTCTTAAAAAGTGCATGTCCGCCATCTTGGATTTTAAAATAAATGTCGTTATCAAAATTAGCACCCTGGAAAACCCTGAAAACGACATCCATATTATTTTTTGTAAAAACGGGGTAGTTAGGGTTAATAAAGTAGGGTGCGTGGGTGCGCGGACCACTTAAGTGGTCCGCGAGCATGCAGAGATTATTTCACCGATAGACATTTAGATCCTGATCATCTTTTGCCAATAAACCACTCTTCCATCTTTTATAGCCTCCGAGATAGACACCGACGAAATTTGTACGGCGGCCATCTTGTTTTTCCAAAAAATTCCACTTTTTCTATCAATCGTTTACTACTTTCTTCAAAGATTGTGAGTTTCAACGAAATCGGTTGGAAAACAAAAGAGTTGCAAAAATCACGTCGGTCGCCATCTTGTTTTTCTGAAATGTCATAATTTTTCACTACTTGCTTCCACCAGCCAAACACATCTGTCCTACATTATCGTATCGTTTTCCGTCTCTTTCTAGGAGAATGAGACATTCAATATTCGCCATACATTTTCTATGGGGAAAAAAAATCCGCCATTTTGAATTTTTTTTCTATTCATCGAGTAGACCTTCGGACCCTGATCATCTCTTGCCAGGAAATCACACTTCCATCTTTTATACCCTCCGAGCTGGACACCGGCGAAATTTGTATGGCGGCCATCTTTTCTTCGCCATTTTGAATTTTTTTCCAGCTTTTTGGCAATTGGATGACGTCATGAATGACATTTGCTCGAGCACCCCCCGCCTATCTTCAATACCTTAAGCGGGCCCTTCACCCGTCTCCGAAACCCTCAATCATCAGCTCTCTCCATAATTTTGGCTTACTAAGTTTTTGTTTTCTATCTGATGCCATCAGTAAAAAAAAAAATTTTCATACAAAATTTTACAGGAGTTTCTTAGTTGAAAATCTCGAAAATCTCTCCAAAAGTGGCAGCACCGATTGCATATCTCCATACTGCCAGCCGAGATACACAATCGATTCATACATACTGACTTTCCAAAATGTTGCCAACTGCCTCAAAAACGTGGTCAAAATATCGAAAAATAAAAAAAAATACAAAATGGCCGCCAACTCGTTTCACAGAAAGATTTTACACGGTTTCATAATTTTCCTATTAACTACAGGATATACCGCGCCCGATGACGTTTCAATCTTTCCTCTCGCTCGCACCCACACGAAAGGGGATACCGTGAAAAAGACCGTGTCGAAAATCACTTTTACTTTGATAAATTCTAGTGTTGCCAGTCTCCGGTGACAAAAATACCCAAATGTCATTTGTACGAGCAAAACACGTAATCACTTATACTCGGATTTTGCTAAAAGTGCGTATTTCGATTTTTTACAATTTCCCGAAAATCTTGAAATTTCCCTAAAAATGGGGTAATTTTTTTCCTCCAATCTATACCTCGAGCCTATACGTATAATCGCTTGATAGAAGCCGAATCGCTCCGATGTTGCCAACTTTGAGAAATTATCTTTTAAAATTGCGTTTTTTCGTACCTCGAACAAAACGGCCGCCATGACAGTCGCCATCTTGAATTTTTAAAAACCACTCCCGTTCTGTCAAAATACAGGATAATCATGGGCGAAACAAAAAAAAATAATTATCCTCGATCACCCCGTATCGGATCTGTGGCGCCGCGGTTCGGGGTCGAAAAATCAAAAATTTTAAAACGCTACGGCTCGGCCGCCATCTTGTTTTTTCAATTTTTTTCACATATTCTCTTAACCGTTTACTACATTCTTTGATAATTGCGAGTTTGAACGGAGTCCCTTAAAAAACAAAGGAGCTGCAAAAATCACATCAGCCGCCATCTTGTTTTTCCGAAATGTCATAATTTTTCCCCAGAGGGTTTTGGAAACCAAACACAACTCCCCTACATCATTATATCATTTTCCGTCTCCTTCTAGGAGAACAATTATGTCAATGAGTCAGTGAGTGGTAATCGAGCTATATATAGTATAACTAGTGTTTTGCTCAGTGCGCGAGCTGCTAAAGCAGCTCGCGTGACGTGGTTGGGTTAACTTTATTATACTAAACCAAATTTATTTATTAAGATACACAATTCACCCCAAAAAACCCACAAAACGACACCCATATAAATTTTTTCTTAAAAAGTGCATGTCCGCCATCTTGGATTTTAAAATAAATGTCGTTATCAAAATTAGCACCCTGGAAAACCCTGAAAACGACATCCATATTATTTTTTGTGAAAACGGGGTAGTTAGGGTTAATAAAGTAGGGTGCGTGGGTGCGCGGACCACTTAAGTGGTCCGCGAGCATGCAGAGATTATTTCACCGATAGACATTTAGATCCTGATCATCTTTTGCCAATAAACCACTCTTCCATCTTTTATAGCCTCCGAGATAGACACCGACGAAATTTGTACGGCGGCCATCTTGTTTTTCCAAAAAATTCCACTTTTTCTATCAATCGTTTACTACTTTCTTCAAAGATTGTGAGTTTCAACGAAATCGGTTGGAAAACAAAAGAGTTGCAAAAATCACGTCGGTCGCCATCTTGTTTTTCTGAAATGTCATAATTTTTCACTACTTGCTTCCACCAGCCAAACACATCTGTCCTACATTATCGTATCGTTTTCCGTCTCTTTCTAGGAGAATGAGACATTCAATATTCGCCATACATTTTCTATGGGGAAAAAAAATCCGCCATTTTGAATTTTTTTTCTATTCATCGAGTAGACCTTCGGACCCTGATCATCTCTTGCCAAGAAATCACACTTCCATCTTTTATACCCTCCGAGCTGGACACCGGCGAAATTTGTATGGCGGCCATCTTTTCTTCGCCATTTTGAATTTTTTTCCAGCTTTTTGGCAATTGGATGACGTCATGAATGACATTTGCTCGAGCACCCCCCGCCTATCTTCAATACCTTAAGCGGGCCCTTCACCCGTCTCCGAAACCCTCAATCATCAGCTCTCTCCATAATTTTGGCTTACTAAGTTTTTGTTTTCTATCTGATGCCATCAGTAAAAAAAAAAATTTTCATACAAAATTTTACAGGAGTTTCTTAGTTGAAAATCTCGAAAATCTCTCCAAAAGTGGCAACACCGATTGCATATCTCCATACTGCCAGCCGAGATACACAATCGATTCATACATACTGACTTTCCAAAATGTTGCCAACTGCCTCAAAAACGTGGTCAAAATATCGAAAAATAAAAAAAAATACAAAATGGCCGCCAACTCGTTTCACAGAAAGATTTTACACGGTTTCATAATTTTCCTATTAACTACAGGATATACCGCGCCCGATGACGTTTCAATCTTTCCTCTCGCTCGCACCCACACGAAAGGGGATACCGTGAAAAAGACCGTGTCGAAAATCACTTTTACTTTGATAAATTCTAGTGTTGCCAGTCTCCGGTGACAAAAATACCCAAATGTCATTTGTACGAGCAAAACACGTAATCACTCATACTCGGATTTTGCTAAAAGTGCGTATTTCGATTTTTTACAATTTCCCGAAAATCTTGAAATTTCCCTAAAAATGGGGTAATTTTTTTCCTCCAATCTATACCTCGAGCCTATACGTATAATCGCTTGATAGAAGCCGAATCGCTCCGATGTTGCCAACTTTGAGATATTTAACTTTTAAAATTGCGTTTTTTCGTACCTCGAACAAAACGGCCGCCATGACAGTCGCCATCTTGAATTTTTAAAAACCACTCCCGTTCTGTCAAAATACAGGATAATCATGGGCGAAACAAAAAAAAATAATTATCCTCGATCACCCCGTATCGGATCTGTGGCGCCGCGGTTCGGGGTCGAAAAATCAAAAATTTTAAAACGCTACGGCTCGGCCGCCATCTTGTTTTTCCAATTTTTTTCACATATTCTCTTAACCGTTTACTACATTCTTTGATAATTGCGAGTTTGAACGGAGTCCCTTAAAAAACAAAGGAGCTGCAAAAATCACATCAGCCGCCATCTTGTTTTTCCGAAATGTCATAATTTTTCCCCAGAGGGTTTTGGAAACCAAACACAACTCCCCTACATCATTATATCATTTTCCGTCTCCTTCTAGGAGAACAATTATGTCAATGAGTCAGTGAGTGGTAATCGAGCTATTGAGCTATATATAGTATAACTAGTGTTTTGCTCGGTGCGCGAGCTGCTAAAGCAGCTCGCGTGACGTGGTTAGGTTGATAAGTTTAAAACGAATTTATTTATTAAGATTCAAAATTCACCCCAAAAACACCATAAAACGACACCCATATCGATTTTTTCTTAAAAAATGCATGACCGCCATCTTGGATTTCAAAATAAATGTCGTTATCAAAATCAGCACCCTGGGAAACTCTGAAAACGACATCCATATCATTTTTTATAAAAACGGGGTAGTTGAGGTTAATAAAGTAGGGTGCGTGGGTGCGCGGACCACTAAAGTGGTCCGCGAGCATGCATAGTTTGTTCCATTGAGTAGACCTCCGGACCCTGATCATCTTTTGCGAAGAAACCACACTTCCATCTTTTATAGCCTCCGAGATAGACACCGACGAAATTTGTATGGCGGCCATCTTGTTTTTTCAAAATTTTCCACTTTTTCTATTAATCGTTTACTACATTCTTTAAAGATTGCGAGTTTCAACGAAATCGGTTGGAAAACAAAAGAGTTGCAAAAATCATATAGGCCGCCATCTTGTTTTTCTGAAATGTCATAATTTTTCCCTACTCATATCGCGCACCAAAACATATCTCCCGAACATCATCGTATCGTTTTCTGTCTCTTTCTAGGAGAATAAGACATTCGATATTCGCCATACAAAATGTATGGAAAAATAAATTCCGCCATTTTGAATTTTTTTTCTATTCATCGAGTAGACCTTCGGATCCTGATCCTCTTTTGCCAAGAAACCAACCTTCCATCTTTTATACCCTCCGAGCTGGACGCTGGCGAAATTTGTATGGCGGCCATCTTTTCTTCGCCATTTTGAATTTTTTTTCAGCTTTTTGGCAATTGGATGACGTCATGAATGACATTTGCTCGAACACCCCCCACCTATCTTCCATACCTTAAGCGGGCCCTCCACCCGTCTCCGACATCCTCAATCATCAGCTATTTCCAAATTTTTCCTCGATTTTTTTTTTGTTTTCTATACGAAACCGTCAGTGAAAAAAAAAATTTTCATACAAAATTTTACAGGAGGAGTTTTTGGGGAAAATCTTGAAAATCTCCCCAAATGTGGCAACACTGTTTGTATATTTCGATATTGCCGGTTGAGTCAAGCAATCGATTGATACATGTCAACTTTTCACAATGTTGCCAACTGCCTCAAAAACGTGATCAAAATTTCGGAAAATTTAAAGAAAATACAAAATGGCCGTCAACTTTTTTTGCAGAAGCAAATTACATAGTTTTACAATTTTTCCATTAACTGCAGGATATACCGCTCCCGACGACGTTTCAATCTCTCATCTCGCTTGCACCCACGCGAAATGATCGTCCCTGAAAAAAGACCCCGTCGAAAATCACTTTTTCCGCCATTTTGAATTTTTTTTCTATTCATCGAGTAGACCTTTGGATCCTGATCATCTTTTGCCAAGAAACCCCATCTCCATCTTTTATACCCTCCGAGCTGGACGCCGGCGAAATTTGTATGGCGGCCATCTTTTTTTCGCCATTTTGATTTTTTTTTCAGCTTTTTGGCAATTGGATGACGTCATGAATGACATTTGCTTGAGCACCCCCCACCTATCTTCAATACCTTAAGCGGGGCCTTCACCCGTCTCCGACATCCTCAATCATCAGCTCTTTCCAAATTTTTCCTCGATTTTTTTTTTGTTTTCTATACGAAACCATCAGTGGAAAAAAAAAATTTCATACAAAATTTTACAGGAGGAGTTTTTGGGGAGAATCTCGAAAATCTCCCCAAATGTGGCAACACTGTTTACATATTTCGATACTGCTGGTTGAGTCACATAATCGATTCATACATGTCGACTTTCCAAAATGTTGCCAACTGCCTTAAAAACGTGATCAAAATTTCGAAAAATTTGAAGAAAATACAAAATGGCCACCAACTTTTTTTGCAGAAGCAAATTAGGTAATTTTACAACTTTCCCATTAACTACAGGATATACCACTTCCGATGACGGTTCAATCTCTCCTCTCGCTCGCACCCACGTGAAACGATCGCCCCTAAAAAAAGACCACGTCGAAAATAACTTTTTTTTTGATAAATTCCAGTGTTGCCAGTCTCCGGCGACAAAAATACCCAAATGTCATTTGTACGAGCAAAACACATAATCGCTCATACTCGGATTTTGCGAAAAGTCAATATTTTGATTTTTTACATTTTCCCCAAAATTTTGAAATTTCCCGAAAAATAGGGTAATTTTTCCCCACCAATCTATACCTCAAGTTCATACGTACAATCGCTTCATAGAAGCGGAACCGCTCCGATGTTGCCAACTTTGAGATATTTAACTTTTAAAATTGCGTTTTTTCGTACCTCTAACATAATGGCCGCCACGACAGCCGCCATCTTGAATTTTTAAAAACCACTCCCGTTCCGTCAAAATTCAGGATAATCGTAGACGAAACCAGAAAAAAAATATTATTATCGATTTCCCGTTTCGGATCTGTGGCGCCGCGGTTCGGGGTCGAAAAATCAAAATTTTGAAAACGCTACGGTTCGGCCGCCATCTTGATTTTCCAATTTTTTTCAGATTTTTTGTTAACCGTTTACTACATTCTTTAATAGTTGCGATTTTGAACGGAGTCCCTTAAAAAACAAAGGAGCTGCAAAAATCACGACGGCCGCCATCTTGTTTTTCCGAAATGTCATAATTTTTCCCCAGTCGAATCCCGCATCCGAACACATTTCCCCTACATCATTATATCATTTTCCGTCTCTTTCTAGGAGAACAATTATGTCAATGAGTCAGTGAGTGGTAATTGAGCTATATATAGTATAATAACTAGTTTTTGCTCGGTGCGCGAGCTGCTAAAGCAGCTCACGTGACGTGGTAAGGTTAACTTTTAAAACAAATTCATTTATTAAGATACAGAATTCACCCCGAAAAACCCCATAAAATGACAGGCATTTCTATTTTTTGTAGAAAATGTAAGTCCGCCATCTTGGATTTGAAAATAAATGTCACTATCAAAATCAGCACCCTGGAAAACCCTGAAAACGATATCCATATTATTTTTTGTAAATTAGGATAATAATTTAGTAGGGTGCGTGGGTGCGCGGACCACTAAAGTGGTCCGCGAGCATGCAGAGTTTATTCCATTGAGTAGACCTTCGGAACCTGATCATCTTTTGCCAAGAAACCACTTTTCCATCTTTTATACCCTCCGAGATGGACACCGACGAAGTTTGTGTGGCGGCCATCTTGTTTTTCCAAATTTTTCCACTATTTTCATTAATCGTTTACTACTTTCTTCAAAGATTGTGAGTTTCAACGAAATCGGTTGAAAAACAAAAGAGTTACAAAAATCACTTAGGCCGCCATCTTGTTTTTCTGAAATGTCATAATTTTTCCCGACTCCCATCTTGCACCCGAACATATCTCCCGAACATCATCGTATCGTTTTCTGTCTTTTTCTAGGAGAATGAGACATTCGATATTCGCCATACAAAATGTATGGAAAAATAAATTCCGCCATTTTGAATTTTTTTTCTATTCATCGAGTAGACTTCTGGATCCTGATCCTCTTTTGCCAAGAAACCACACTTCCATCTTTTATACCCTCCGAGCTGGACACCGGCGAAATTTGTATGGCGGCCATCTTTTCTTCGCCATTTTGAATTTTTTTTCAGCTTTTTGGCAATTGGATGACGTCGTGAATGACATTTGCTCGAGCACCCCCCACCTATCTTCAATACCTTAAGCGGGCCCTCCACCCGTCTCCGAAACCCTCAATCATCAGCTCTCTCCATAATTTTGGCTTACTAACTTTTTGTTTTCTATACGACACCATCAGTGAAAAAAAAAATTTTCATACAAAATTTTACAGGAGTTTCTTAGTTGAAAATCTCGAAAATCTCCCCAAAAGTGGCAAGACCGGTTGCATATCTCCATACTGCCAGCCGAGATACACAATCGATTCATACATATTGACTTTCCAAAATGTTGCCAACTGCCTCAAAAACGTGGTCAAAATTTCGAAAAACTAAAAAAAATACAAAATGGCCGCCAACTCGTTTCACAGAAAGATTTTAGTCGGTTTCATAATTTTCCTATTAACTACAGGATATACCGCTCCCGATGACGTTTCAATCTCTCATCTCGCTCGCACCCAGGCGAACCGATCGCCCCTAAAAAAGACCATGTCGAAAATCACTTTTTCTTTTATAAATTCCAGTGTTGCTAGTCTCCGGCGACAAAAATCCCAAATTTCATTTGTTCGAGCAAAACACGTAATCGCTCATACTGGGATTTTGCGAAAAGTGCGTATTTCGATTTTTTACAATTTCCCGAAAATCTCGAAATTTCCTGAAAAATGGGGTAATTTTTTTCCTCCAATCTATACTTCGAGCCTATACGTGCAATCGCTTGATAGAAGCCGAATCGCTCCGATGTTGCCAACTTTGAAATATTCGAATTTTAAAATTGCGTTTTTTCGTACCTCGAACAAAACGGCCGCCACGACAGCCGCCATCTTGAATTTTTAAAAACCACTCCCGTTCTGTCAAAATACAGGATAATCGTGGGCGAAACACGAAAAAATAGTTATCCTCGACTACCCCGTCTCGGATCTGTGGCGCCGCGGTTCGGGGTCGAAAAATCAAAAATTTTGAAACGCAACGACTCGGCCGCCATCTTGTTTTTCCAATTTTTTCGACATTTCCCATTAATCGTTTACTACATTCTTTAATAGTTGCGAATTTGAACGGAGTCCCTAAAAAATCAAAGGAGCTGCAAAAATCACGTCGGCCGCCATCTTGTTTTTCCGAAATGTCATAATTTTTCCCCAGAGGGTTCCCAAAACCGAACACAACTCCCCTACATCATTATATCATTTTCCGTCTCTTTCTAGGAGAACAATTATGTCAATGAGTCAGTCAGTCAGTGAGTGGTAATCGAGCTATATATAGTATAAAATAATAACTAGTGTTTTGCTCGGTGCGCGAGCTGCTAAAGCAGCTCGCGTGACGTGGTTATGTTAATTTTTTTGTAATAAACCGAATTTATTTATTGAGATAGACAATCCACCCCGAAAACCCCATGAAACGACACCCATGTCAATTGATTCTTAAAAAGTGCATGTCCACCATCTTGGATCTAAAAATGAATGTCATTATCAAAATCAGCACCCTAGAAAACCCTGAAAACGACCTTCACATTATTATTTTTAAAAACAGAGTAGTTGAGGATAATAATTTAATAGGGTGCGTGGGTGCGCGGACCACTAAAGTGGTCCGCGAGCATGCAGAGATTGTTTCACAATTAGACCTTCAGATCCTGAACATCTTTTGCCAAGAATCCACTCTTCCATCTTTTATGGCCTCCGAGATAGACACCGACGAAATTTGTACGGCGGCCATCTTATTTTTCCAAAATTTTCCACTTTTTTTATTAATCGTTTACTACATTCTTCAAAGATTGCGAGTTTCAATAAAATCGGTTGGAAAACAAAAGAGTTGCAAAAATCATATAGGCCGCCATCTTGTCTTTCTGAAATGTCATAATTTTCCCCTACTCATATTGCATCCAAACATATCTCCCATACATCAATGTATCGTTTTCTGTCTCTTTTCAGGAGAATGAGACATTCAATATTCGCCATACAAAATGTATGGAAAAATGAATTCCGCCATTTTGAATTTTTTTTTTTTGTTCATCGAGTAGACCTTTGGATCCTGATCCTCTTTTGCCAAGAAACCACACTTCCATCTTTAATACCCTCCGAGCTGGACACCGGCGAAATTTGTATGGCGGCCATCTTTTCTTCGCCATTTTGAATTTTTTTTCAGCTTTTTGGCAATTGGATGACGTCGTGAATGACATTTGCTCGAGCACCCTCCACCTATCTTCAATACCTTAAGCGGGCCTTCCACCCGTCTCCGAAACCCTCAATCATCAGCTCTCTCCATAATTTTGGCTTACTAACTTTTTGTTTTCTATACGAAACCATCAGTGAAAAAAAAAATTTTCATACAAAATTTTACAGGAGTTTCTTAGTTGAAAATCTCGAAAATCTCCCCAAAAGTGGCAACACCGGTTGCATATCTCCATACTGCCAGCCGAGATACACAATCGATTCATACATATTGACTTTCCAAAATGTTGCCAAGTGCCTCAAAAACGTGATCAAAATTTCGAAAAATTAAAAAAAATACAAAATGGCCGCCAACTCGTTTTGCAGAAATAAATTACATCGTTGTACAACTTTTCCAATAACTACAGGATATACCGCTCCCGATGACGTTGCAATCTCTCCTCTCACTTGCACCCACGCGAAACGATCGCCCCTGAAAAAACACCACGTCGAAAATCACTTTTTCTTTGATAAATTCCAGTGTTGCCAGTCTTCGGCGACAAAAATACCCAAATGTCATTTGTACGAGGAAAACACGTAATCGCTCATACTCGGATTTTGTAAAAAGTCCGTATTTCGATTTTTTTTAATTTCCCGAAAATCTTGAAATTTCCCCAAAACATGGGGTTATTTTTTTCCTCCAATCTATATCTCGAGCCTATACGTACAATCGCTTCATAGAAGCCGAATCGCTCCGATGTTGCCAACTTTGGGATATTTAACTTTTAAAATTGCGTTTTTTCGTACCTCTAACATAACGGCCGCCATGACAGCCGCCATCTTGAATTTTTAAAAACCACTCCCGTTCTGTCAAAATACAGGATAATCGTGGGCGAAACCAGAAAAAATAATTATCCTCGATTACCCCGTCTCGGATCTGTGGCGCTGCGGTTAGGGGTCGAAAAATGAAAATTTTGAAAACGCTCCAGCTCGGCCGCCATTTTGTTTTTCCAATTTTTTCTCCTTTTTTTATTTATCTTTATCCACTTTCTTTAAACATTGCAAAATCAACGAAGTCGGTTGGAATACAAAAGAGCTGCAAAAATCACGTCAGCCGCCATCTTGTTTTTCCGAAATGTCATAACTTTTCCCCAGTCGAATCCCCCACCCGAACACATTTTCCCTACATCATTATATCAATTTCCGTTTCTTTCTAGGAGAACAATTATGTCAATGAGTCAGTGAGTGAGTGAGTGGTAATCGAGCTATATTTAGTATAATAATAATAACTAGTTGAGCTATATATAGTATAACTAGTGTTTTGCTCGGTGCGCGAGCTGCTAAAGCAGCTCGCGTGACGTGGTTAGGTTTATGAGTTGTATTAAACCGATTTTTTTTATATACGATACACAAATTACCCCGAAAACCCCATAAAAGACACCTATATCAATTTTTTTCTTAAAAAGTGCACGCCCGCCATTTTGGATTTCAAAATAAATGTCGTTATCAAAATCAGCACCCTGGAAAACTCTGAAAACGACATCCATATCAATTTTTGTAAAAACGGGGTAGTTGAGGTTAATTAAGTAGGGTGCGTGGGTGCGCGGACCACTAAAGTGGTCCGCGAGCATGCAAAGTTTGTTCCACCGAGTAGACCTTCGGACCCTGATCATCTTTTGCCAAGAAACCACTCTTCCATCTTTTATAGCCTCCGAGATAGACACCGACGAAATTTGTACGGCGGCCATCTTGTTTTTCCAAAATTTTCCACTTTTCCTATTAATCGCTTACTACATTCTTCAAAGATTGCGAGTTTCAACGAAATCGGTTGGAAAACAAAAGAGTTGCAAAAATCACGTCGGCCGCCATCTTGTTTTTCTGAAATGTCATAATTTTTCCCTACTCGCCTCCCCCACCCAAACACATCTCCCCTACATTATTGCATCGTTTTCTGTCTCTTTCTAGGAGAATGAGACATTCAATATTCGCCATACAAAATGTATGGGAAAATAAATTCCGCCATTTTGAATTTTTTTTCTATTCATCGAGTAGACCTTTAGATCCTGATCACCTTTTGCCACGAAACCACACTTTCATCTTTTATACCCTCCGAGCTGGACACCGGCGAAATTTGTATGGCGGCCATCTTTTCTTCGCCATTTTGAAATTTTTTTCAGCTTTTTGGCAATTGGATGACGTCATGAATGACATTTGCTCGAGCACCCCACACCTATCTTCAATACCTTAAGCGGGCCTTCCACCCGTCTCCGAAACCCTCAATCATCAGCCCTCTCCATAATTTTGGCTTACTAACTTTTTGTTTTCTATACGACACCATCAGTGAAAAAAAAATTTTTCATACAAAATTTTACAGGAGTTTCTTAGTTGAAAATCTCGAAAATCTCCCCAAATGTGGCAACACCGGTTGCATATCTCCATACTGCAAGCCGAGATACACAATCGATTCATTCATACTGACTTTCCAAAATGTTGCCAACTGCCTCAAAAACGTGGTCAAAATTTCAAAAAATAAAAAAAAATGCAAAATGGCCGCCAACTCGTTTCACAGAAAGATTTTACACGGTTTCATAATTTTCCTATTAACTACAGGATATACCGCGCCCGATGACGTTTCAATCTTTCCTCTCGCTCGCACCCACACGAAAGGGGATACCGTGAAAAAGATCATGTCGAAAATCACTTTTTCTTTGATAAATTCCAGTGTTGCCAGTTTCCGGTGACAAAAATACCCAAATGTCATTTGTACGAGCAAAACACGTAATCGCTCATACTCGGATTTTGCTAAAAGTGCGTATTTCGATTTTTTACAATTTCCCGAAAATCTTGAAATTTCCCCAAAAAATGGGGTAATTTTTTTCCTCCAATCTATACCTCGAGCCTATACGTACAATCGCTTCATAGAAGCCGAATCGCTCCAATGTTGCCAACTTTGGGATATTTAACTTTTAAAATTGCGTTTTTTCGTACCTCTAACATAACGGCCGCCATGACAGCCGCCATCTTGAATTTTTAAAAACCACTCCCGTTCTGTCAAAATACAGGATAATCGTGGGCGAAACCAGAAAAAATAATTATCCTCGATTTCCCCGTTTCGGATCTGTGGCGCCGCGGTTCGGGGTCGAAAAATCAAAATTTTGAAAACGCTGCGGTTCGGCCGCCATCTTGTTTTTTCAATTTTTTCGACATTTCCTATTAATCGTTTACTACTTTCTTTAAAGTTTACAAAATTCAACAAAATCGGTTGGAAAACAACGGAGCTGCAAAAATCACGTCGGCCGCCATCTTGTTTTTCTGAAATGTCATAATTTTTCCCCAGAGGGTTTCCGAATCCAACCACATCTCCCCTACATCATTATATCATTTTCCGTCTCTTTCTAGGAGAACAATTATGTCAATGAGTCAGTCAGTGAGTCAGTGGTAATCGAGCTATATATAGTATAACTAGTGTTTTGCTCGGTGCGCGAGCTGCTAAAGCAGCTCGCGTGACGTAGTTAGGTTTATAAGTTGTATTAAACCGATTTTTTTAATTAAGATACACAAATTACCCCGAAAACCCCATAAAACGACACCTATATCAATTTTTTTTTTTTAAAGTGCACGCCCGCCATCTTGGATTTCAAAATAAATGACGTTATCAAAATGAGCACCCTGGAAAACTCTGAAAACGACATCCATATCATTTTTTGTAAAAACGGGGTAGTTGAGGTTAATAAAGTAGGGTGCGTGGGTGCGCGGACCACTAAAGTGGTCCGCGAGCATGCAGACTTTGTTCCACCGAGTAGACCTTCGGACCCTGATCATCTTTTGCCAAGAAACCACTCTTCCATCTTTTATAGCCTCCGAGATAGACACCGACGAAATTTGTATGGCGGCCATCTTGTTTTTTCAAAATTTTCCACTTTTTCTATTAATCATTTACTACATTCTTCAAAGATTGCGAGTTTCAACGAAATCGGTTGGAAAACAAAAGAGTTGCAAAAATCACGTCGGTCGCCATCTTGTTTTTCTGAAATGTCATAATTTTTCCCTACTCGCCTCCCCCACCCGAACACATCTCCCCTACATTATCGTATCGTTTTCCGTCTCTTTCTAGGAGAATGAGACATTCAATATTCGCCATACAAAATGTATGGGAAAAAAATTCCGCCATTTTGATTTTTTTTTCTATTCATCGAGTAGACCTTTGGACCCTGATCATCTCTTGCCAAGAAACCACACTTCCATCTTTTATACCCTCCGAGCTGGACACCGGCGAAATTTGTATGGCGGCCATCTTTTCTTCGCCATTTTGAATTTATTTTCAGCTTTTTGGCAATTGGATGACGTCATAAATGACATTTGGTCGAGCACCCCCCACCTATCTTCAATACCTTGAGCGGACCCTTCACCCGTCTCCGACATCCTCGATCATCAGCTATTTCCAAATTTTTCCTCGATTTTTTTTTTGTTTTCTATACGAAACCATCAGTGAAAAAAAACATTTTCATACAAAATTTTACAGGAGGAGTTTTTGGGGAGAATCTCGAAAATCTCCCCAAATGTGGCAACACTGTTTACATATTTCGATACTGCTGGTTGAGTCACACAATCGATTGATACATGTCGACTTTCCAAAATGTTGCCAACTGCCTCAAAAACGTGATCAAAATTTCGGAAAATTTGAAGAAAATACAAAATGGCCACCAACTCTTTTTGCAGAAGCAAATTAGGTAATTTTAAAAACTTTCCTATTAACTACAGGATATACCGCTCCCGATGACGTTTCAATCTCTCCTCTCGCTCGCACCCACGCGAAATGATCGTCCCTGAAAAAAGACCATGTCGAAAATCACTTTTTCTTTGATAAATTCCAGTGTTGCCAGTCTCCGGCGACAAAAATACCCAAATGTCATTTGTACGAGCAAAACACGTAATCGCTCATACTCGGATTTTTCTAAAAGTGCGTATTTCGATTTTTTATAATTTCCCGAAAATCTTGAAATTTCCCGAAAAATGGGGTAATTTTTTCCCACCGATCTATACCTCGAGTCCATACGTACAATCGCTTCATAGGAACCGAATATCTCCGATGTTGCCAACTTTGAGATATTTAACTTTAAAAATTGCGTTTTTTCGTACCTCGAACAAAACGGCCGCCATGACAGCCGCCATCTTGAATTTTGAAAAACCACTCTCGTTCTGTCAAAATACAGGATAGTCGGGGGCGAAAACAGAAAAAATAATTATCCACGACTACCCCGTTTGGGATCTGTGGCGCCGCGGTTCGGGGTCGAAAAATGAAAATTTTGAAAACGCTCCGGCTCGGCCGCCATCTTGTTTTCCCAATTTTTTCCCCATTTTCTGTTAACCGTTTACAACTTTCTTCAAAGTTTGCAAAACTCAACGAAATCGGTTGGAATACAAAAGAGCTGCAAAAATCACCTCGGCCGCCATCTTGTTTTTCTGAAATGTCATAATTTTTCCCCAGAGGGTTCCCGAAACCGAACACAACTCTCCTACATCACTATATCATTTTCCTTCTCTTTCTAGGAGAACAATTATGTCAATGAGTCAGTGAGTGAGTGAGTGGTAATCGAGCTATATATAGTATAATAACTAGTGTTTTGCTCGGTGCGCGAGCTGCTAAAGCAGCTCGCGTGACGTGGTAAGGTTAACTTTATTATATTTAACCAAATTTATTTATTAAAGATACAAAATTAAGCGCGAAAACACAATAAAACGACACCCATATCGATTTTTTTTTTTAAAAATGCATGTCCGCCATCTTGGATTTCAAAATAAATGTCGTTATCATAATGAGCAACCTGGAAAACTCTGAAAACGACATCCATATCATTTTTTGTAAAAACGGGGTAGTTGAGGTTAATAAAGTAGGGTGCGTGGGTGCGCGGACCACTAAAGTGGTCCGCGAGCATGCAGAGTTTGTTCCACCGAGTAGACCTTCGGATCCTAATCATCTTTGGCCAAGAAACAACTCTTCCATCTTTTATATTCTCCGAGATAGACACCGACGAAATTTGTACGGCGGCCATCTTGTTTTTCTAAAATTTTCCACTTTTTCTATTAATCGTTTACTACATTCTTTAAAGATTGCGAGTTTCAACGAAATCGGTTGGAAAACAAAAGAGTTGCAAAAATCATATAGGCCGCCATCTTGTTTTTCTGAAACGTCATAATTTTTCCCTACTCATATCGCGCACCAAAACATATCTCCCCTACATTATCGTATCGTTATCCGTCTCTTTCTAGGAGAATGAGACATTCAATATTCGCCATACAAAATGTATGGGAAAATAAATTCCGCCATTTTGAATTTTTTTTCTATTCATCGAGTAGACCTTTGGATTCTGATCCTCTTTTGCCACGAAACCGCACCTCCATCTTTTATACCCTCCGAGCTGGACGCCGGCGAAATTTGTATGGCGGCCATCTTTTCTTCGCCATTTTAAATTTTTTTCCAGCTTTTTGGCAATTGGATGATGTCATGAATGACATTTGCTCGAGCACCCCCCGCCTATCTTCAATACCTTAAGCGGGCCCTTCACCCATTTCCGATATCCTCAATCATCAGCTCTCTCCATAATTTTGGCTTACTAAGTTTTTGTTTTCTATCTGACACCATCAGTGAAAAAAAAAATTTTCATACAAAATTTTACAGGAGTTTTTTAGTTGAAAATCTCGAAAATCTCCCCTAAAGTGGCAACACCGGTTGCATATCTCCATACTGCAAGCCGAGATACACAATCGATTCATACATACTGACTTTCCAAAATGTTGCCAACTGCCTCAAAAACGTGGTCAAAATTTCGAAAAATAAAAAAAAATACAAAATGGCCGCCAACTCGTTTCACAGAAAGATTTTACACGGTTTCATAATTTTCCTATTAACTACAGGATATACCGCGCCCGACGACGTTTCAATATTTCCTCTCGCTTGCACCCACGCGAAAGGGGATACCGTGAAAAAGACCGTGTCGAAAATCACTTTTACTTTGATAAATTCCAGTGTTGCCAGTCTCCGGTAACAAAAATACACAAATGTCATTTGTACGAGCAAAACACGTAATCGCTCATACTTGAATTTTGCTAAAAGTGCGTATTTCGATTTTTTACAATTTCCCGAAAATCTTGAAATTTCCCTAAAAATGGGGTAATTTTTTTACTCCAATCTATACCTCGAGCCTATACGTACAATCGCTTGATAGAAGCCAAATCGCTCCGATGTTGCCAACTTTGAGATATTTAACTTTTAAAATTGCGTTTTTTCGTACCTCGGACAAAACGGCCACCATGTCAGCCGCCATCTTGAATTTTTAAAAACCACTTCCGTTCTGTCAAAATGCAGGATAATCGTGGGCGAATCCAAAAAAAATAATTATCCTCGATTACCCCGTCTCGGATCTGTGGCTCCGCGGTTCGGGGTCGAAAAATCAAAAATTTTAAAACACTACGGCTCGGCCGCCATCTTGTTTTTCCAATTTTTTCCACATTTTCTGTTAATCATTTACTACTTTCTTCAAAGTTTGCAAAATTCAACAAAATCGGTTGGAAAACAACGGAGCTGCAAAAATCACCTCGACCGCCATCTTGTTTTTCCGAAATGTCATAATTTTTCCCCAGAGAGTTCCCGAATCCGAACACAACTCCCCTACATCACTATATCATTTTCCGTCTCTTTCTAGGAGAACAATTATGTCAATGAGTGAGTGAGTGGTAATCGAGCTATATATAGTATAACTAGTTTTTGCTCGGTGCGCGAGCTGCTAAAGCAGCTCACGTGACGTGGTAAGGTTAACTTTATTATATAAAACCAAATTGATTTATTAAGATAATTCACCCCGAAAAACCCCATAAAATGACAGGCATTTCTATTTTTTGTAGAAAATGTAAGTCCGCCATCTTGGATTTGAAAATAAATGTCATTATCAAAATCAGCACCCTGGAAACCCTTAAAACGATATCCATATTATTTTTTGTAAATTAGGATAATAATTTAGTAGGGTGCGTGGGTGCGCGGACCACTAAAGTGGTCCGCGAGCATGCAGTGTTTGTTTCACCGAGTAGACCTTCGGACCCTGATCATCTTTTGCCAAGAAACCACTCTTCCATCTTTTATATCCTCCGAGATATACACCGACGAAATTTGTACGGCGGCCATCTTGTTTTTTCAAAATTTTCCACTTTTTCTATTAATCGTTTACTACATTCTTCAAAGATTGCGAGTTTCAACGAAATCGGTTGGAAAACAAAAGAGTTGCAAAAATCATATAGGCCGCCATCTTGTTTTTCTGAAATGTCATAATTTTCCCCTACTCATATCACGCATTTAAACATATCTCCCATACATCAATGTATCGTTTTCTGTCTCTTTCTAGGAGAATGTGACATTCAATATTCGCCATACATTTTCTATGGGGAAAAAAAATCCGCCATTTTGAATTTTTTTTCTATTCATCGAGTAGACCTTCGGACCCTGATCATCTCTTGCCAGGAAACCACACTTCCATCTTTTATACCCTCCGAGCTGGACACCGGCGAAATTTGTATGGCGGCCATCTTTTCTTCGCCATTTTGAATTTTTTTTCAGCTTTTTGGCAATTGGATGACGTCATGAATGACATTTGGTCGAGCACCCCCCACCTATCTTCAATACCTTGAGCGGACCCTTCACCCGTCTCCGACATCCTTCATCATCAGCTATTTCCAAATTTTTCCTCGATTTTTTTTTTGTTTTCAATACGAAACCATCAGTGAAAAAAAAATTTTTCATACAAAATTTTACAGGAGGAGTTTTTGGGGAGAATCTCGAAAATCTCCCCAAATGTGGCAACACTGTTCACATATTTCGATACTGCTGGTTGAGTCACACAATCGATTCATACATGTCGACTTTCCAAAATGTTGCCAACTGCCTCAAAAACGTGATCAAAATTTCGAAAAATTAAAAAAAATACAAAATGGCCGCCAACTCGTTTCACAGAAAGATTTTACACGGTTTCATAATTTTCCTATTAACTACATGATGTACCGCTCCCGATGACGCTTCAATCTTTCCTCTCGCTTGCACCCACGCGAAAGGGGATACCGTGAAAAAGACCGTGTCGAAAATCACTTTTACTTTGATAAATTCCAGTGTTGCCAGTCTCCGGCGACAAAAATACCCAAATGTCATTTGTACGAGCAAAACACTTAATCGCTCATACTCAGATTTTGCGAAAAGTCCGTATTTCGATTTTTTACATTTTCGCAAAAATCTTGAAATTTCCCGAAAAATGGGGTAATTTTACCCCACCAATCTATACATCGAGTCTATACGTACAATTGCTTCATAGAAACCGAATCGCTCCAATGTTGCCAACTTTGAGATATTTAACTTTTAAAATTGCGTTTTTTCGTACCTCGAACAAAACGGCCGCCATGACAGCCGCCATCTTGAATTTTGAAAAACCACTCCCGTTCTGTCAAAATACAGGATAATCGTGGGCGAATACAAAAAAAATAATTATCCTCGATTACCCCGTCTCGGATCTGTGGCACCGCGGTTCGGGGTCGAAAAATCAAAATTTTCAAAACGCTACGGCTCGGCCGCCATCTTGTTTTTCTAATTTTTTCTACATTTTCTGTTAATGGTTTACTACATTCTTTAATAGTTGCGAGTTTGAACGGAATTTCTTAAAAAACAAAGGAGCTGCAAAAGTCACGTCGGCCGCCATCTTGTTTTTCCGAAATGTCATAATTTTTCCCCAGTCGACTCCCCCATTCGAACACAACTCCCCTACATCACTATATCATTTTCCGTCTCTTTCTAGGAGAACAATTATGTCAATGAGTCAGTCAGTGAGTGGTAATCGAGCTATATATAGTATACTAGTTTTTGCTCGGTGCGCGAGCTGCTAAAGCAGCTCACGTGACGTGGTAAGGTTAACTTTATTATATAAAACCAAATTGATTTATTAAGATACATAATTCACCCCGAAAAACCCCATAAAATGACAGGCATTTCTATTTTTTGTAGAAAATGTAAGTCCGCCATCTTGGATTTGAAAATAAATGTCATTATCAAAGTCAGCACCCTGGAAACCCTGAAAACGATATCCATATTATTTTTTGTAAATTAGGATAATAATTTAGTAGGGTGCGTGGGTGCGCGGACCACTAAAGTGGTCCGCGAGCATGCAGTGTTTGTTTCACCGAGTAGACTTTCGGACCCTGATCATCTTTTGCCAAGAAACCACTCTTCCATCTTTTATAGCCTCCGAGATAGACACCGACGAAATTTGTAAGGCGGCCATCTTGTTTTTCCAAAATTTTCCACTTTTCCTATTAATCGCTTACTACATTCTTCAAAGATTGCGAGTTTCAACGAAATCGGTTGGAAAACAAAAGAGTTGCAAAAATCACGTCGGCCGCCATCTTGTTTTTCTGAAATGTCATAATTTTTCCCTACTCGCCTCCCCCACCCAAACACATCTCCCCTACATTATTGCATCGTTTTCTGTCTCTTTCTAGGAGAATGAGACATTCAATATTCGCCATACAAAATGTATGGGAAAATAAATTCCGCCATTTTGAATTTTTTTTCTATTCATCGAGTAGACCTTTAGATCCTGATCACCTTTTGCCAAGAAACCACACTTTCATCTTTTATACCCTCCGAGCTGGACACCGGCGAAATTTGTATGGCGGCCATCTTTTCTTCGCCATTTTGAAATTTTTTTCAGCTTTTTGGCAATTGGATGACGTCATGAATGACATTTGCTCGAGCACCCCACACCTATCTTCAATACCTTAAGCGGGCCTTCCACCCGTCTCCGAAACCCTCAATCATCAGCCCTCTCCATAATTTTGGCTTACTAACTTTTTGTTTTCTATACGACACCATCAGTGAAAAAAAAATTTTTCATACAAAATTTTACAGGAGTTTCTTAGTTGAAAATCTCGAAAATCTCCCCAAATGTGGCAACACCGGTTGCATATCTCCATACTGCAAGCCGAGATACACAATCGATTCATTCATACTGACTTTCCAAAATGTTGCCAACTGCCTCAAAAACGTGGTCAAAATTTCAAAAAATAAAAAAAAATGCAAAATGGCCGCCAACTCGTTTCACAGAAAGATTTTACACGGTTTCATAATTTTCCTATTAACTACAGGATATACCGCGCCCGATGACGTTTAAATCTTTCCTCTCGCTCGCACCCACACGAAAGGGGATACCGTGAAAAAGATCATGTCGAAAATCACTTTTTCTTTGATAAATTCCAGTGTTGCCAGTTTCCGGTGACAAAAATACCCAAATGTCATTTGTACGAGCAAAACACGTAATCGCTCATACTCGGATTTTGCTAAAAGTGCGTATTTCGATTTTTTACAATTTCCCGAAAATCTTGAAATTTCCCCAAAAAATGGGGTAATTTTTTTCCTCCAATCTATACCTCGAGCCTATACGTACAATCGCTTCATAGAAGCCGAATCGCTCCAATGTTGCCAACTTTGGGATATTTAACTTTTAAAATTGCGTTTTTTCGTACCTCTAACATAACGGCCGCCATGACAGCCGCCATCTTGAATTTTTAAAAACCACTCCCGTTCCGTCAAAATACAGGATAATCGTGGGCGAAACCAGAAAAAATAATTATCCTCGATTTCCCCGTTTCGGATCTGTGGCGCCGCGGTTCGGGGTCGAAAAATCAAAATTTTGAAAACGCTGCGGTTCGGCCGCCATCTTGTTTTTTCAATTTTTTCGACATTTCCTATTAATCGTTTACTACTTTCTTTAAAGTTTACAAAATTCAACAAAATCGGTTGGAAAACAACGGAGCTGCAAAAATCACGTCGGCCGCCATCTTGTTTTTCTGAAATGTCATAATTTTTCCCCAGAGGGTTTCCGAATCCAACCACATCTCCCCTACATCATTATATCATTTTCCGTCTCTTTCTAGGAGAACAATTATGTCAATGAGTCAGTCAGTGAGTCAGTGGTAATCGAGCTATATATAGTATAACTAGTGTTTTGCTCGGTGCGCGAGCTGCTAAAGCAGCTCACGTGACGTGGTAAAGTTAACTTTATTATATAAAACCAAATTGATTTAATAAGATACATAATTCACCCCGAAAAACCCCATAAAATGACAGGCATTTCGATTTTTTGTAGAAAATGTAAGTCAGCCATCTTGGATTTGAAAATAAATGTCATTATCAAAATCAGCACTCTGGAAAACCCTAAAAACGATATCCATATTATTTTTTGTAAATTAGGATAATAATTTAGTAGGGTGCGTGGGTGCGCGGACCACTAAAGTGGTCCGCGAGCATGCAGTGTTTGTTTCACCGAGTAAACCTTCGGACCCTGATCATCTTTTGCCAAGAAACCACTCTTCCATCTTTTATAGCCTCCGAGATAGACACCGACGAAATTTGTACGGCGGCCATCTTGTTTTTTCGAAATTTTCCACTTTTTCTATTAATCGTTTACTACATTCTTCAAAGATTGCGAGTTTCAACGAAATCGGTTGGAAAACAAAAGAGTTGCAAAAATCACGTCGGCCGCCATCTTGTTTTTCTGAAATGTCATAATTTTTCCCTACTCATATCGTGTACTTGAATACATCTCCCTTACATTATCGTATCGTTATCCGTCTCTTTCTAGGAGAATGAGGCATTCAATATTCGCCATACAAAATGTATGGAAAATTAAATTCCGCCATTTTGAATTTTTTTTCTATTCATCGAGTAGACCTTCGGACCCTGATCATCTCTTGCCAAGAAACCACACTTCCATTTTTTATACCCTCCGAGCTGGACACCGGCGAAATTTGTATGGCGGCCATCTTTTTTTCGCCATTTTGAATTTTTTTTCAGCTTTTTGGCAATTGGATGACGTCATGAATGACATTTGCTCGAGCACCCTCCACCTATCTTCAATACCTTAAGCGGGCCCTCCACCCGTCTCCGAAACCCTCAATCTTCAGCTCTCTCCAAAATTTTGGCTTACTAACTTTTTGTTTTCTATACGATACCATCAGTGAAAAAAAAATTTTTCATACAAAATTTTACAGGAGTTTCTTAGTTGAAAATCTCGAAAACCTCCCCAAAAGTGGCAACACCGGTTGCATATCTCCATGCTGCCAGCCGAGATACACAATCGATTCATACATGTCAACTTTCCAAAATGTTGCCAACTGCCTCAAAAACGTGATCGAAATTTCGAAAAATTAAAAAAAATACAAAATGGCCGCGAACTCGTTTCACAGAAAGATTTTACACGGTTTCATAATTTTCCTATTAACTACAGGATATAACGCTCCCGATGACGTTTCAATATTTCCTCTCGCTTGCACCCATGCGAAAAGGGATACCGTGAAAAAGACCGTGTCGAAAATCACTTTTTCTTTGATAAATTCCAGTGTTGCCAGTCTCCGGCGACAAAAATACCCAAATGTCATTTGTACGAGCAAAACACGTAATCACTCATACTCGGATTTTGCGAAAAGTCCGTATTTCGATTTTTTACAATTTCCCGAAAATCTTGAAATTTCCCTAAAAATGGGGTAATTTTTTCCCACCGATCTATACCTCAAGCCTATACGTACAATCGCTTCATAGAAGCCGAATCGCTCCGATGTTGTCAACCTTGGGATATTTAACTTTTAAAATTGCGTTTTTTCGTACCTCTAACATAATGGCCGCCACGACAGCCGCCATCTTGAATTTTTAAAAACTACCCCCATTCCGTCAAAATTAAGGATAATCGTAGACGAAACCAGAAAAAAATTGTTAGTTTCATCTTCCCGTTTCGGATCTGTGCCGCCGCGGTTCGGGGTCGAAAAATCAAAAATTTTAAAACGCTACGGCTCGGCCGCCATCTTGTTTTTCCAATTTTTTATACATTTTCTGTTAACCGTTTACTACATTCTTCAATAGTTGCGAGTTTGAACGGAGTCCCTTAAAAAACAACGGAGCTGCAAAAATCACCTCGGCCGCCATCTTGTTTTTCTGAAATGTCATAATTTTTCCCCAGAGGGTTCCCGAAACCGAACACATCTCCCCTACATCATTATATCATTTTCCGTCTCATTCTAGGAGAACAATTATGTCAATGAGTGAGTGAGTGAGTGAGTGGTAATTGAGCTATATATAGTATAACTAGTGTTTTGCTCGGTGCGCGAGCTGCTAAAGCAGCTCGCGTGACGTGGTTAGGTTGATAAGTATTAAAACGAATTTATTTATTAAGATTCAAAATTCACCCCAAAAACACCATAAAACGACACCCATATCGATTTTTTTCTTAAAAAATGCATGACCGCCATCTTGGATTTCAAAATAAATGTCGTTATCAAAATCAGCGCCCTGGAAAACTCCGAAAACGACATCCATATCATTTTTTTTAAAAATGGGGTAGTTGAGGTTAATAAAGTAGGGTGCGTGGGTGCGCGGACCACTAAAGTGGTCCGCGAGCATGCAGAGTTTGTTCCACCGAGTAGACCTTCGGACCCTGATCATCTTTTGCCAAGAAACCATTCTTCCATCTTTTATAGCCTCCGAGATAGACACCGACGAAATTTGTACGGCGGCCATCTTGTTTTTCCAAAATTTTCCACTTTTTCTATTAATCGTTTACTATTTTCTTCAAAGATTGCGAGTTTCAACGAAATCGGTTGGAAAACAAAAGAGTTACAAAAATCATATAGGCCGCCATCTTGTTTTTTTGAAATGTCATAATTTTTCCCGATTTCCATCCCACACCCGAACATATCTCCCATACATCAATGTATCGTTTTCCATCTCTTTCTAGGAGAATGAGACATTGAATATTCGCCATACATTTTCTATGGGAAAATAAATTCCGCCATTTTGAATTTTTTTTCTATTCATCGAGTAGACCTTCGGACCCTGATCATCTCTTGCCAAGAAACCACACTTCCATCTTTTATACCCTCCGAGCTGGACACCGGCGAAATTTGTATGGCGGCCATCTTTTCTTCACCATTTTGAATTTTTTTTCAGCTTTTTGGCAATTGGATGATGTCACGAATGACATTTGCTCGAGCACCCCCCACCTATCTTCAATACCTTAAGCGGGCCCTCCACCCGTCTCCGAAACCCTCAATCATCAGCTCTCTCCATAATTTTGGCTTACTAAGTTTTTGTTCTCTATACGACACCATCAGTGAAAAAAAAATTTTTCATACAAAATTTTACAGGAGTTTCTTAGTTGAAATTCTCGAAAATCTCCCCAAAAGTGGCAACACCGGTTGCATATCTCCATACTGCCAGCCGAGATACACAATCGATTCATACATATTGACTTTCCAAAATGTTGCCAACTGCCTCAAAAACGTGATCAAAATTTCGAAAAATTCAAAAAATTACAAAATGGCCGCCAACTCGTTTTGCAGAAATAAATTACATCGTTGTACAACTTTCCCATTAACTACAGGATATACCGCTCCCGATGACGTTTCAATCTTTCATCTCGCTCGCACCCACGCGAAATGATCGTCCCTGAAAAAAGACAATGTCGAAAATCACTTTTGCTTCGATAAATTCCAGTGTTGCCAGTCCTCGGCGACGAAAATACCTAAATGTCATTTGCACGAGCAAAACACGTAATCGCTCATACTCGAATTTTGCAAAAAGTCCGTATTTCGATTTTTTTCATTTTCCCGAAAATCTTGAAATTTCCCCAAAAAATGGGGTAATTTTTTTCCTCATATCTATACCTCGAGCCTATACGTACAATCGCTTGATAGAAACCGAATCGCTCCGATGTTGCCAACTTTGAGATATTTAACTTTTAAAATTGCGTTTTTTCGTACCTCTAATATAATGGCCGCCACGACAGCCGCCATCTTGAATTTTTAAAAACCACTCCCATTCCGTCAAAATTCAGGATAATCGTAGACAAAACCAGAAAAAAATTATTAGTTTCAATTTCCCGTTTTGGATCTGTGGCGCCGCGGTTCGGGGTCGAAAAATCGAAATTTTCAAAACGCTACGGCTCGGCCGCCATCTTGTTTTTCCAATTTTTTCCACATTTCCCATTAATCGTTTACTATTTTCTTCAAAGATTGCAAAATTCAACGAAATCGGTTGGAAAACAACGGAGCTGCAAAAATCACCTCGGCCGCCATCTTGTTTTTCCGAAATGTCATAATTTTTCCCCAGAGGGTTCCCGAAACCAAACACAACTCCCCCACATCATTATATCATTTTCCGTCTCCTTCTAGGAGAACAATTATGTCAATGAGTGAGTGAGTCAGTCAGTGGTAATCGAGCTATATATAGTATAAAACTAGTGTTTTGCTCGGTGCGCGAGCTGCTAAAGCAGCTCGCGTGACGTGGTTGGGTTGACAAGTATTAAAACGATAGTATTTATTAAGATACAAAATTAACCGCGAAAACACAATAAAACGACACCCATATCGATTTTTTTCTTAAAAACTGCATGTCCGCCATCTTGGATTTCAAAATAAATGTCGTTATCAAAATGAGCAACCTGGAAAACTCTGAAAACGACATCCATATCATTTTTTGTAAAAACGGGGTAGTTGAGGTTAATAAAGTAGGGTGCGTGGGTGCGCGGACCACTAAAGTGGTCCGCGAGCATGCAGGATTTGTTCCACCGAGTAGACCTTCGGACCCTAATCATCTTTTGCCAAGAAACCAGTCTTCCATCTTTTATATTCTCCGAGATAGACACCGACGAAATTTGTACGGCGGCCATCTTGTTTTTCCAAAATTTTCCATTTTTTCTATTAATCGTTTACTACATTCTTTAAAGATTGCGAGTTTCAACGAAATCGGTTGGAAAACAAAAGAGTTGCAAAAATCATATAGGCCGCCATCTTGTTTTTCTGAAATGCCATAATTTTCCCCTACTCGCCTTCCCCACCCAAACACATCTCCCTTACATTATCGTATCGTTATCCGTCTCTTTCTAGGAGAATGAGACATTCAATATTCGCCATACAAAATGTATGTAAAAATAAATTCCGCCATTTTGAATTTTTTTTCTATTCATCGAGTAGACCGTCGGACCCTGATCATCTCTTGCCAAGAAACCACACTTCCATCTTTTATACCCTCCGAGCTGGACACCGGCGAAATTTGTATGGCGGCCATCTTTTCTTCGCCATTTTGAATTTTTTTCCAGCTATTTGGCAATTGGATGACGTCTTGAATGACATTTGCTCGAGCACCCCCAACCTATCTTCAATACCTTAAGCGGGCCTTCCACCCGTCTCCGAAACCCTCAATCATCAGCTCTCTCCATAATTTTGGCTTACTAACTTTTTGTTTTCTATACGACACCATCAGTGAAAAAAAAATTTTTCATACAAAATTTTACAGGAGTTTCTTAGTTGAAAATCTCGAAAATCTCCCCAATAGTGGCAACACCGTTTCTATATTTCGATATTGCCGGCTGAGTCACACAATCGATTCATACATATCGACTTTCCAAAATGTTGCCAACTGCCTCAAAAACGTGATCAAAATTTCGAAAAATGAAAAAAAATTCAAAATGGCCGCCAACTCGTTTCACAGAAAGATTTTACACGGTTTCATAATTTTCCTATTAACTACAGGATATACCGCGCCCGATGACGTTTCAATCTTTCCTCTCGCTCGCACCCACGCGAAAGGGGATACCGTGAAAAAGACCGTGTCGAAAATCACTTTTACTTTGATAAATTCCAGTGTTGCCAGTGTCCGGTGACAAAAATACCCAAATGTCATTTGTACGAGCAAAACACGTAATCACTCATACTCGGATTTTGCTAAAAGTGCGTATTTCTATTTTTTACAATTTCCCGAAAATCTTGAAGTTTCCCTAAAAGTGGGGTAATTTTTTCCCACCGATCTATACCCCGAGTCCATACGTACAATCGCTTCATAGAAGCCGAATCGCTCCGATGTTGCCAACTTTGAGATATTCGAATTTTAAAATTGCGTTTTTTCGTACCTCGAACAAAACGGCCGCCATGACAGCCGCCATCTTGAATTTTTAAAAACCACTCCCGTTTTGTCAAAATACAGGATAATTGTGGGCGAAACCAAAAAAAATAATTATCCTCGATTACCCCGTCTCGGATCTGTGGCGCCGCGGTTCGGGGTCGAAAAATCAAAAATTTTAAAACGCTACGGCTCGGCCGCCATTTTGTTTTTCCAATTTTTTCCACATTTTCTTTTAACCATTTACTATTTTCTTCAAAGTTTGCAAAATTCAACAAAATCGGTTGAAAAACAACGGAGCTGCAAAAATCCATTCGGCCGCCATCTTGTTTTTCCGAAATGTCATAATTTTTCCCCAGAGGGTTCCTGAAACCGAACACAACTCCCCTACATCACTATATCATTTTCCTTCTCTTTCTAGGAGAACAATTATGTCAATGAGTGAGTCAGTGAGTGAGTGGTAATCGAGCTATATATAGTATAATAATAACTAGTGTTTTGCTCGGTGCGCGAGCTGCTAAAGCAGCTCGCGTGACGTGGTAATGTTACTTTATTATATTTAACCAAATTTATTTATTAAGATACACAATTCACCACAAAAACCCACAAAACGACACCCATATCAATTTTTTTCTTTAAAAGTGCATGTCCGCCATCTTGGATTTCAAAATAAATGTCATTATCAAAATCAGCACCCTGGAAAACTCTGAAAACGACATCCATATCATTTTTTGTAAAAACGGGGTAGTTGAGGTTAATAAAGTAGGGTGCGTGGGTGCGCGGACCACTAAAGTGGTCCGCGAGCATGTAGAGTTTGTTTCACTGAGTAGACCTCCGGATCCTGATCATATTTTGCCAAGAAACCACTCTTCCATCTTTTATAGCCTCCGAGATAGACACCGACGAAATTTGTACGGCGGCCATCTTGTTTTTCCAAAATTTTCCACTTTTTCTATTAATCATTTACTACTTTCTTCAAAGATTGCGAGTTTCAACGAAATCGGTTGGAAAACAAAAGAGTTGCAAAAATCATATAGGCCGCCATCTTGTTTTTCTGAAATGTCATAATTTTTCCGTACTCATATCGCGCATCCGAACATATCTCCCATACATCAATGTATCGTTTTCCGTCTCTTTCTAGGAGAATGAGACATTCAATATTCGCCATACATTTTCTATGGGAAAATAAATTCCGCCATTTTGAATTTTTTTTCTATTCATCAAGTAGACCTTCGGACCCTGATTATCTCATGCCAAGAAACCACACTTCCATCTTTTATACCCTCCGAGCTGGACACCGGCGAAATTTGTATGGCGGCCATCTTTTCTTCGCCATTTTAAATTTTTTTCCAGCTTTTTGGCAATTGGATGACGTCATGAATGACATTTGCTCGAGCACCCCCCACCTATCTTCAATACCTTGAGCGGACCCTTCACCCGTCTCCAATATCCTCAATCATCAGCTCTCTCCATAATTTTGGCTTACTAAGTTTTTGTTTTCTATATAACACCATCAGTGAAAAAAAAATTTTTCATACAAAATTTTACAGGAGTTTCTTAGTTGAAAATCTCGTAAATCTCCCCAAAAGTGGCAACACTGTTTCTATATTTCGATATTGCCGGCTGAGTCACACAATCGATTCATACATATTGACTTTCCAAAATGTTGCCAACTGCCTCAAAAACGTGATCAAAATTTCGAAAAATTAAAAAAAATACAAAATGGCCGCCAACTCGTTTTACACAAAGATTTTACACGGTTTCATAATTTTCCTATTAACTGCAGGATATACTGCTCCCGATGACGTTTCAATCTTTCCTCTCGCTCGCACCCACACGAAAGGGGATACCGTGAAAAAGACCGTGTCGAAAATCACTTTTACTTTGATAAATTCCAGTGTTGCCAGTCTCCGGTGACAAAAATACCCAAATGTCATTTGTACGAGCAAAACACATAATCACTCATACTCGGATTTTGCTAAAAGTGCGTATTTCTATTTTTTACAATTTCCCGAAAATCTTGAAATTTCCCTAAAAATGGGGTAATTTTTTCCCACCGATCTATACCTCGAATTAATACGTACAACCGCTTCATAGAAGCCGAATCGCTCCGATGTTGCCAACTTTGAGATATTTAACTTTTAAAATTGCGTTTTTTCGTACCTCGAACAAAACGGCCGCCATGACAGCCGCCATCTTGAAATTTTTAAAACCACTCCCGTTCTGTCAAAATACAGGATAATCGTGGGCGAAACACGAAAAAATAGTTATCCTCAACTACCACGTCTTGGATCTGTGGCACCGCGGTTCGGGGTCGAAAATTCAAAATTTTCAAAACGCTACGGTTCGGCCGCCATCTTGTTTTTCTAATTTTTTTCACATTTTCTATTAACGGTTTACTACTTTCTTTAAAGATTGTAAAATTCGATGAAATCGGTTGGAAAACAACGGAGCTGCAAAAATCACATCGGCCGCCATCTTGTTTTTCCGAAATGTCATAATTTTTCCCCAGTCGAATTCCCCATCCAAACACAACTCCCCTTCATCACTATATCATTTTCCGTCTCTTTCTAGGAGAACAATTATGTCAATGAGTCAGTGAGTCAGTGGTAATTGAGCTATATATAGTATAATAACTAGTTTTTGCTCGGTGCGCGAGCTGCTAAAGCAGCTCACGTGACGTGGTAAGGTAAACTTTATTATATAAAACCAAATTGATTTATTAAGATACATAATTCACCCCGAAAAACCCCATAAAACGACAGGCATTTCTATTTTTTGTAGAAAATGTAAGTCCGCCATCTTGGATTTGAAAATAAATGTCGTTATCAAAATCAGCACCCAGAAAAACCCTGAAAACGATATCCATATTATTTTTTGTAAATTAGGATAATAATTTAGTAGGGTGCGTGGGTGCGCGGACCACTAAAGTGGTCCGCGAGCATGCAGAGTTTGTTTCACCGAGTAGACCTTCGGATCCTGATCATCTTTTGCCAAGAAACCACTCTTCCATCTTTTATAGCCTCCGAGATAGACACCGACGAAATTTGTACGGCGGCCATCTTGTTTTTTCAAAATTTTCCACTTTTTCTATTAATCGTTTACTACATTCTTCAAAGATTGCGAGTTTCAGCGAAATCGGTTGGAAAACAATAGAGTTGCAAAAATCACGTCGGTCGCCATCTTGTTTTTCTGAAATGTCATAATTTTTCCCTACTCGCCTCCCCCACCCGAACACATCTCCCCTACATTATTGTATCGTTTTCCGGCTCTTTCTAGGAGAATGAGACATTCAATATTCGCCATACATTTTCTATGGGAAAAAAAAAATCCGCCATTTTGATTTTTTTTTCTAATTATCGAGTAGACCTTCAGATCTTGATCATCTTCTTCCCAGAAACCACACTTCCATCTTTTATACCCTCCGAGCTGGACGCCGGCGAAATTTGTATGGCGGCCATCTTTTCTTCGCCATTTTGAAATTTTTTTCAGCTTTTTGGCAATTGGATGATGTCATGAATGACATTTGCTCGAGCACCCCCCACCTATCCTCAATACCTTAAGCGGGCCCTTCACCCGTCTCCGATATCCTCAATCATCAGCTCTCTCCATAATTTTGGCTTACTAAGTTTTTGTTTTCTATACGACACCATCAGTGAAAAAAAAATTTTTCATACAAAATTTTACAGGAGTTTCTTAGTTGAAAATCTCGAAAATCTCCCCAAAAGTGGCAACACCGGTTGCATATCTTCATACTGCCAGCCGAGATACACAATCGATTCATACATTCTGACTTTCCAAAATGTTGCCAACTGCCTCAAAAACGTGATCAAAATTTCGAAAAGTAAAGAAAAATACAAAATGGCCGCCAACTCGTTTCACAGAAAGATTTTACACGGTTTCATAATTTTCCTATTAACTACAGGATATACCGCTTCCGATGACGTTTCAATCTTTCCTCTCGCTCGCACCCACGCGAAAGGGGATACCGTGAAAAAGACCGTGTCGAAAATCACTTTTACTTTGATAAATTCCAGTGTTGCCAGTCTCCGGCAACAAAAATACCCAAATGTCATTTGTACGAGCAAAACACATAACGCTCATACTCGTATTTTGCGAAAAGTCCGTATTTCGATTTTTTACAATTTCCCGAAAATCTTGAAATTTCCCTAAAAATGGGGTAATTTTTTCCCACCGATCTATACCCCGAGCCTACACGTACAATCGCTTCATAGAAGCCGAATCACTCCGATGTTGCCAACTTTGAGATATTTAACTTTTAAAATTGCATTTTTTCGTACCTCGAACAAAACGGCCGCCACGACAGCCGCCATCTTGAATTTTTAAAAACCACTCCCGTTCTGTTAAAATACAGGATAGTCGTGGGCGAAATCAAAAAAAATAATTATTCTCGATTACCCCGTTTCGGATCTGTGGCGCCGCGGTTCGGGGTCGAAAAATGAAAATTTTGAAAACGCTACGGCTCGGCCGCCATCTTGTTTTTCCAATTTTTTCCACATTTTCTGTTATTCATTTACTATTTTCTTCAAAGTTTGCAAAATTCAACAAAATCGGTTGGAAAACAACGGAGCTGCAAAAATCACATCGGCCGCCATCTTGTTTTTCTGAAATGTCATAATTTTTCCCCAGAGGGTTCCCGAATCCGAACACATCTCCTTTACATCACTATATCATTTTCCTTCTCTTTCTAGGAGAACAATTATGTCAATGAGTGAGTGAGTCAGTGGTAATTGAGCTATATATAGTATACTAGTGTTTTGCTCGGTGCGCGAGCTGCTAAAGCAGCTCGCGTGACGTGGTTATGTTAATTTTTTTGTATTAAACCGAATTTATTTATTGAGATAGACAATCCACCCCGAAAAACCCATGAAACGACACCCATGTAAATTTTTTCTTAAAAACTGCATGTCCACCACCTTGGATCTAAAAATGAATGTCATTATCAAAATCAGCACCCTGGAAAACCCTGAAAACGATATCCATATTATTTTTTGTAAATTAGGATAATAATTTAGTAGGGTGCGTGGGTGCGCGGACCACTAAAGTGGTCCGCGAGCATGCAGAGTTTGTTTCACCGAGTAGACCTTCGGACCCTGATCATCTTTTGCCAAGAAACCACTCGTCCATCTTTTATAGCCTCCGAGATAGACACCGACGAAATTTGTACGGCGGCCATCTTGTTTTTCCAAAATTTTCCACTTTTTCTATTAATCGCTTGCTACATTCTTTAAAGATTGCGAGTTTCAACGAAATCGGTTGGAAAACAAAAGAGTTGCAAAAATCACGTCGGACGCCATCTTGTTTTTCTGAAATGTCATAATTATTCCCTACTCGCCTCCCCCACCCGAACACATCTCCCCTACATTATCGTATCGTTTTCCGTCTCTTTCTAGGAGAATGAGACATTCAATATTCGCCATACAAAATGTATGGGAAAATAAATTCCGCCATTTTAAATTTTTTTTCTATTCATCGAGTAGACCTTTGGATCCTGATCCTCACTTGCCAAGAAACCGCACCTCCATCTTTTATACCCTCCGAGCTGGACGCCGGCGAAATTTGTATGGCGGCCATCTTTTCTTCGCCATTTTGAATTTTTTTTCAGCTTTTTGGCAATTGGATGATGTCATGAATGACATTTGGTCGAGCACCCCCCACCTATCTTCAATACCTTGAGCGGACCCTTCACCCGTCTCCGACATCCTCGATCATCAGCTATTTCCAAATTTTTCCTCGATTTTTTTTTTGTTTTCTATACGAAACCATCAGTGAAAAAAAAAATTCATACAAAATTTTACAGGAGGAGTTTTTGGGGAAAATCTCGAAAATCTCCCCAAATGTGGCAACACTGTTTACATATTTCGATACTGCTGGTCGAGTCACACAATCGATTGATACATGTCGACTTTCCAAAATGTTGCCAACTGCCTCAAAAACGTGATCAAAATTTCGGAAAATTTAAGGAAAATACAAAATGGCCACCAACTCTTTTTGCAGAAGCAAATTAGATAATTTTACAACTTTCCCATTAACTAAAGGATATACCGCTCCCGATACCGTTTCAATCTCTCATCTCGCTCGCACCCACGCGAACCTATCGTCCCTGAAAAAAGACCATGTCGAAAATCACTTTTTCTTTGATGAATTCCAGTGTTGCCAGTCTCCGGCGACAAAAATACCCAAATGTCATTTGTACAAGCAAAACACATAATCGCTCATACTCGGATTTTGCACAAAGTCCTTATTTCGATTTTTTACAATTTCCCGAAAATCTTGAAATTTCCCTAAAAATGGGGTAATTTTTTCCCACCGATCTATACCTCGAGTCTATACGTACAACCGCTTCATAGAATTCAAAACGGTCCGACGTCGTCGACTGGGAGAAATTTTAATTTTAAAATTGCGATTTTTCGTACCTCTAACTTAACGGCCGCCATGACAGCCGCCATCTTGAATTTTTAAAAACCACTCCTGTTTTGTCAAAATACAGGATGATCGTGGGCGAAACACGAAAAAATAATTATCCTCGACTTCTCCGTCTTGGATCAGTGGCGCCGCGGTTAGGGATCGAAAAATGAAAATTTTGAAAACTCTCCAGCTCGGCCGCCATCTTGTTTTTTCAATTTTTTCGACATTTCCCATTAATCGTTTACTATTTTCTTCAAAGATTGCAAAATTCAACGAAATCGGTTGGAAAACAACGGAGCTGCAAAAATCACGTCGGCCGCCATCTTGTTTTTCCGAAAAGTCATAATTTTCCCCAGAGGGTTCCCGAATCCAAACACATCTTCCCTACATCACTATATCATTTTCCTTCTCTTTCTAGGAGAACAATTATGTCAATGAGTGAGTCAGTGAGTGGTAATCGAGCTATATATAGTATAACTAGTGTTTTGCTCGGTGCGCGAGCTGCTAAAGCAGCTCGCGTGACGTGGTTGGGTTAACTTTATTATATTTCACCAAATTTATTTATGAAGATACACAATTCACCCCAAAAAACCCACAAAACGACACCCATATCAATTTTTTTCTTAAAAAGTGCATGTCCACCATCTTGGATTTCAAAATAAATGTCGTTATCAAAGTCAGCATCCCGGAAAACTCTGAACACGACATCCATATCATTTTTTGTAAAAACGGGGTAGTTGAGGTTAATAAAGTAGGGTGCGTGGGTGCGCGGACCACTAAAGTGGTTCGCGAGCATGCAGAGTTTTTATTTATAGTAAAAAGTATAAGTCCGCCATTTTGGATTTAGAAATGAATGTCATCATCAAAATCAGCACCCTGGAAAACCCCGAAAACGACACCTATTTTTAATTTTTGTGAAAAGTGTAAGTCCGCCATCTTGGATTTCAAAATAAATGTCGTTATCAAAGTCAGCACGCTGGAAAACTCTGAAAACGACATCCATATCATTTTTTGTAAGAACGGGGTAGTTGAGCTTAATAAAGTAGGGTGCGTGGGTGCGCGGACCACTAAAGTGGTCCGCGAGCATGCAGAGTTTGTTCCAACGAGTAGACCTTCGGATCCTGATCATCTTTTGCCAAGAAACCACTCTTCCATCTTTTATACCCTCCGAGATAGACACCGACGAAGTTTGTGTGGCGGCCATCTTGTTTTTCCAAATTTTTCCACTATTTCCATTAATCGTTTACTACTTTCTTCCAAGATTGCGAGTTGCAACGAAATCGGTCGAAAAACAATAGAGTTGCAAAAATCATATAGGCCGCCATCTTGTTTTTCTGAAATATCATAATTTTCCCCTACTCATATCGCACATCCAAACATATCTCCCATACATCAATGTATCGTTTTCTGTCTCTTTCTAGGAGAATGAGGCATTCAATATTCGCCATACAAAATGTATGGAAAAAAAAATTCCGCCATTTTGGATTTTTTTTCTATTCATCGAGTAGACCTTCGGATCCTGATCATCTCTTGCCAAGAAACCTCACTTCCATCTTTTATACCCTCCGAGCTGGACACCAGCGAAATTTGTATGGCGGCCATCTTTTCTTCGCCATTTTGAATTTTTTTTCAGCTTTTTGGCAATTGGATGACGTCATGAATGACATTTGCTCGAGCACCCCCCGCCTATCTTCAATACCTTAAGCGGGCCCTCCACCCGTCTCCGAAACCCTCAATCATCAGCTCTCTCCATAATTTTGGCTTACTAACTTTTTGTTTTCTATACGACACCATCAGTGAAAAAAAAAATTTTCATACAAAATTTTACAGGAGTTTCTTAGTTGAAAATCTCGAAAATCTCCCCAAAACTGGCAACACCGACTGCATATCTCCATACTGCCAGCCGAGATACACAATCGATTCATACATATTGACTTTCCAAAATGTTGCCAACTGCCTCAAAAACGTGATCAAAATTTCGAAAAATTAAAAAAAATACAAAATGGCCGCCAACTCGTTTCACAGAAAGATTTTACACGGTTTCATAATTTTCCTATTAACTGCAGGATATACCGCTCCCGATGACGTTTCAATCTCTCATCTCGCTCGCACCCAGGCGAACCGATCGCCCCTAAAAAAGACCATGTCGAAAATCACTTTTTCTTTGATAAATTCCAGTGTTGCCAGTCTCCGGCGACAAAAATACCCAAATGTCATTTGTACGAGCAAAACACGTAATCACTCATACTCGGATTTTGCTAAAAGTGCGTATTTCGATTTTTTACAATTTCCCGAAAATCTTGAAATTTCCCTAAAAATGGGGTAATTTTTTCCCACCGATCTATACCTCGAGTCTATACGTACAACCGCTTCATAGAAGCCGAATCGCTCCGATGTTGCCAACTTTGAGATATTTAACTTTTAAAATTGCGTTTTTTCGTACCTCTAACAAAACGGCCGCCACGACAGCCGCCATCTTGAATTTTTTAAAACCACTCCCGTTCTGTCAAAATACAGGATAATCGTGGGCGAAACACGAAAAAATAGTTATCCTCGACTACCCCGTCTTGGATCTGTGGCGCCGCGGTTCGGGGTCGAAAAATGAAAATTTTGAAAACGCTACGGCTCGGCCGCCATCTTGTTTTTCCAATTTTTTCTACATTTTCTGTTAACCATTTACTACATTCTTTAATAGTTGCAAGTTTGAACGGAGTCCCTTAAAAAACAAAGGAGCTGCAAAAATCACCTCGGCCGCCATCTTGTTTTTCCGAAATGTCATAATTTTTCCCCAGAGGACTCCCGAATCCGACCACATCTCCCCTACATCATTATATCATTTTCCGTCTCTTTCTAGGAGAACAATTATGTCAATGAGTCAGTCAGTGAGTGAGTGGTAATCGAGCTATATATAGTATAATAATAATAATAATAACGAGCTATATATAGTATAATAACTAGTTTTTGCTCGGTGACGTGGTTAGGTTGATAAGTATTAAAACGAATTTATTTATTAAGATACAAAATTCACCCCAAAAACACCATAAAAGGACACCCATATCGAATTTTTTCTTAAAAAATGCATGTCCGCCATCTTGGATTTGAAAATGAATGTCGTTATCAAAACCAGCACCCTGGAAAACTCTGAAAACGACATCCATATCATTTTTTGTAAAAACGGGGTAGTTGAGGTTAATAAAGTAGGGTGCGTGGGTGCGCGGACCACTAAAGTGGTCCGCGAGCATGCAGAGTTTGTTCCACCGAGTAGACCTTCGGACCCTGATCATCTTTTGCCAAGAAACCACTCTTCCATCTTTTATAGCCTCCGAGATAGACACCGACGAAATTTGTACGGCGGCCATCTTGTTTTTCCAAAATTTTCCACTTTTCCTATTAATCGCTTACTACATTCTTCAAAGATTGCGAGTTTCAACGAAATCGGTTGGAAAACAAAAGAGTTGCAAAAATCACGTCGGTCGCCATCTTGTTTTTCTGAAATGTCATAATTTTTCCCTACTCGCCTCCCCCACCCGAACACATCTCCCCTACATTTCAGAAAAACAAGATGGCGACCGACGTGATTTTTGCAACTCTATTGTTTTCCAACCGATTTCGCTGAAACTCGCAATCTTTGAAGAATGTAGTAAACGATTAATAGAAAAAGTGGAAAATTTTGAAAAAACAAGATGGCCGCCGTACAAATTTCGTCGGTGTCTATCTCGGAGGCTATAAAAGATGGAAGAGTGGTTTCTTGGCAAAAGATGATCAGGATCCGAAGGTCTACTCGGTGAAACAAACTCTGCATGCTCGCGGACCACTTTAGTGGTCCGCGCACCCACGCACCCTACTAAATTATTATCCTAATTTACAAAAAATAATATGGATATCGTTTTCAGGGTTTTTCTGGGTGCTGATTTTGATAACGACATTTATTTTCAAATCCAAGATGGCGGACTTACATTTTCTACAAAAAATAGAAATGCCTGTCATTTTATGGGGTTTTTCGGGGTGAATTATGTATCTTAATAAATCAATTTGGTTTTATATAATAAAGTTTACCTTACCACGTCACGTGAGCTGCTTTAGCAGCTCGCGCACCGAGCAAAAACTAGTTATTATTATTTTATACTATATATAGCTCGATTACCACTCACTGACTCACTGACTCATTGATACAATTGTTCTCCTAGAAAGAGACGGAAAATGATATAGTGATGTAGGGGAGATGTGTTCGGGTGAGGGAGATGACTGGGGAAAAATTATGACATTTCGGAAAAACAAGATGGCGGCTGACGTGATTTTTGCAGCTCTTTTGTTTTTCAACCGATTTTGTTTAAACTCGCAACTATTTAGGAAAGTAGTAAACGGTTAATAGAAAAGGTAGAAAAAATTGGAAAAACAAAATGGCGGCCGAGCTGGAGAGTTTTCAAAATTTTCATTTTTCGACCCTGAACCGCGGCGCCACAGATCCGAAACGGGGTAATCGAGGATAATTATTTTTTCTGGTTTCGCCCACGATTATCCTGTATTTTGACAGAACGAGAGTGGTTTTTAAAAATTCAAGATGGCGGCTGTCATGGCGGCCGTTAAGTTAGAGGTACCAAAAATCCCAATTTTAAAATTAAATTTTTTCCCAGTCGACGACGTCGGACCGTTTCGGTTTCTATGAAGCGGTTGTACGTATAGACTCGAGGTATATATCGGTGGGAAAAAATTACCCCATTTTTAGGGAAATTTCAAGATTTTCGGGAAATTGTAAAAAATCGAAATAAGGACTTTGTGCAAAATCCGAGTATGAGCGATTATGTGTTTTGCTGGTACAAATGACATTTGGGTATTTTTGTCGCCGGAGACTGGCAACACTGGAATTCATCAAAGAAAAAGTGATTTTCGACATGGTCTTTTTTCAGGGACGATAGGTTCGCATGGGTGCGAGCGAGATGAGAGATTGAAACGTTATCGGGAGCGGTATATCCTGTAGTTAATGGGAAAGTTGTAAAATTATCTAATTTGCTTCTGCAAAAAGAGTTGGTGGCCATTTTGTATTTTCCTTAAATTTTCCGAAATTTTGATCACGTTTTTGAGGCAGTTGGCAACATTTTGGAAAGTCGACATGTATGAATCGATTGTGTGACTCAACCAGCAGTATCGAAATATTTAAACAGTGTTGCCACATTTAGGGAGATTTTCGAGATTTTCCCCAAAAACTCCTCCTGTAAAATTTTGTATGAAATTTTTTTTTTTCACTGATGGTTTCGTATAGAAAACAAAAAAAAAATCGAGGAAAAATTTGGAAATAGCTGATGATCGAGGATGTCGGAGACGGGTGAAGGGTCCGCTCAAGGTATTGAAGATAGGTGGGGGTTGCTCGACCAAATGTCATTCATGACATCATCCAATTGCCAAAAAGCTGAAAAAAAATTCAAAATGGCGAAGAAAAGATGGCCGCCATACAAATTTCGCCGGCGTCCAGCTCGGAGGGTATAAAAGACGGAGGTGCGGTTTCTTGGCAAAAGAGGATCAGGATCCGAAGGTCTACTCGATGAGCAGAAAAAAAATTCAAAATGGCGGAATTTAATTTTCCATACATTTTGTATGGCGAATATTGAATGTCTCATTCTCCTAGAAAGAGACAGAAAACGATACATTGATGTATTGGAGATATGTTTGGATGCGCGATATGAGTAGGGGAAAATTATGACATTTCAAAAAAACAAGATGGCGGCCTATATGATTTTTGCAACTCTTTTGTTTTCCAACCGATTTCGTTGAAACTCGCAATTTTTGAAGAATGTAGTAAACGATTAATAGAAAAAGTGGAAAATTTTGGAAAAACAAGATGGCCGCCGTACAAAATTCGTCGGTGTCTATCTCGGAGGCTATAAAAGATGGAAGAGGGGTTTCTTGGCAAAAGATGATCAGGGTCCGAAGGTCTACTCGGTGGAACAAACTCTGCATGCTCGCGGACCACTTTAGTGGTCCGCGCACCCACGCACCCTACTTTATTAACCTCAACCACCCCATTTTTACAAAAAATGATATGGATGTCGTTTTCAGAGTCTTCCAGGGCGCTGATTTTGATAACGACATTTATTTTGAAATCCAAGATGGCGGACATGCACTTTTTAAGAAAAAAATTGATATGGGTGTCGTTTTATGGGTTTTCGTGGTGAATATCTTAATAAATAAATTTGGTTCAGTATAATAAAGTTAACCCAACCACGTCACGCGAGCTGCTTTAGCAGCTCGCGCACCGAGCAAACACTATTATACTATATATAGCTCGAAGCTCGATTACCACTCACTCACTGACTGACTCATTGACATAATTGTTCTCCTAGAAAGAGACGGAAAATGATATAGTGATGCAGGGGAGATGTGTTCGGTTTCGGGAACCCTCTGGGGAAAAATTATGACATTTCAGAAAAACAAGATGGCGGCCGACGTGATTTTTGCAGCTCCGTTGTTTTCCAACCGATTTCGTCGAATTTTACAATCTTTAAAGAAAATAGTAAACGGTTAATAGAAAATGTGAAAAAAATTGGAAAAACAAGATGGCGGCCGAACCGTAGCGTTTTGAAAATTTTGAATTTTCGACCCCGAACCGCGGCGCCACAGATCCGAAACGGGAAATTGAAACTAATAAATTTTTTCTGGTTTCGTCTACGATTATCCTGAATTTTGACGGAATGGAAGTGGTTTTTAAAAATTCAAGATGGCGGCTGTCGTGGCGGCCATTATGTTTGAGGTACGAAAAAACGCAATTTTAAAAGTTAAATATCTCAAAGTTGGCAACATCGGAGCGATTCGGCTTCTATAAAGCGATTGTACGTATAGACTCGAGGTATAGATTGGAGGAAAAAAATTACCCCATTTTTTGGGGAAATTTCAAGATTATCGGGAAATTGTAAAAAATCGAAATACGGACTTTTCGCAAAATCCGAGTATGAGCGATTATGTGTTTTGATCATACAAATGACATTTGGGTATTTTTGTCGCCGGAGACTGGCAACACTGGAATTTATCAAAGAAAAAGTGATTTTCGACATGGTCTTTTTTCAGGGACGATCATTTCGCGTGGGTGCGAGCGAGATGAGAGATTGAAACGTCATCGGGAGCGGTATATCCTGTAGTTAATGAGAAAGTTGTACAACGATGTAATTTATTTCTGCAAAACGAGTTGGCGGCCATTTTGTAATTTTTTGAATTTTTCGAAATTTTGATCACGTTTTTGAGGCAGTTGGCAACATTTTGGAAAGTCAATATGTATGAATCGATTGTGTATCTCGGCTGGCAGTATGGAGATATGCAACCGGTGTTGCCACTTTTGGGGAGATTTTCGAGATTTTCAACTAAGAAACTCCTGTAAAATTTTGTATGAAAAATTTTTTTTTCACTGATGGTGTTATATAGAAAACAAAAACTTAGTAAGCCAAAATTATGGAGACAGCTGATGATCGAGGATGTCGGAAACGGGTGAAGGGTCCGCTCAAGGTATTGAAGATAGGTGGGGGGTGCTCGACCAAATGTCATTCATGACGTCATCCAATTGCCAAAAAGCTGAAAAAAAATTCAAAATGGCGAAGAAAAGATGGCCGCCATACAAATTTCGCCAGTGTCCAGCTCGGAGGGTATAAAAGATGGAAGTGTGGTTTCTTGGCAAAAGAGGATCAGGATACAAAGGTCTACTCGATGAATAGAAAAAAAATTCAAAATGGCGGATTTTTTTTTCCCATAGAAAATGTATGGCGAATATTGAATGTCTCATTCTCCTAGAAAGAGACGGAAAACGATACATTGATGTATGGAAGATATGTTTGGATGCGCGATATGAGTAGGGGAAAATTATGACATTTCAGAAAAACAAGATGGCGGCCTATATGATTTTTGCAACTCTTTTGTTTTCCAACCGATTTCGTTGAAACTCGCAATCTTTAAAGAATGTAGTAAACGATTAATAGAAAAAGTGGAAAATTTTGGAAAAACAAGATGGCCGCCGTACAAATTTCGTCGGTGTCTATCTCGGAGGCTATAAAAGATGGAAGAGTGGTTTCTTGGCAAAAGATGATCAGGGTCCGAAGGTCTACTCGGTGGAACAAACTCTGCATGCTCGCGGACCACTTTAGTGGTCCGCGCACCCACGCACCCTACTTTATTAACCTCAACTACCCCGTTTTTACAAAAATGATATGGATGTCGTTTTCAGGGTTTTCCAGGGTGCTGATTATGATAACGACATTTATTTTGAAATCCAAGATGGCGGACATGCGTTTTTTAAGAAAAAATTCGATATGGGTGTCCTTTTATGGTGTTTTTGGGGTGAATATTGTATCTTAATAAATAAATTCGTTTTTATACTTATCAACCTAACCACGTCACGCGAGCTGCTTTAGCAGCTCGCGCACCGAGCAAAACACTAGTTATTATACTATATATAGCTCAATTACCACTCACTCACTCACTCATTGACATAATTGTTCTCCTAGAAGGAGACGGAAAATGATATAGTGATGTAGGGGAGATGTGTTTGGATTCGGGAACCCTCTGGGGAAAAATTATGACATTTCGGAAAAACAAGATGGCGGCCGACGTGATTTTTGCAGCTCCGTTGTTTTCCAACCGATTTTGTTGAGTTTTGCAAACTTTGTAGAAAGTAGTACATGATTAACAAAAAATGTGGAAAAAATTGGAAAAACAAGATGGCGGCCGAGCCGTAGCGTTTTCAAAATTTTGATTTTTCGACCCCGAACCGCGGCGCCACAGATCCAAGACGGGGTAGTCGAGGATAACTATTTTTTCGTGTTTCGCCCACGATTATCCTGTATTTTGACAGAACGGGAGTGGTTTTACAAAATTCAAGATGGCGGCTGTCATGGCGGCCGTTATGTTAGAGGTACGAAAAATCGCAATTTTAAAAGTTAAATATCTCAAAGTTGGCAACATTGGAGCGATTCGGCTTCTATGAAGCGATTGTACGTATAAGCTTGGGGTATAGATTGGTGGGAAAAAATTACCACATTTTTAGGGAAATTTCAAGATTTTCGGGAAAATGTAAAAAATCGAAATACGCACTTTTAGCAAAATCCGAGTATGAGCGATTACGCGTTTTGCTTGTGCAAATGACATTTAGGTATTTTTGTTGCCAGAGACTGGCAACACTGGAATTTATCAAAGAAAATGTGATTTTCGACATGGTCTTTTTCAAGGAATCCTCTTTCGCGTGGGTGCGAGCGAGAGGAGAGATTGAAACGTCATCGGGAGTGGTATATCCTGTAGTTAATAGGAAAATTATGAAACCGTGTAAAATCTTTCTGTGAAAAGAGTTGGCGGCCATTTTGTATTTTTTTTAATTTTTCGAAATTTTGATCACGTTTTTGAGGCAGTTGGCAACATTTTGGAAAGTCAATATGTATGAATCGATTGTGTATCTCGGCCGGCAGTATGGAGATATGCAACCGGTGTTGCCAGTTTTGGGGAGATTTTCGAGATTTTCAACTAAGAAACTCCTGTAAAATTTTGTATGAAAAATTTTTTTTCCACTGATGGTGTTATATAGAAAACAAAAACTTAGTAAGCCAAAATTATGGAGAGAGCTGATGATTGAGGATATTGGAGACGGGTGAAGGGTCCGCTCAAGGTATTGAAGATAGGTGGGGGGTGCTCGAGCAAATATCATTCATGACGTCATCCAATTGCCAAAAAGCTGGAAAAAAAATTAAAATGGCGAAGAAAAGATGGCCACCATACAAATTTCGCCGGTGTCCAGCTCGGAGGGTATAAAAGATGGAAGTGTGATTTTTTGGCATGAGATGATCAGGGTCCGAAGGTCTACTTGATGAATAGAAAAAAAATTCAAAATGGCGGAATTTATTTTCCCATAGAAAATGTATGGCGAATATTGAATGTCTCATTCTCCTAGAAAGAGACGGAAAACGATACATTGATGTATGGGAGATATGTTCGGATGCGCGATATGAGTACGGAAAAATTATGACATTTCAGAAAAACAAGATGGCGGCCTATATGATTTTTGCAACTCTTTTGTTTTCCAACCGATTTCGTTGAAACTCGCAATCTTTGAAGAAAGTAGTAAATGATTAATAGAAAAAGTGGAAAATTTTGGAAAAACAAGATGGCCGCCGTACAAATTTCGTCGGTGTATATCTCGGAGGCTATAAAAGATGGAAGAGTTGTTTCTTGGCAAAATATGATCAGGATCCGGAGGTCTACTCAGTGAAACAAACTCTACATGCTCGCGGACCACTTTAGTGGTCCGCGCACCCACGCACCCTACTTTATTAACCTCAACTACCCCGTTTTTACAAAAAATGATATGGATGTCGTTTTCAGAGTTTTCCAGGGTGCTGATTTTGATAATGACATTCATGTTTAGATCCAAGCTGGTGGACATGCACTTTTTAAGAAAAAATTGATATGGGTGTGGGTTTTATGTGTTTTTGTGGTGAATTGTATATCTTAATAAATAAATTTGGTTAAATATAATAAAGTCAACATAACCACGTCACGCGAGCTGCTTTAGCAGCTCGCGCACCGAGCAAAACACTAGTTATACTATAAATAGCTCGATTACCACTCACTCACTCACTGACTCATTGACATAATTGTTCTCCTAGAAAGAAACGGAAATTGATATAATGATGTAGGGAAAATGTGTTCGGGTGGGGGATTCGACTGGGGAAAAATTATGACATTTCGGAAAAACAAGATGGCGGCTGACGTGATTTTTGCAGCTCTTTTGTATTCCAACCGACTTCGTTAAATTTTGCAATGTTTAAAGAAAGTGGATAAAGATTAATAAAAAAAGGAGAAAAAATTGGAAAAACAAAATGGCGGCCGAGCTGGAGCGTTTTCAAAATTTTCATTTTTCGACCCCTAACCGCAGCGCCACAGATCCGAGACGGGGTAATCGAGGATAATTATTTTTTCTGGTTTCGCCCACGATTATCCTGTATTTTGACAGAACGGGAGTGGTTTTTAAAAATTCAAGATGGCGGCTGTCATGGCGGCCGTTATGTTAGAGGTACGAAAAAACGCAATTTTAAAAGTTAAATATCCCAAAGTTGGCAACATCGGAGCGATTCGGCTTCTATGAAGTGATTGTATGTATAGGCTCGAGATATAGATTGGAGGAAAAAAATAACCCCATGTTTTGGGGAAATTTCAAGATTTTCGGGCAATTAAAAAAAATCGAAATACGGACTTTTTACAAAATCCGAGTATGAGCGATTACGTGTTTTCCTCGTACAAATGACATTTGGGTATTTTTGTCGCCGAAGACTGGCAACACTGGAATTTATCAAAGAAAAAGTGATTTTCGACGTGGTGTTTTTTCAGGGGCGATCGTTTCGCGTGGGTGCAAGTGAGAGGAGAGATTGCAACGTCATCGGGAGCGGTATATCCTGTAGTTATTGGAAAAGTTGTACAACGATGTAATTTATTTCTGCAAAACGAGTTGGCGGCCATTATGTATTTTTTTTAAATTTTCGAAATTTTGATCACGTTTTTGAGGCACTTGGCAACATTTTGGAAAGTCAATATGTATGAATCGACTGTGTATCTCGGCTGGCAGTATGGAGATATGCAACCGGTGTTGCCACTTTTGGGGAGATTTTCGAGATTTTCAACTAAGAAACTCCTGTAAAATTTTGTATGAAAAATTTTTTTTTCACTGATGGTTTCGTATAGAAAATAAAAAGTTAGTAAGGCAAAATTATGGACAGAGCTGATGATTGAGGGTTTCGGAGACGGGTGGAGAGCCCGCTTAAGGTATTGAAGATAGGTGGAGGGTGCTCGAGCAAATGTCATTCACGACGTCATCCAATTGCCAAAAAGCTGAAAAAAAATTCAAAATGGCGAAGAAAAGATGGCCGCCATACAAATTTCGCCGGTGTCCAGCTCGGAGGGTATAAAAGATGGAAGTGTGGTTTCTTGGCAAAAGAGGATCAGGATCCAAAGGTCTACTCGATGAACAAAAACAAAATTCAAAATGGCGGAATTCATTTTTCCATACATTTTGTATGGCGAATATTGAATGTCTCATTCTCCTGAAAAGAGACAGAAAACGATACATTGATGTATGGGAGATATGTTTGGATGCAATATGAGTAGGGGAAAATTATGTCATTTCAGAAAGACAAGATGGCGGCCTATATGATTTTTGCAACTCTTTTGTTTTCCAACCGATTTCATTGAAACTCGCAATCTTTGAAGAATGTAGTAAACGATTAATAAAAAAAGTGGAAAATTTTGGAAAAATAAGATGGCCGCCGTACAAATTTCGTCGGTGTCTATCTCGGAGGCCATAAAAGATGGAAGAGTGGATTCTTGGCAAAAGATGTTCAGGATCTGAAGGTCTAATTGTGAAACAATCTCTGCATGCTCGCGGACAACTTTAGTGGTCCGCGCAGGCCGCCGTACAAATTTCGTCGGTGTCTATCTCGGAGGCTATAAAAGATGGAAGAGTGGTTTTTTGGCAAAAGATGATCAGGGTCCGAAGGTCTACTCGGTGGAACAATCTCTGCATGCTCGCGGACCACTTTAGTGGTCCGCGCACCCACGCACCCTACTTTATTAACCTCAACTACCCCGTTTTTTACAAAAAATGATATGGATGTCGTTTTCAGAGTTTTCCACGGTGCTGATTTTGATAACGACATTTATTTTGAAATCCAAGATGGCGGACATGCATTTTTTAAGAAAAAATCGATGTGGGTGTCGTTTTATGGTGTTTTCAGGGTGAATTTTGTATCTTAATAAATCAATTTGGTTTTATATAATTAAATTAACCTTACCACGTCACGCGAGCTGCTTTAGCAGCTCGCGCACCGAGCAAAAGCTAGTTATACTATATATAGCTCGATTACCACTCACTGACTGACTGACTCATTGACATAATTGTTCTCCTAGAAAGAGACGGAAAATGATATAATGATGTAAATGAGTTGTGTTCGGTTTCGGGAACCCTCTGGGGAAAAATTATGACATTTTGGAAAAACAAGATGGCGGCCGACGTGATTTTTGCAGCTCCGTTGTTTTCAAACCGATTTTGTTGAATTTTGCAATCTGTAAAGTAAGTAGTAAACGGTTAATAGAAAATGTAGAAAAAATTGGAAAAACAAGATGGCGGCCGAGCCGTAGCGTTTTGAAAATTTTGATTTTTCGACTCCGAACCGCGGTGCCACAGATCCAAGACGGGGTAGTCGAGGATAATTATTTTTTTTGGTTTCGCCCACGATTATCCTGTATTTTGACAGAACGGGAGTGGTTTTTAAAAATTCAAGATGGCGGCTGTCATGGCGGCCGTTTTGTTCGAGGTACGAAAAAACGCAATTTTAAAATTCGAATATCTCAAAGTTGGCAACATCGGAGCGATTCGGCTTCTATCAAGCGATTGTACGTATAGGCTCGAAGTATAGATTGGAGGAAAAAAATTACCCCATTTTTCGGGAAATTTCGAGATTTTCGGGAAATTGTAAAAAATCAAAATACGCACTTTTCGCAAAATCCCAGTATGAGCGATTACGTGTTTTGCTCGTACAAATGACATTTGGTATTTTTGTCGCCAGAGACTGGCAACACTGGAATTTATCAAAGAAAAAGTGATTTTCGACATGGTCTTTTTTAGGGGCGATCGGTTCGCTTGGGTGCGAGCGAGATGAGAGATTGAAACATCATCGGGAGCGGTATGTCCTGTAGTTAATAGGAAAATTATGAAACCGTGTAAAATCTTTCTGTGAAACGAGTTGGCGGCCATTTTGTATTTTTTTTAATTTTTCGAAATTTTGATCACGTTTTTGAGGCAGTTGGCAACATTTTGGAAAGTCAACATGTATGAATAGATTGTGTATCTCGGCTGGCAGTATGGAGATATGCAACCGGTGTTGCCACTTTTGGGGAGATTTTCGAGATTTTCAACTAAGAAACTCCTGTAAAATTTTGTATGAAATTTTTTTTTTTCACTGATGGTGTTATATAGAAAACAAAAACTTAGTAAGCCAAAATTATGGAGACAGCTGATGATTGAGGGTGACGGAGACGGGTGAAGGGTCCGCTTAAGGTATTGAAGATAGGTGGGGGGTGCTCGAGCAAATGTCATTCATGACGTCATCCAATTGCCAAAAAGCCGGAAAAAAATTCAAAATGGCGAAAAAAAGATGGCCGCCATACAAATTTCGCCGGTGTCCAGCTCGGAGGGTATAAAAGATGGAAGTGTGGCTTCTTCGCAAAAGATGATCAAAATCCGAAGGTCTACTTGAAGAATAGAAAAAAAATTCAAAATGGCGGAATTTATTTTCCCATACATTTTGTATGGCGAATATTGAATGTCTCACTCTCCTAGAAAGAGACGGAAAACGATACATTAATGTAGGCGAGATGTGTTCGGGTGGGGGAGACGAGTAGGGAAAAATTATGACATTTCAGAAAAACAAAATGGCGACCGACGTGATTTTTGCAACTCTTTTGTTTTCCAACCGATTTCGTTGAAACTCACAATCTTTGAAGAATGTAGTAAACGATTAATAGAAAACGTGGAAAATTTTGAAAAAACAAGATGGCCGCCGTACAAACTTCGTCGGTGTCTATCTCGGAGGCTATACAAGATGGAAGAGTAGTTTCTTGGCAAAAGATGATCAGGGTCCGAAGGTCTACTCGGTGGAACAAACTCTGCATGCTCGCGGACCACTTTAGTGGTCCGCGCACCCACGCACCCTACTAAATTATTATCTTTTACTACCCCGTTTTTACAAAAAATAATATGGGTGTCGTTTTCAGGGTTTTCCAGAGTGCTGATTTTGTTGATGACATTTATTTTGAAATCCAAGATGGCGGACATGCACTTTTTAAGAAAAAAATCGATATGGGTGTCGTTTTACGGGTTTTTCGGGGTGAATTGTGTATCCTAATAAATAAATTCAACCTAACCACGTCACGAGAGCTGCTTTAGCAGCTCGCGCACCGAGCGAAACACTAGTTATTATACTATATATAGCTCGATTACCACTCACTCACTGACTCATTGACATAATTGTTCTCCTAGAAAGAGAAGGAAAATGATATAATGATGTAGGGGAGATGTGTTCGGATTCGGGAACCCTCTGGGGAAAAATTATGACATTTCGGAAAAACAAGATGGCGGCCGACGTGATTTTTGCAGCTCTTTTGTATTCCAACCGACTTCGTTGAATTTTGCAATCTTTGAAGAAAATAGTAAACGATTAATGGGCAATGTCGAAAAAATTGAAAAAACAAGATGGCGGCCGAGCTGGAGCGTTTTCAAAATTTTCATTTTTCGACCCCTAACCGCGGCGCCACAGATCCGAAACGGGAAATTGAAACTAATAATTTTTTTCTGGTTTCGTCTACGATTATCCTGAATTTTGACGGAATGAAAGTGGTTTTTAAAAATTCAAGATGGCGGCTGTCGTGGCGGCCGTTTTGTTCGAGGTACGAAAAAACGCAATTTTAAAAGTTAAATATCTCAAAGTTGGCAAGATCGGAGCGATTCGGCTTCTATGAAGCGGTTGTACGTATAGACTCTAGGTATAGATCGGTGGGAAAAAATTACCCCGTTTTTAGGGAAATTTCAAGATTTTCAGGAAATTGTAAAAAATCGAAATACGCTCTTTTAGCAAAATCCGAGTATGAGTGATTACGTGTTTTGCTCGTACAAATGACATTTGGGTATTTTTGTCACCGGAGACTGGACACTGGAATTTATCAAAGTAAAAGTGATTTTCGACACGGTCTTTTTTAGGGGCGATCGGTTCGCGTGGGTGCGAGCGAGATGAGAGATTGAAACGTTATCGGGAGCGGTATATCCTGTAGTTAATAGGAAAATTATGAAACCGTGTAAAATCTTTCTGTGAAATGAGTTGGCGGCCATTTTGTATTTTTTTTAATTTTTCGAAATTTTGATCACGTTTTTGAGGCAGTTGGCAACATTTTGGAAAGTCAATATGTATGAATCGATTGTGTAACTCGGCTGGCAGTATGAAGATATGCAACCGGTGTTGCCACTTTTGGGGAGATTTTCGAGATTTTCAACTAAGAAACTCCTGTAAAATTTTGTATGAAAAATTTTTTTTTCACTGATGGTGTCGTATAGAAAACAAAAACTTAGTAAGCCAAAATTATGGAGAGAGCTGATGATTGAGGATATCGGAGACGGGTGAAGGGCCCGCTTAAGGTATTGAGGATAGGTGGGGGGTGCTCGAGCAAATGTCATTCATGACATCATCCAATTGCCAAAAAGCTGAAAAAAATTTCAAAATGGCGAAGAAAAGATGGCCGCCATACAAATTTCGCCGGTGTTTAGCTCGGAGGGTATAAAAGATGGAAGTGTGGTTTCTGGGAAGAAGATGATCAGGATCTGAAGGTCTACTCGATAATTAGAAAAAAAAATCAAAATGGCGGATTTTTTTTTTCCCATAGAAAATGTATGGCGAATATTGAATGTCTCATTCTCCTAGAAAGAGCCGGAAAACGATACAATAATGTAGGGGAGATGTGTTCGGGTGGGGGAGGCGAGTAGGGAAAAATTATGACATTTCAGAAAAACAAGATGGCGACCGACGTGATTTTTGCAACTCTATTGTTTTCCAACCGATTTCGCTGAAACTCGCAATCTTTGAAGAATGTAGTAAACGATTAATAGAAAAAGTGGAAAATTTTGAAAAAACAAGATGGCCACCGTACAAATTTCGTCGGTGTCTATCTCGGAGGCTATAAAAGATGGAAGAGTGGTTTCTTGGCAAAAGATGATCAGTATCCGAAGGTCTACTCGGTGAAACAAACTCTGCATGCTCGCGGACCACTTTAGTGGTCCGCGCACCCACGCACCCTACTAAATTATTATCCTAATTTACAAAAAATAATATGGATATCGTTTTCAGGGTTTTTCTGGGTGCTGATTTTGATAACGACATTTATTTTCAAATCCAAGATGGCGGACTTACATTTTCTACAAAAAATAGAAATGCCTGTCATTTTATGGGGTTTTTCGGGGTGAATTATGTATCTTAATAAATCAATTTGGTTTTATATAATAAAGTTTACCTTACCACGTCACGTGAGCTGCTTTAAAAGCTCGCGCACCGAGTAAAAACTAGTTATACTATATATAGCTCGATTACCACTCACTGACTGAAGCTAGTTATATATTATATTATACTATATATAGCTCAATTACCACTGACTCACTGACTCATTGACATAATTGTTCTCCTAGAAAGAGACGGAAAATGATATAGTGATGAAGGGGAGTTGTGTTTGGATGGGGAATTCGACTGGGGAAAAATTATGACATTTCGGAAAAACAAGATGGCGGCCGATGTGATTTTTGCAGCTCCGTTGTTTTCCAACCGATTTCATCGAATTTTACAATCTTTAAAGAAAGTAGTAAACCGTTAATAGAAAATGTGAAAAAAATTAGAAAAACAAGATGGCGGCCGAACCGTAGCGTTTTGAAAATTTTGAATTTTCGACCCCGAACCGCGGTGCCACAGATCCAAGACGTGGTAGTTGAGGATAACTATTTTTTCGTGTTTCGCCCACGATTATCCTGTATTTTGACAGAACGGGAGTGGTTTTAAAAATTTCAAGATGGCGGCTGTCATGGCGGCCGTTTTGTTCGAGGTACGAAAAAACGCAATTTTAAAAGTTAAATATCTCAAAGTTGGCAACATCGGAGCGATTCGGCTTCTATGAAGCGGTTGTACGTATTAATTCGAGGTATAGATCGGTGGGAAAAAATTACCCCATTTTTAGGGAAATTTCAAGATTTTCGGGAAATTGTAAAAAATAGAAATACGCACTTTTAGCAAAATCCGAGTATGAGTGATTATGTGTTTTGCTCGTACAAATGACATTTGGGTATTTTTGTCACCGGAGACTGGCAACACTGGAATTTATCAAAGTAAAAGTGATTTTCGACACGGTCTTTTTCACGGTATCCCCTTTCGTGTGGGTGCGAGCGAGAGGAAAGATTGAAACGTCATCGGGAGCAGTATATCCTGCAGTTAATAGGAAAATTATGAAACCGTGTAAAATCTTTGTGTAAAACGAGTTGGCGGCCATTTTGTATTTTTTTTAATTTTTCGAAATTTTGATCACGTTTTTGAGGCAGTTGGCAACATTTTGGAAAGTCAATATGTATGAATCGATTGTGTGACTCAGCCGGCAATATCGAAATATAGAAACAGTGTTGCCACTTTTGGGGAGATTTACGAGATTTTCAACTAAGAAACTCCTGTAAAATTTTGTATGAAAAATTTTTTTTTCACTGATGGTGTTATATAGAAAACAAAAACTTAGTAAGCCAAAATTATGGAGAGAGCTGATGATTGAGGATATTGGAGACGGGTGAAGGGTCCGCTCAAGGTATTGAAGATAGGTGGGGGGTGCTCGAGCAAATGTCATTCATGACGTCATCCAATTGCCAAAAAGCTGGAAAAAAATTTAAAATGGCGAAGAAAAGATGGCCGCCATACAAATTTCGCCGGTGTCCAGCTCGGAGGGTATAAAAGATGGAAGTGTGGTTTCTTGGCATGAGATAATCAGGGTCCGAAGGTCTACTTGATGAATAGAAAAAAAATTCAAAATGGCGGAATTTATTTTCCCATAGAAAATGTATGGCGAATATTGAATGTCTCATTCTCCTAGAAAGAGACGGAAAACGATACATTGATGTATGGGAGATATGTTCGGATGCGCGATATGAGTACGGAAAAATTATGACATTTCAGAAAAACAAGATGGCGGCCTATATGATTTTTGCAACTCTTTTGTTTTCCAACCGATTTCGTTGAAACTCGCAATCTTTGAAGAAAGTAGTAAATGATTAATAGAAAAAGTGGAAAATTTTGGAAAAACAAGATGGCCGCCGTACAAATTTCGTCGGTGTCTATCTCGGAGGCTATAAAAGATCGAAGAGTGGTTTCTTGGCAAAATATGATCAGGATCCGGAGGTCTACTCAGTGAAACAAACTCTACATGCTCGCGGACCACTTTAGTGGTCCGCGCACCCACGCACCCTACTTTATTAACCTCAACTACCCCGTTTTTACAAAAAATGATATGGATGTCGTTTTCAGAGTTTTCCAGGGTGCTGATTTTGATAATGACATTTATTTTGAAATCCAAGATGGCGGACATGCACTTTTAAAGAAAAAAATTGATATGGGTGTCGTTTTGTGGGTTTTTGTGGTGAATTGTGTATCTTAATAAATAAATTTGGTTAAATATAATAAAGTAACATTACCACGTCACGCGAGCTGCTTTAGCAGCTCGCGCACCGAGCAAAACACTAGTTATTATTTATACTATATATAGCTCGATTACCACTCACTCACTGACTCACTCATTGACATAATTGTTCTCCTAGAAAGAGAAGGAAAATGATATAGTGATGTAGGGGAGTTGTGTTCGGTTTCAGGAACCCTCTGGGGAAAAATTATGACATTTCGGAAAAACAAGATGGCGGCCGAATGGATTTTTGCAGCTCCGTTGTTTTTCAACCGATTTTGTTGAATTTTGCAAACTTTGAAGAAAATAGTAAATGGTTAAAAGAAAATGTGGAAAAAATTGGAAAAACAAAATGGCGGCCGAGCCGTAGCGTTTTAAAATTTTTGATTTTTCGACCCCGAACCGCGGCGCCACAGATCCGAGACGGGGTAATCGAGGATAATTATTTTTTTTGGTTTCGCCCACAATTATCCTGTATTTTGACAAAACGGGAGTGGTTTTTAAAAATTCAAGATGGCGGCTGTCATGGCGGCCGTTTTGTTCGAGGTACGAAAAAACGCAATTTTAAAATTCGAATATCTCAAAGTTGGCAACATCGGAGCGATTCGGCTTCTATGAAGCGATTGTACGTATGGACTCGGGGTATAGATCGGTGGGAAAAAATTACCCCACTTTTAGGGAAACTTCAAGATTTTCGGGAAATTGTAAAAAATAGAAATACGCACTTTTAGCAAAATCCGAGTATGAGTGATTACGTGTTTTGCTCGTACAAATGACATTTGGGTATTTTTGTCACCGGACACTGGCAACACTGGAATTTATCAAAGTAAAAGTGATTTTCGACACGGTCTTTTTCACGGTATCCCCTTTCGCGTGGGTGCGAGCGAGAGGAAAGATTGAAACGTCATCGGGCGCGGTATATCCTGTAGTTAATAGGAAAATTATGAAACCGTGTAAAATCTTTCTGTGAAACGAGTTGGCGGCCATTTTGAATTTTTTTTCATTTTTCGAAATTTTGATCACGTTTTTGAGGCAGTTGGCAACATTTTGGAAAGTCGATATGTATGAATCGATTGTGTGACTCAGCCGGCAATATCGAAATATAGAAACGGTGTTGCCACTATTGGGGAGATTTTCGAGATTTTCAACTAAGAAACTCCTGTAAAATTTTGTATGAAAAATTTTTTTTTCACTGATGGTGTCGTATAGAAAACAAAAAGTTAGTAAGCCAAAATTATGGAGAGAGCTGATGATTGAGGGTTTCGGAGACGGGTGGAAGGCCCGCTTAAGGTATTGAAGATAGGTTGGGGGTGCTCGAGCAAATGTCATTCAAGACGTCATCCAATTGCCAAATAGCTGGAAAAAAATTCAAAATGGCGAAGAAAAGATGGCCGCCATACAAATTTCGCCGGTGTCCAGCTCGGAGGGTATAAAAGATGGAAGTGTGGTTTCTTGGCAAGAGATGATCAGGGTCCGACGGTCTACTCGATGAATAGAAAAAAAATTCAAAATGGCGGAATTTATTTTTACATACATTTTGTATGGCGAATATTGAATGTCTCATTCTCCTAGAAAGAGACGGATAACGATACGATAATGTAAGGGAGATGTGTTTGGGTGGGGAAGGCGAGTAGGGGAAAATTATGGCATTTCAGAAAAACAAGATGGCGGCCTATATGATTTTTGCAACTCTTTTGTTTTCCAACCGATTTCGTTGAAACTCGCAATCTTTAAAGAATGTAGTAAACGATTAATAGAAAAAATGGAAAATTTTGGAAAAACAAGATGGCCGCCGTACAAATTTCGTCGGTGTCTATCTCGGAGAATATAAAAGATGGAAGACTGGTTTCTTGGCAAAAGATGATTAGGGTCCGAAGGTCTACTCGGTGGAACAAATCCTGCATGCTCGCGGACCACTTTAGTGGTCCGCGCACCCACGCACCCTACTTTATTAACCTCAACTACCCCGTTTTTACAAAAAATGATATGGATGTCGTTTTCAGAGTTTTCCAGGTTGCTCATTTTGATAACGACATTTATTTTGAAATCCAAGATGGCGGACATGCAGTTTTTAAGAAAAAAATCGATATGGGTGTCGTTTTATTGTGTTTTCGCGGTTAATTTTGTATCTTAATAAATACTATCGTTTTAATACTTGTCAACCCAACCACGTCACGCGAGCTGCTTTAGCAGCTCGCGCACCGAGCAAAACACTAGTTTTATACTATATATAGCTCGATTACCACTGACTGACTCACTCACTCATTGACATAATTGTTCTCCTAGAAGGAGACGGAAAATGATATAATGATGTGGGGGAGTTGTGTTTGGTTTCGGGAACCCTCTGGGGAAAAATTATGACATTTCGGAAAAACAAGATGGCGGCCGAGGTGATTTTTGCAGCTCCGTTGTTTTCCAACCGATTTCGTTGAATTTTGCAATCTTTGAAGAAAATAGTAAACGATTAATGGGAAATGTGGAAAAAATTGGAAAAACAAGATGGCGGCCGAGCCGTAGCGTTTTGAAAATTTCGATTTTTCGACCCCGAACCGCGGCGCCACAGATCCAAAACGGGAAATTGAAACTAATAATTTTTTTCTGGTTTTGTCTACGATTATCCTGAATTTTGACGGAATGGGAGTGGTTTTTAAAAATTCAAGATGGCGGCTGTCGTGGCGGCCATTATATTAGAGGTACGAAAAAACGCAATTTTAAAAGTTAAATATCTCAAAGTTGGCAACATCGGAGCGATTCGGCTTCTATCAAGCGATTGTACGTATAGGCTCGAGGTATAGATATGAGGAAAAAAATTACCCCATTTTTTGGGGAAATTTCAAGATTTTCGGGAAATTGAAAAAAATCGAAATACGGACTTTTTGCAAAATTCGAGTATGAGCGATTACGTGTTTTGCTCGTGCAAATGACATTTAGGTATTTTCGTCGCCGAGGACTGGCAACACTGGAATTTATCGAAGCAAAAGTGATTTTCGACATTGTCTTTTTTCAGGGACGATCATTTCGCGTGGGTGCGAGCGAGATGAAAGATTGAAACGTCATCGGGAGCGGTATATCCTGTAGTTAATGGGAAAGTTGTACAACGATGTAATTTATTTCTGCAAAACGAGTTGGCGGCCATTTTGTAATTTTTTGAATTTTTCGAAATTTTGATCACGTTTTTGAGGCAGTTGGCAACATTTTGGAAAGTCAATATGTATGAATCGATTGTGTATCTCGGCTGGCAGTATGGAGATATGCAACCGGTGTTGCCACTTTTGGGGAGATTTTCGAGAATTTCAACTAAGAAACTCCTGTAAAATTTTGTATGAAAAATTTTTTTTTCACTGATGGTGTCGTATAGAGAACAAAAACTTAGTAAGCCAAAATTATGGAGAGAGCTGATGATTGAGGGTTTCGGAGACGGGTGGAGGGCCCGCTTAAGGTATTGAAGATAGGTGGGGGGTGCTCGAGCAAATGTCATTCGTGACATCATCCAATTGCCAAAAAGCTGAAAAAAAATTCAAAATGGTGAAGAAAAGATGGCCGCCATACAAATTTCGCCGGTGTCCAGCTCGGAGGGTATAAAAGATGGAAGTGTGGTTTCTTGGCAAGAGATGATCAGGGTCCGAAGGTCTACTCGATGAATAGAAAAAAAATTCAAAATGGCGGAATTTATTTTCCCATAGAAAATGTATGGCGAATATTCAATGTCTCATTCTCCTAGAAAGAGACGGAAAACGATACATTGATGTATGGGAGATATGTTCGGGTGTGGGATGGAAATCGGGAAAAATTATGACATTTCAAAAAAACAAGATGGCGGCCTATATGATTTTTGTAACTCTTTTGTTTTCCAACCGATTTCGTTGAAACTCGCAATCTTTGAAGAAAATAGTAAACGATTAATAGAAAAAGTGGAAAATTTTGGAAAAACAAGATGGCCGCCGTACAAATTTCGTCGGTGTCTATCTCGGAGGCTATAAAAGATGGAAGAATGGTTTCTTGGCAAAAGATGATCAGGGTCCGAAGGTCTACTCGGTGGAACAAACTCTGCATGCTCGCGGACCACTTTAGTGGTCCGCGCACCCACGCACCCTACTTTATTAACCTCAACTACCCCATTTTTAAAAAAAATGATATGGATGTCGTTTTCGGAGTTTTCCAGGGCGCTGATTTTGATAACGACATTTATTTTGAAATCCAAGATGGCGGTCATGCATTTTTTAAGAAAAAAATCGATATGGGTGTCGTTTTATGGTGTTTTTGGGGTGAATTTTGAATCTTAATAAATAAATTCGTTTTAATACTTATCAACCTAACCACGTCACGCGAGCTGCTTTAGCAGCTCGCGCACCGAGCAAAACACTAGTTATACTATATAGCTCGATTACCACTGACTCACTGACTGACTCATTGACATAATTGTTCTCCTAGAAAGAGACGGAAAATGATATAATGATGTAGGGGAGATGTGGTTGGATTCGGAAACCCTCTGGGGAAAAATTATGACATTTCAGAAAAACAAGATGGCGGCCGACGTGATTTTTGCAGCTCCGTTGTTTTCCAACCGATTTTGTTGAATTTTGTAAACTTTAAAGAAAGTAGTAAACGATTAATAGGAAATGTCGAAAAAATTGAAAAAACAAGATGGCGGCCGAACCGCAGCGTTTTCAAAATTTTGATTTTTCGACCCCGAACCGCGGCGCCACAGATCCGAAACGGGGAAATCGAGGATAATTATTTTTTCTGGTTTCGCCCACGATTATCCTGTATTTTGACGGAACGGGAGTGGTTTTTAAAAATTCAAGATGGCGGCTGTCATGGCGGCCGTTATGTTAGAGGTACGAAAAAACGCAATTTTAAAAGTTAAATATCCCAAAGTTGGCAACATTGGAGCGATTCGGCTTCTATGAAGCGATTGTACGTATAGGCTCGAGGTATAGATTGGAGGAAAAAAATTACCCCATTTTTTGGGGAAATTTCAAGATTTTCGGGAAATTGTAAAAAATCGAAATACGCACTTTTAGCAAAATCCGAGTATGAGCGATTACGTGTTTTGCTCGTACAAATGACATTTGGGTATTTTTGTCACCGGAAACTGGCAACACTGGAATTTATCAAAGAAAAAGTGATTTTCGACATGATCTTTTTCACGGTATCCCCTTTCGTGTGGGTGCGAGCGAGAGGAAAGATTTAAACGTCATCGGGCGCGGTATATCCTGTAGTTAATAGGAAAATTATGAAACCGTGTAAAATCTTTCTGTGAAACGAGTTGGCGGCCATTTTGCATTTTTTTTTATTTTTTGAAATTTTGACCACGTTTTTGAGGCAGTTGGCAACATTTTGGAAAGTCAGTATGAATGAATCGATTGTGTATCTCGGCTTGCAGTATGGAGATATGCAACCGGTGTTGCCACATTTGGGGAGATTTTCGAGATTTTCAACTAAGAAACTCCTGTAAAATTTTGTATGAAAAATTTTTTTTTCACTGATGGTGTCGTATAGAAAACAAAAAGTTAGTAAGCCAAAATTATGGAGAGGGCTGATGATTGAGGGTTTCGGAGACGGGTGGAAGGCCCGCTTAAGGTATTGAAGATAGGTGTGGGGTGCTCGAGCAAATGTCATTCATGACGTCATCCAATTGCCAAAAAGCTGAAAAAAATTTCAAAATGGCGAAGAAAAGATGGCCGCCATACAAATTTCGCCGGTGTCCAGCTCGGAGGGTATAAAAGATGAAAGTGTGGTTTCTTGGCAAAAGGTGATCAGGATCTAAAGGTCTACTCGATGAATAGAAAAAAAATTCAAAATGGCGGAATTTATTTTCCCATACATTTTGTATGGCGAATATTGAATGTCTCATTCTCCTAGAAAGAGACAGAAAACGATGCAATAATGTAGGGGAGATGTGTTTGGGTGGGGGAGGCGAGTAGGGAAAAATTATGACATTTCAGAAAAACAAGATGGCGGCCGACGTGATTTTTGCAACTCTTTTGTTTTCCAACCGATTTCGTTGAAACTCGCAATCTTTGAAGAATGTAGTAAGCGATTAATAGGAAAAGTGGAAAATTTTGGAAAAACAAGATGGCCGCCTTACAAATTTCGTCGGTGTCTATCTCGGAGGCTATAAAAGATGGAAGAGTGGTTTCTTGGCAAAAGATGATCAGGGTCCGAAGGTCTACTCGGTGGAACAAACTATGCATGCTCGCGGACCACTTTAGTGGTCCGCGCACCCACGCACCCTACTTAATTAACCTCAACTACCCCGTTTTTACAAAAATTGATATGGATGTCGTTTTCAGAGTTTTCCAGGGTGCTGATTTTGATAACGACATTTATTTTGAAATCCAAAATGGCGGGCGTGCACTTTTTAAGAAAAAAATTGATATAGGTGTCTTTTATGGGGTTTTCGGGGTAATTTGTGTATCGTATATAAAAAAAATCGGTTTAATACAACTCATAAACCTAACCACGTCACGCGAGCTGCTTTAGCAGCTCGCGCACCGAGCAAAACACTAGTTATACTATATATAGCTCAACTAGTTATTATTATTATACTAAATATAGCTCGATTACCACTCACTCACTCACTGACTCATTGACATAATTGTTCTCCTAGAAAGAAACGGAAATTGATATAATGATGTAGGGAAAATGTGTTCGGGTGGGGGATTCGACTGGGGAAAAATTATGACATTTCGGAAAAACAAGATGGCGGCTGACGTGATTTTTGCAGCTCTTTTGTATTCCAACCGACTTCGTTGATTTTGCAATGTTTAAAGAAAGTGGATAAAGATAAATAAAAAAAGGAGAAAAAATTGGAAAAACAAAATGGCGGCCGAGCTGGAGCGTTTTCAAAATTTTCATTTTTCGACCCCTAACCGCAGCGCCACAGATCCGAGACGGGGTAATCGAGGATAATTATTTTTTCTGGTTTCGCCCACGATTATCCTGTATTTTGACAGAACGGGAGTGGTTTTTAAAAATTCAAGATGGCGGCTGTCATGGCGGCCGTTATGTTAGAGGTACGAAAAAACGCAATTTTAAAAGTTAAATATCCCAAAGTTGGCAACATCGGAGCGATTCGGCTTCTATGAAGCGATTGTACGTATAGGCTCGAGATATAGATTGGAGGAAAAAAATAACCCCATGTTTTGGGGAAATTTCAAGATTTTCGGGAAATTAAAAAAAATCGAAATACGGACTTTTTACAAAATCCGAGTATGAGCGATTACGTGTTTTCCTCGTACAAATGACATTTGGGTATTTTTGTCGCCGAAGACTGGCAACACTGGAATTTATCAAAGAAAAAGTGATTTTCGACGTGGTGTTTTTTCAGGGGCGATCGTTTCGCGTGGGTGCAAGTGAGAGGAGAGATTGCAACGTCATCGGGAGCGGTATATCCTGTAGTTATTGGAAAAGTTGTACAACGATGTAATTTATTTCTGCAAAACGAGTTGGCGGCCATTTTGTATTTTTTTTAATTTTTCGAAATTTTGATCACGTTTTTGAGGCACTTGGCAACATTTTGGAAAGTCAATATGTATGAATCGATTGTGTATCTCGGCTGGCAGTATGGAGATATGCAACCGGTGTTGCCACTTTTGGGGAGATTTTCGAGATTTTCAACTAAGAAACTCCTGTAAAATTTTGTATGAAAATTTTTTTTTTCACTGATGGTTTCGTATAGAAAATAAAAAGTTAGTAAGCCAAAATTATGGAGAGAGCTGATGATTGAGGGTTTCGGAGACGGGTGGAGAGCCCGCTTAAGGTATTGAAGATAGGTGGAGGGTGCTCGAGCAAATGTCATTCACGACGTCATCCAATTGCCAAAAAGCTGAAAAAAAATTCAAAATGGCGAAGAAAAGATGGCCGCCATACAAATTTCGCCGGTGTCCAGCTCGGAGGGTATAAAAGATGGAAGTGTGGTTTCTTGGCAAAAGAGGATCAGGATCCAAAGGTCTACTCGATGAACAAAAAAAAAATTCAAAATGGCGGAATTCATTTTTCCATACATTTTGTATGGCGAATATTGAATGTCTCATTCTCCTGAAAAGAGACAGAAAACGATACATTGATGTATGGGAGATATGTTTGGATGCAATATGAGTAGGGGAAAATTATGACATTTCAGAAAGACAAGATGGCGGCCTATATGATTTTTGCAACTCTTTTGTTTTCCAACCGATTTTATTGAAACTCGCAATCTTTGAAGAATGTAGTAAACGATTAATAAAAAAAGTGGAAAATTTTGGAAAAATAAGATGGCCGCCGTACAAATTTCGTCGGTGTCTATCTCGGAGGCCATAAAAGATGGAAGAGTGGATTCTTGGCAAAAGATGTTCAGGATCTGAAGGTCTAATTGTGAAACAATCTCTGCATGCTCGCGGACCACTTTAGTGGTCCGCGCACCCACGCACCCTATTAAATTATTATCCTCAACTACTCTGTTTTTAAAAATAATAATGTGAAGGTCGTTTTCAGGGTTTTCTAGGGTGCTGATTTTGATAATGACATTCATTTTTAGATCCAAGATGGTGGACATGCACTTTTTAAGAATCAATTGACATGGGTGTCGTTTCATGGGGTTTTCGGGGTGGATTGTCTATCTCAATAAATAAATTCGGTTTATTACAAAAAAATTAACATAACCACGTCACGCGAGCTGCTTTAGCAGCTCGCGCACCGAGCAAAACACTAGTTATTATACTATATATAGCTCAATTACCACTGACTCACTCATTGACATAATTGTTCTCCTAGAAGGAGACGGAAAATGATATAATGATGTAGGGGAGTTGTGTTCGGTTTCGGGAACCTTCTGGGGAAAAATTATGACATTTCGGAAAAACAAGATGGCGGCCGTCGTCATTTTTGCAGCTCCTTTGTTTTTTAAGGGACTCCGTTCAAACTCGCAACTATTAAAGAATGTAGTAAACGGTTACCAGAAAATGTGAAAAAAATTGGAAAAACAAGATGGCGGCCGAGCCGTAGCGTTTTCAAAATTTTCATTTTTCGACCCCGAACCGCGGCGCCACAGATCCGAAACGGGGTAATCGAGGATAATTATTTTTCTTGGTTTCTCCCACGATTATCCTGTATTTTGACAGAACGGGAGTGGTTTTTAAAAATTCAAGATGGCGGCTGTCATGGCGGCCGTTTTGTTAGAGGTACGAAAAAACGCAATTTTAAAAGTCAAATATCTCAAAGTTGGCAACATCGGAGCGATTCGGCTTCTATGAAGCGGTTGTACGTATAGGCTCGAGGTATAGATCGGTGGGAAAAAATTACCCCATTTTTAGGGAAATTTCAAGATTTTCGGGAAATTGTAAAAAATTTAAATACGCACTTTTAGCAAAATCCGAGTATGAGTGATTACGTGTTTTGCTCGTACAAATGACATTTGGGTATTTTTGTCACCGGAGACTGGCAATACTGGAATTTATCAAAGTAAAAGTGATTTTCGACACGGTCTTTTTCACGGTATCCCCTTTCGCGTGGGTGCGAGCGAGAGGAAAGATTGAAACGTCATCGGGCGCGGTATATCCTGTAGTTAATAGGAAAATTATGAAACCGTGTAAAATCTTTCTGTGAAACGAGTTGGCGGCCATTTTGTATTTTTTTTAATTTTTCGAAATTTTGATCACGTTTTTGAGGCAGTTGGCAACATTTTGGAAAGTCGACATGTGTGAATCGATTATGTGACTCAACCGGCAGTATCGAAATATGTAAACAGTGTTGCCACATTTGGGGAGATTTTCGAGATTTTCCCCAAAAACTCCTCCTGTAAAATTTTGTATGAAATTATTTTTTTTCACTGATGGTTTCGTATAGAAAACAAAAAAAAAATCGAGGAAAAATTTGGAAATAGCTGATGATCGAGGATGTCGGAGACGGGTGAAGGGTCCGCTCAAGGTATTGAAGATAGGTAGGGGGTGCTCGACCAAATGTCATTCATGACGTCATCCAATTGCCAAAAAGCTGAAAAAAAATTCAAAATGGCGAAGAAAAGATGGCCGCCATACAAATTTCGCCGGCGTCCAGCTCGGAGGGTATAAAAGATGGAGGTGCGGTTTCTTGGCAAAAGAGGATCAAGATCCAAAGGTCTACTCGATGAATAGAAAAAAAATTCAAAATGGCGGAATTTATTTTCCCATACATTTTGTATGGCGAATATTGAATGTCTCATTCTCCTAGAAAGAGACGGAAAACGATACGATAATGTAGGGGAGATGTGTTCGGGTGGGAGAGGCGAGTAGGGAAAAATTATGACATTTCAGAAAAACAAGATGGCGACCGACATGATTTTTGCAACTCTTTTGTTTTTCAACCGATTTCGTTGAAACTCGCAATCTTTGAAGAAAGTAGTAAACGATTAACAGAAAAAGTGGAAAATTTTGGAAAAACAAGATGGCCGCCGTACAAATTTCGTCGGTGTCTATCTCGGAGGCTATAAAAGATGGAAGAATGGTGGTGGCGCCACCTTTTGGCTATTTATTGGTTAACGTAATGTGATAAGGTGTTTCACATTTATTTCCTAACTACCCTCCATTCTCCCTTCGTGCACTTTCGCCTATCTTCGTGGTGTTAACTGCAACGCCACGATGTTCGCGTCTTTATGACGCCAGTATGTCATGCACGCTCCGCGAGACGCACGTACGACAATTGAGTCGCGTCCTCGTGTTCATTCAACCCAAGATGGTGGATATGCGATCGCCGCTGTTCGTCTGAGATACGCCCCTGGAGTGTCCCGTGAAGTGAATTGTGCCTGTGCGAGGGACTGCGAGTGCTTGTGCGTGCCTGTTCCTGCCTTCAGATTGTCGAGGTTAGTGCACGAGTCCTTGTATCCTTCATGTGCCCTTTGACCCGCGTGGACACCTTCCAAATTCGAAATTAACATCCAATACAGTCCACTTAGTCTCTCGCCGTCGAAGGTGGACAGTGGCCTCGGAATTGACACCATTCCTTTTTGTGGTCCGTTCGAAGCCGGATCTTTCGAACTTTGTTTCGTCAACTACGTGGCGACTGCGATCTAAATTGCTGATCCATCCCTCTAGTTTGGCCTAACAAACGCACCCGCTCTTATTAGAATTGCCTAATAAGTCTATTTTATATTATATTTCGTATATATGTATTTTATAAAGCGTGGCATAATATTTGTCACGCATTTACAACGATCGTATATCGTATTTATGCCACAATAATTGAGTTGTAGGCATCTTCCATACATATACAGGGTGGTCAAAAAGTCGTGGATCAAACGCAATAGGGAGATAGAGGAGGTCATTTCCAGCAAAAAAAAATTCTACAGCATGGCCATATTTAAATTGCCCTAAGAGTTATGAATATTTTTGGGTTTTTTAACAAAATACCAGATTCTCTTACAATTAGACTAATTTAAAAAAAATGAGATAAAAAACAATAAAACAAACGATGCTGTGTCATTACTAGATAACGTATCAGCACTACAAACCTTCTATTGAGGCTCTGGCTACCAAATTACAAGAGCAATTAATTTTTTTCCAAAACTTTTAAAGCGTTACCAAAAATTAAATGTCACTTTAAAAGCGCACTATGAAAAAAAAATGTACTACGCAAAAGTGACCCTGTATCAGAAAAACTTGCTGATTTAATGTCAATTTAAATGAGGTATAACACATTACTCTTTGTTTCGTAATTCTGGTATTATAATCGTTTTTTCATATCAAGGTGCAAATTTCAGTAGATTAGTTTACTTCAAAATAATTTCTAAGATTATTATCATGCTGCTAGTTAAACTGCTAGTTTTTTGTACGTTGGAATGCTAGAAACATCATTGTGCTTGTCACACTTAAACTTTGTGAAAATAACAGAAACTCTTCACTACCACCACGTGCCAGAACTCCCCAGAACGCCCGTCTTGTAAGTAGTTCATCTTTTCTAGGAAATAAAAGGATAAAGAAACTATGCCTCTACTCTCACTAATCATCCTTTCTATTTGCATTGTTGGAATAAGGAAGGTTGTGAAAGAGAGGCATAGTTTTTTTATCCTTTTGTTTCCTAGAAAAGAGGGCGTTCTGGGTAGTTCTGGCACGTGGTGGTAGTGAAGAGTTTCTGTTCTTTTCACAAAGTTTAAGTGTGACAAGCACAGTGATGTTTCTAGCATTCCAACGTACAAAAAACTAGCAGTTTAACTAGCAGCATGATAATCTTAGAAATTATTTTGAAGTAAACTAATCTACTGAAATTTGCACCTTGATATGAAAAAACGATTATAATACCAGAATTACGAAACAAAGAGTAATGTGTTATACCTCATTTAAATTGACATTAAATCAGCAAGTTTTTCTGATACAGGGACACTTTTGCGTAGTACATTTTTTTTTCACAGTGCGCTTTTAAAGTGACATTTAATTTTTGGTAACGCTTTAAAAGTTTTGGAAAAAAATTAATTCCTCTTGTAATTTGGTAGCCAGAGCCCCAATAGAAGGTTTGTAGTGCTGATACATTATCTAGTAATGACACAGCATCGTTTGTTTTATTGTTTTTTATCTCATTTTTTTTTAATTAGTCTAATTGTAAGAGAATCTGGTATTTTGTTAAAAAACCCAAAAATATTCATAACTCTTAGGGCAATTTAAATATGGCCATGCTGTAGAATTTTTTTTTGCTAGAAATGACCTCCTCTATCTCCCTATTTCGTTTGATCCACGACTTTTTGACCACCCTGTATAGTTATATATTTGTGTATTTAATAATATTGCATATTTATTAAATAAATTACACGTATTCATAATATTTCGTCTCGCAAGTCGCGACCGACCTAGGTACCCACATATTTTACGGTCGGATCGTGCGACGTTGCATTACCGCTTAGTTCACTAACAAGCGATATCCACCCGGTTTACGCGTTCAATTAATTATTTTATTCGTGTAAACATGGCGGACAAAAATAAAGGTTTAGGAACCGCTTCCTCGATTCCAAAAGATAGGGAGTTAACATTGTTAGAGGCTAAACGAAACGTTATTTTCCAAAGAATCCAAAATATTTATGATTCTTCAAAAAACGTACATACAAACGCGGATGTAAAGGAAAGTTTTCTTAGCTCGGTTGTACCATTAGATACGCTTCGTACTGAGTTTCAAAAACTTGTAGATCAGTATAATGACCGTTTATTAACGATTGATCCTGATGCGACACCTCAATATTATTGCTTAATTTCCTTTGACGAGTTGTATGGTCGTATTAAATTAGTGTAACGTAAACTGGAACGTAGTCGCGTCACCTCACCGCTCTCGCTCTGACAGGTCTATGCCTGTCAGCTGCTATCGATGGCTAAATTAACTCTGGACGTGCCAACGTACTGATTTCACTTTACAGCGTACATTTTGTGTTCTCATTTTGTGTAATTCGGTCTCTCTGTGTGTCATTTGGAACCCTAGTCCCTTTATAAGTTTGTTAATAAACTTACAGTGGCGCCCAACGTGGGGCCTATCGAAAAACGATAATTCGAGACCGACGCGAACGTGAGTCCCCGCCGCCATTTTCCCGTGGCGAACTTACAACGCAATTTACCAAAATTTTTTAACCAAATACATATCGCTATGTCGCAAACCCGAAATCCGAGAGAACGGCTGACACACAGCGAAGAAGACAGCGAGGAGGACAACGTTACAAGGAGAAAGGCGTGTCCTCCACGAAATATCGAATTGTCACAGGACCAACTGTCAAATTTAATCTCTAAAGTTATGCAAGAAACCTTAAGCCTATCACAAGCTACGTCATCGGAGACGATACGTCTCGGTAACCTCGCGAAATGCACCGCAAGATTCGACGGGGCCGGCGGACCGGACGCTATCGAGGCCTTCATCGACGCCGTCGAGGTATACATGGAGTGTGCAAACGTCAGTGACTCTCACGCATTGCGAGGCCTTGCAATGCTTTTCACGGGCGGCGCCGCTACCTGGTGGAGAGGTATCAAGGATGACGTGCACAGCTGGCAGGAGGCGAAAACAAGGATGCGTGGGATGTACGGAGCCCCACGCCCCGCTTATAAAGTGCTGCGAACAATCTTCTCACGTGAGCAAAACTCTGAAAGTGTCGATCAGTTTATACCTCGTATTAGAGCGCTTATCGCTAAATTACCTTATAAACTTGATATGTGTGTACAGATAGATATTGTATATGGTTTATTAGATCGTAAGATTCGCAAATATGTACCACGTAATACAATTAGTGATTTAGATACTTTGTTAACAAAAGCGAGAGAGGTGGAGGAGGCGAAGGCTGAAGTAAGTAAGTCGCAGTCTATAAATAAAAGCAACTCTAAACCCGCAGTTACAGAACCAATTGAAACTAGTGACAATGTAATCAGTCCCAAAAGGGTCCGCATTCGCTGTACATATTGTAAGGCTTTTAATCACAGTGTTGACACGTGTAGGAAACTTGCTTCTAAAAATGATAACATAAAGCCCAGTACATCCACAGATACAAAACCCATAAGGTGCTATCAGTGCCTAACACCAGGGGTAGTCAGGTCGAAGTGTGAAACTTGTAACAGGGGTAAACCTGAAGCCGAGTCTAATTCCTCAGCTAGTTTTAATGTGTTGAAATCCCGTGAAACTGTTCACAGTGACTTACCAATGGTATCTGTACTCATCGCTGACAAGCAAGGTGTCGCAGTCCTGGACAGCGGAGCAACTCAGAGTCTTGCCAGCCCTATGCTATACAAGATCCTAGTAGATGCGGGGGTCCAGTTCACCCAGGTGCAAAGATCAATAGGTTTGGCATTCGGCCCACCACAGGTATGCAAAATATTGATGACAGCTAAACCCATACCCGTAAACATTGGAGGCCGTGAGGTAATGACCGAGTTTATGTATCTTCCCACCCCAGAAGGAAAAACTTTGCTGGGTAAGGATTTCATTTCAAGTGCGGGTATAAGCATGAACATACCTGAAGCTTCTTGGAGCTTTAACGACAAACCTGATAAAATATTTAAATTTATTAAGTCCTTCCACTTTACACCAGATGCTGATGTGAGACATTTAAATGATTCTAGAATCCCAGTCACACCTATTAACAGCAATGGTAACTTGGCGCTGAGAGCTGACGAAGGTCATGCTCTTTCAAGTTCTGAGAAGGAAATGATCAATAACTTTATTTCTTGCAGAGCGGAGCGGTTTGCGAAGGAGGGTCCAGCCACTGAGTTTGCGACCCATCGCATTGAGGTCAACAAAGGCCAACCGCCGATCGCTTGCCCACCCTTCCGGTTATCTCCAAACCGGAAAACAGCCTTGAAGAAGGAACTCGACAAGCTGCTCGCTGCAGGGGTGATTGAAGAGTGTGAGTCGCCATGGGCTGCTAATGTAGTCATGGTTCCCAAAAAGGATGGAGGTATGCGTCTTTGTATTGATTATCGCAAACTCAATGAGGTCACCGTACCTGACCGGTACCCATTGCCCAGGATTGAAGATATCCTGCATGCTGCAAAGACCTGCACCTATATGACCACACTTGACCTGCATTCTGGTTATTTTCACGTTAACGTGCACCCAGAAGATCGAGATAAAACTAGCTTTGTCACACCTTTTGGCATGTATAGATTCATCCGCATGCCTATGGGTTTACGCAACTCTGGAGCTACGTTTCAGAGGCTCATTGACCGTTTCAAATCTAATCTTACCGCACTGCATGGCTCAGTGCTGGCCTACTTAGATGACATTATTGTCTTGTCGCCTGGCAGTTTTAAAAATCACATGGCAGATCTTGAGTCAGTCTTTAATAGATTGGCTATATTTAACTTGCGAATAAATCGTGATAAAAGCTGTTTTGCATGTGATTCAGTCAAGTTTCTTGGCCATATCATAACGCCAGGTGGTTTCCACGTGGACCCAGACAAGACCGCCGCTATAACCGCTATGCCTGCACCAATGAATGCCAAACATTTGATGTGCTTTTTGCAAACTTCCAGTTGGTTCCGGAGGTTCATCCCCGGCTACGCAGAGGTGGCTCGACCCCTCACCGCGTTGCTGAAGAAGAATAGCACTTGGCAGTGGGGCGAACAGCAGCAGCAGGCCTTCGAGCGCATCAAGGCTTTGCTGACGTCGGCGCCGGTGCTGCGGCAGGCGGACGAGACGCTGCCGTACGTCCTGCGCACGGATAGTAGCGGGTACTGTCTTGGTGCTGTTTTACTCCAAGGGGAGGGAACCGACGAGCGACCCATAGAGTACGCAAGTCGTCAATTAAACGCTGCTGAACGGAACTACACCACCACAGAGCGAGAGGCTCTCGCTGTGGTGTGGGCCGTCCAGAAGTTCAGAGGGTACATTGAAGGTGCACAGGTGTTGGTCAAATCCGACCACCAACCTTTACGGTGGTTGATGAACACCAAGTCCCCTAGTGGTAGACTAGCCAGATGGGCCCTTATCTTACAGGAGTTCGATCTCCGCATTGAATATACGCCTGGAAAATCCAATGTTATTGCCGACATGCTCTCGCGCCCGTCGTGCACTCAAAACGAACACGTCGGATGCGATCTGTGCTACGCGGTCGCCGACTTTCCAACAAGGGCAGCTAGCGATATCCGCGAGAATCAGCTGAAGGATCCAGAGGTACGTAAGATCATCGACGACCTGGAAGCCGAGGATGCTCCGTTTAGGGGAAAACAGTGGGCTGACCGCGGGTACGTACTTTCTGATGGCATTCTATATCGGTATACTCCTGAAGCCGACGGTGACGACGCTTGCTTGGTAGTGCCAGAGCACGAGCGCGCATCAGTGCTGTCGGAATATCACGACGCTCCTACCGCCGGCCATTTCGGGGTTGAGCGAACCTTGCAGCGTATCTGTATGAAATATTATTTTCCTGGCATGCGCACTTACGTAGCTAACTACATTAAGAGCTGCGTTGCTTGTCAGCGTTACAAGGCTGACACGAGAAAGCTGGCAGGGCTCGTGCAGACACCTGCCCCGGCCCGAAGGTTCGAAGTAGTTTCAGTTGATTTGTTTGGCCCTCTGCCGGAGACTGAAAATGGTAACAGATGGATCTTGATTGCTGAAGATGTATGCACACGGTGGGTAGAAATGTTTCCGCTACGGGAAGCCACAAGCCTCGAGTGTGCTAAAACGCTCGTAGCCGAGATATTCCTACGCTACGGCGTTGTTAGGCGGCTCGTCAGCGATCAGGGCGTCCAATTCGTCTCCGAGGTTATGCAACAGGTGTGCAACGTCCTAGGCATCCAACAATCACTGACTTCGTATTACCACCCGGAGGCCAATCCTATAGAAAGGAAAAACCGAGACCTTAAACCCCAGTTAGCCATTTTGGTCGGCAAGGACCACGCGTCGTGGGATACGTACCTGCCAGCCGTGCGCTTCGCCATGAACTCTGCGATCACTGCTAGTACGGGTCATTCGCCTGCTTTTTTAACTTTCGGCAGAGAACTCCGTGCGCCGGGCGACGCCGCGCGCGACCTGCGCGCTATCGTCGAGAGCGACACGTTCGTTGCCAGCGTGACGCCGTACCTGCGGCGACTGGGCGGCGCTCTAGCGGCGGCGCGCGACGTACACGAACGCGCGCAGGCCGCGCACAAGGCGCACGCCGACACAGCACGACGAGAGGCGCCAGACTACGAGCCGGGCGCTCTCGTCTTGTTGAAAACGCAAGGCCTAAACGACACAGGTAGAGGGCAGACAGCCAAGTTTATCCCTCGGAGGGACGGACCCTACCGAGTGCGCGCGGCTGTCAGCCCTGTTACATACTTACTAGAAAGACTCGGCGATGGGGAACTCTTGGGGAAGTATCACACTTCGCAACTGACCCCATTCGTGGGAGACATCCAACCTGCCATTAGAGAAAAACGCAAACGGGGTAGACCGCGTAGAAACTAAGCAATTTTAATTAAATTTAAACAGTTCTCTTTCTTTTTTCGTATAAGCAGATATATCAGGAATGCGAGGACGCAGGTATTCCTAATATAGGGGGGGCCTGTAACGTAAACTGGAACGTAGTCGCGTCACCTCACCGCTCTCGCTCTGACAGGTCTATGCCTGTCAGCTGCTATCGATGGCTAAATTAACTCTGGACGTGCCAACGTACTGATTTCACTTTACAGCGTACATTTTGTGTTCTCATTTTGTGTAATTCGGTCTCTCTGTGTGTCATTTGGAACCCTAGTCCCTTTATAAGTTTGTTAATAAACTTACATTAGTGAATTCGCAAATTAGCCCTCAAACTCAAAGCAAAGAAGCTTCACTGCGTAAAAATAAGCCAACTTTGCCACCTATCGAATTGAGGTCATTTGACGGTGATATTCTTTCATGGCCTTTATTTTATGCCAATTTTAAATCGACTATACACGATAATACAACTCTTACTGATTCGGAGAGGATGTATTATCTTCTCGGTAAACTGACGGGGAAGGCGCTTAGCGCATGCTCAGGAATAACACCCTGCGCCGAGAATTATTCGTTGTTGTTGCAAACTCTCATAGACAAATATGACGATAAACGAATGATAGCTGCTACTTATTTAGATCAGTTGTTAGAATTTAAATCTATAAGTGCCTCTGCTGATAACTTTGATTTATTTATAGAAAAGTTTGTGGCGGCCTATAGGGGCCTTAAAAATCTTAAGCTACCTGATTTGACAGATTTTATTGTATTACATATCGCGCTTAAGAAATTAGATTCAGATTTTATACGTACTTTCGAACGGCTAGGTGATTCGTCTTCGATACCTACCTTCGAAGATTTAGTTAATTTTATTAAAAATCAATCTAAAATAATGCAGCAGTGACACAAAGAAGGTTGTCGATCGTGGAAGCACAGCTAATAAGAAAAATGCTTCTTCTCAAAAACTAGCCTTTGTAACCACGGTTGACAATAATAAACCCGCTGTTAAATGTTTGTGTGATAATATAACTCATCAACATTTATTCAAATGCCCGCGATTTGTGCAAGCTTCTCCAGAAGAACGCTTCCAATTAGTTAAACAATGCAACGCGTGCGTAAATTGTCTTTCCAATAAGCACAATCAGGTTTCGCGCTGCAATTCAAATACGAATTGTAAAAAGTGTAACCTAAGGCACTCGACCTGGCTCCACATTACTGCGTCAGATTCGAACCCCACTACCTCCAGTGGCATGCCCGACACTGTAACCACTGAGCCGCTAGGCACCGCGCCCGCCGCGTCGAGCGATGCGCAAGCGCCGCTGCCGGCCGTCATACAGCCCGTGCGCTCGGCCGCGGTCGTTAGAACCGGTCCAACGGTTACTTTGAACGAGAGCGTCGTATTATGTACGAGATCCATTGCCGCGTCGCAAACATCATGCTATGAAAGTTCATCTGTACCTCGCGAGCAATGTAATATGCCTACTTCGGTTTTGCTCGCGACGGCTCAAGTCATAGCCTACGATAGTAAGGGAAACACTCATCTATTACGTTGTTTGTTACATACCGCGGCTGAAGCTAACTTTATTTCAGCTGATTGTTGTACGCGCTTGAATGTTCACCAAAACGATACCCTACACACAATTGTTAAGGGTTTCAGTGGCTCAGAAAAACCTACAAGTAAGTCGGTGTCCGTGCAATTACATTCTAAGTATAATACGAACATTAAATTCGATATTTCAGCACTGGTCGTAGATCATATAACAGAGAACTTGCCTTCGTCGCTTATTGATAAAGATGCGCTCGCGCATTTAAGTAACTTACACCTCGCCGACAATGCGTTTGCGAGTCCAAGCCCTATTGACATGTTAATAGGGTCTTCACTGTTTCCGCATTTATTGCTTCCAGGCGTCGTACTCGGAAAGCCTTCCGAGCCCTCGGCTATACATACCGTATTCGGCTATGTTCTCATGGGCTCGGCGCCTGCACTGAAGCCTACTAGTATTCAGTCAACTACGACTGCCTGCCTTGCCTTAGTGCGTAGTTCGTCGACTTCCGCTACGGGCAATCTAAATAATCTTCAGGAGCTTACCTGCATGTCCGTTCAAGGTTCCATTGGCCATGAATGCGAAAGATTATTATCTAGCACTATCACTGCACGAGTTTCCGTCGGCGATAGTCATTCAGTTGCATTACCTTTCCGCAAAAATATATTTGCGATTGGTAACTCTGCTAAACCTGCTTATGAACACCTGTTGTGTCTACAGCGTAAACCTAAAGCCCCCTCCCAGCTGAGGCTGGCTTATAATGAGGTTTATCGCGAATACTTACGGAATAATTATATTCCACTTGCACCTCGCGTCGAGTCTGATCGTTCGTGTATATCTACTCGTTCATTCCCGCATCATGACGTCATTCGCGAGAACAAATCTAGCGCGACCAAGTTACAGGTCGTCGCCGATGATGCCGGTGCGCTTAGCAGTTCAGCTAACCATTCTGTGTCGCTCCATGAGCCTCCGCGAGCATTGCTCGCACCATCCCAGCTGCCAATTGAGGAACTGGATGGTATCTCTGTTTCTGAAATACCAGAACAGAAACTTCTTTCGGAGAAACTAGCGTCTAAGCATAAAACCCATTCTCGAACTAAATCGAAATTTCTTTTGTTTGCACTCAGACCTAAAATCGCGGTTATAACAGACCAAATTTTAATATTAACTTGCTTCAAAAATAATTATAATACGCGCGTTAAATTAAAACCGCGTTCTTCTCTTCTAGTAGTTAATCTGCCGAGCAGTAAAGACTCGCGCGCTCTCAAGGGTTTTATACAGACAGGCTGCAATTACGCAACCCCTGTAACCCATAGACCAATAAAATGTCGTGGCGCTCGTAGGCATAAATCTAATTCATATAATTTTACTTATCTGAATACTCGCGCAGTTCACACTGGAATAGTTAGAGGTGTGAGTACGAACAGTCTTTGGAACGTTATAGGAACTCGTTCGTATCTCAATAAACCATTTAATTTTATATTTAAAAATTATCGCTCACGCTTCAAGGAGAAGTCGACTGAAATTCATATTTCATACAAGTTACAACCTCCTGCTTCCCAACGTTGCATTGAATGTTGGGAAAGCGTAATCATAAAATTTAATTTTCGCCGTTCTTTTATAAAAAAGATTGCCCAATGCATTAAGAAGCGATGGACAGGTGTTGTAGACAGGGTCCATCGTTGCAAAGACGGCGTTGCTCATATAGCGTCTATTAGGCCGGCTAGGAAGACTTTCCTACGTTTGGCAGTTCTTACCTAATCGTTGAGCCGTTCTTTTACTTTAGTTTAGGTTAGATTAGGTAAGGATAATTAATTAATATTTCATGGTTTCTATTGATAAATTTAATATTACCGCCATGTATATTTAGCATATATTTATGTACTATATATTGCCTATTTATACATACAGTTTCTACTGCTTGCTCAAGGCAGTCCGCTATTCAAGTAGTAGTATTTCTCTTAAAGGCAACCCTTTAAGGGCGGAAATTGACCTCGGAATTGACACCAAATGGTTTCTTGGCAAAAGATGATCAGGGTCCGAAGGTCTACTCGGTGGAACAAACTCTGCATGCTCGCGGACCACTTTAGTGGTCCGCGCACCCACGCACCCTACTAACTTATTATCCTAATTTACAAAAAATAATATGGATATCGTTTTCAGGGTTTCCAGGGTGCTGATTTTGATAATGACATTTATTTTCAAATCCAAGATGGCGGACTTACATTTTCTACAAAAAATAGAAATGCCTGTCATTTTATGGGGTTTTTCGGGGTGAATTATCTTAATAAATCAATTTGGTTTTATATAATAAAAGTTAACCTTACCACGTCACGTGAGCTGCTTTAGCAGCTCGCGCACCGAGCAAAAACTAGTATATTATACTATATATAGCTCGATTACCACTCACTGACTCACTCATTGACATAATTGTTCTCCTAGAAAGAGAAGGAAAATGATATAATGATGTAGGGGAGATGTGTTTGGATTCGGGAACCCTCTGGGGAAAAATTATGACTTTTCGGAAAAACAAGATGGCGGCCGACGTGATTTTTGCAGCTCCGTTGTTTTCCAACCGATTTCGTTGAATTTTGCAAACTTTAAAGAAAGTAGTAAACGATTAATGGGAAATGTCGAAAAAATTTAAAAAACAAGATGGCGGCCGAGTCGTAGCGTTTTCAAATTTTTGATTTTTCGGCCCCGAACCGCGGCGCCACAGATCCGAAACGGGAAATTGAAACTAATAATTTTTTTCTGGTTTCGTCTACGATTATCCTGAATTTTGACGGAATGGAAGTGGTTTTTAAAAATTCAAGATGGCGGCTGTCGTGGCGGCCATTATGTTAGAGGTACGAAAAAACGCAATTTTAAAAGTTAAATATCTCAAAGTTGGCAACATCGGAGCGATTCGGCTTCTATCAAGCGATTGTATGTATAGGCTCGAGGTATAGATTGGAGGAAAAAAATTACCCCATTTTTTGGGGAAATTTCAAGATTTTCGGGAAATTGTAAAAAATCGAAATACGGGCTTTTTGAAAAATCTGAGTATGAGCGATTACGTGTTTTGCTCGTACTAATGACATTTGGGTATTTTTGTCGCCGGAGACTGGCAACACTGGAATTTATCATAGTAAAAGTTATTTTCGACGTGGTCTTTTTTTAGGGGCGATCGTTTCGCGTGGGTGCGAGCGCGAGGAGAGATTGAAACGTCATCGGGAGCGGTATATCCTGTAGTTAATGGGAAAGTTGTAAAATTATCGAATTTGATTCTGCAAAAAAAGTTGGTGGCCATTTTGTATTTTCTTCAAATTTTCCGAAATTTTGATCATATTTTTGAGGCAGTTGGCAACATTTTGGAAAGTTGACATGTATCAATCGATTGTGTGACTCAACCAGCAGTATCGAAATATGTAAACAGTGTTGCCACATTTGGGGAAATTTTCGAGATTTTCCCCAAAAACTCCTCCTGTAAAATTTTGTATGAAAATATTTTTTTTCACTGATGGTTTCGTATAGAAAATAAAAAAAAAATCGAGGAAAAATTTGGAAATAGCTGATGATAGAGAATGTCGGAGACGGGTGAAGGGTCCGCTCAAGGTATTGAAGATAGGTGGGGGGTGCTCGACCAAATGTCATTCATGACATCATCCAATTGCCAAAAAGCTGAAAAAAAATTCAAAATGGCGAAGAAAAGATGGCCGCCATACAAATTTCGCCGGCGTCCAGCTCGGAGGGTATAAAAGATAGAGGTGCGGTTTCTTGGCAAAAGAGGATCAGGATCCAAAGGTCTAATTGATGAATAGAAAAAAAATTCAAAATGGCGGAATTTATTTTCCCATACGTTTTGTATGGCGAATATTGAATGTCTCATTCTCCTAGAAAGAGACGGAAAACGATACGATAATGTAGGGGAGATGTGTTCGGGTGGGCGAGGCGAGTAGGGAAAAATTATGACATTTCAGAAAAACAAGATGGCGGCCTATATGATTTTTGTGACTCTTTTGTTTTCCAACCGATTTCATTGAAACTCGCAATCTTTGAAGAACGTAGTAAACGATTAATAGAAAAAGTGGAAAATTTTGGAAAAACAAGATGGCCGCCGTACAAATTTCGTCGGTGTCTATCTCGGAGGCTATAAAAGATGGAAGAGTGGTTTCTTGGCAAAAGATGATCAGGGTCCGGAGGTCTACTCAATGGAACAAACTCTGCATGCTCGCGGACCACTTTAGTGGTCCGCGCACCCACGCACCCTACTTTATTAACCTCAACTACCCGGTTTTTATAAAAAATGATATGGATGTCGTTTTCAGAGTTTCCCAGGGTGCTGATTTTGATAACGACATTTATTTTGAAATCCAAGATGGCGGTCATGCATTTTTTAAGAAAAAAATCGATATGGGTGTCGTTTTATGGTGTTTTTGGGGTGAATTTTGAATCTTAATAAATAAATTTGGTTTAGTATAATAAAGTTAACCCAACCACGTCACGCGAGCTGCTTTAGCAGCTCGCGCACCGAGCAAAACACTAGTTATACTATATATAGCTCGATTACCACTCACTGACTCACTGACTCATTGATACAATTGTTCTCCTAGAAAGAGACGGAAAATGATATAGTGATGCAGGGGAGATGTGTTCAGGTGAGGGAGATGACTGGGGAAAAATTATGACATTTCGAAAGAACAAGATGGCGGCTGACGTGATTTTTGCAGCTCTTTTGTTTTCCAACCGATTTTGTTTAAACTCGCAACTATTTAGGAAAGTAGTAAACGGTTAATAGAAAAGGTAGAAAAAATTGGAAAAACAAAATGGCGGCTGAGCTGGAGAGTTTTCAAAATTTTCATTTTTCGACCCCGAACCGCGGCGCCACAGATCCGAAACGGGGTAATCGAGGATAATTATTTTTTCTGGTTTCGCCCACGATTATCCTGTATTTTGACAAAACGGGAGTGGTTTTTAAAAATTCAAGATGGCGGCTGTCATGGCGGCCGTTAAGTTAGAGGTACCAAAAATCCCAATTTTAAAATTAAATTTTTTCCCAGTCGACGACGTCGGACCGTTTTGGTTTCTATGAAGCGGTTGTACGTATAGACTCGAGGTATATATCGGTGGGAAAAAATTACCCCATTTTTAGGGAAATTTCAAGATTTTCGGGAAATTGTAAAAAATCGAAATAAGGACTTTGTGCAAAATCCGAGTATGAGCGATTATGTGTTTTGCTGGTACAAATGACATTTGGGTATTTTTGTCGCCGGAGACTGGCAACACTGGAATTCATCAAAGAAAAAGTGATTTTCGACATGGTCTTTTTTCAGGGACGATAGGTTCGCATGGGTGCGAGCGAGATGAGAGATTGAAACGTCATCGGGCGCGGTATATCCTGTAGTTAATAGGAAAATTATGAAACCGTGTAAAATCTTCCTGTGAAACGAGTTGACGGCCATTTTGTATTTTTTTTTATTTTTCGAAATTTTGACCACGTTTTTGAGGCAGTTGGCAACATTTTGGAAAGTCGAGATGTATCAATCGATTGTGTGACTCAACCAGCAGTATCGAATTATGTAAACAGTGCTGCCACATTTGGGGAGATTTTCGAGATTTTCCCCAAAAACTCCTCCTGTAAAATTTTGTATGAAAATTTTTTTTTTCACTGATGGTTTCGTATAGAAAACAAAAAAAAATCGAGGAAAAATTTGGAAATAGCTGATGATCGAGGATGTCGGAGACGGGTGAAGGGTCCGCTCAAGGTATTGAAGATAGGTGGGGGGTGCTCGACCAAATGTCATTCATGACATCATCCAATTGCCAGAAAGCTGAAAAAAAATTCAAAATGGCGAAGAAAAGATGGCCGCCATACAAATTTCGCCGGCGTCCAGCTCGGAGGGTATAAAAGATGGAGGTGCGGTTTCGTGGCAAAAGAGGATCAGGATCGAAAGGTCTACTCGATGACTAGAAAAAAAATTCAAAATGGCGGAATTTATTTTCCCATACATTTTGTATGGCGAGTATTGAATGTCTCATTCTCCTAGAAAGAGACGGAAAACGATACGATAATGTAGAGGAGATATGTTCGAGTGGGGGAGGCAAGTAGGGAAAAATTATGACATTTCAGAAAAACAAGATGGCGACCGACGTGATTTTTGCAACTCTTTTGTTTTCCAACCGATTTCGTTGAAACTCACAATCTTTGAAGAAAGTAGTAAACGATTAATAGAAAAAGTGGAAAAATTTGGAAAAACAAGATGGCCGCCATACAAACTTTGTCGGTGTCTATCTCGGAAAGTATAAAAGATGGAAGAGTGGTTTCTTGGCAAAAGATGATCAGGGTCCGAAGGTCTACTCGGTGGAACAAACTCTGCATGCTCGCGGACCACTTTAGTGGTCCGCGCAAGCACGCACCCTACCTTATTAACCTCAACTACCCCGTTTTTACAAAAAATGATATGGATATCGTTTTCAGGGTTTTTCAGGGTGCTGATTTTGATAACGACATTTATTTTGAAATCCAAGATGGCGGACATGCACTTTTTAAGAAAAAAATCGATATGGGTGTCGTTTTGTGGATTTTTGTGGTGAATTGCGTATCTTAATAAATAAATTCGTTTTAATACTTGTCAACCTAACCACGCCACGCGAGCTGCTTTAGCAGCTCGCGCACCGAGCAAAACACTAGTTATACTATATATAGCTCGATTACCACTCACTGACTCATTGACATAATTGTTCTCCTAGAAGGAGACGGAAAATGATATAATGATGTAGGGGAGTTGTGTTTGGTTTCCAAAACCCTCTGGGGAAAAATTATGACATTTCGGAAAAACAAGATGGCGGCTGATGTGATTTTTGCAGCTCCTTTGTTTTTTAAGGGACTCCGTTCAAACTCGCAATTATCAAAGAATGTAGTAAACGGTTAAGAGAATATGTGAAAAAAATTGAAAAAACAAGATGGCGGCCGAGCCGTAGCGTTTTAAAATTTTTGATTTTTCGACCCCGAACCGCGGCGCCACAGATCCGATACGGGGTGATCGAGGATAATTATTTTTTTTTGTTTCGCCCATGATTATCCTGTATTTTGACAGAACGGGAGTGGTTTTTAAAAATTCAAGATGGCGACTGTCATGGCGGCCGTTTTGTTCGAGGTACGAAAAAACGCAATTTTAAAAGATAATTTCTCAAAGTTGGCAACATCGGAGCGATTCGGCTTCTATCAAGCGATTATACGTATAGGCTCGAGGTATAGATTGGAGGAAAAAAATTACCCCATTTTTAGGGAAATTTCAAGATTTTCGGGAAATTGTAAAAAATCGAAATACGCACTTTTAGCAAAATCCGAGTATAAGTGATTACGTGTTTTGCTCGTACAAATGACATTTGGGTATTTTTGTCACCGGAGACTGGCAACACTAGAATTTATCAAAGTAAAAGTGATTTTCGACACGGTCTTTTTCACGGTATCCCCTTTCGTGTGGGTGCGAGCGAGAGGAAAGATTGAAACGTCATCGGGCGCGGTATATCCTGTAGTTAATAGGAAAATTATGAAACCGTGTAAAATCTTTCTGTGAAACGAGTTGGCGGCCATTTTGTATTTTTTTTATTTTTCGATATTTTGACCACGTTTTTGAGGCAGTTGGCAACATTTTGGAAAGTCAGTATGTATGAATCGATTGTGTATCTCGGCTGGCAGTATGGAGATATGCAATCGGTGCTGCCACTTTTGGAGAGATTTTCGAGATTTTCAACTAAGAAACTCCTGTAAAATTTTGTATGAAAATTTTTTTTTTTACTGATGGCATCAGATAGAAAACAAAAACTTAGTAAGCCAAAATTATGGAGAGAGCTGATGATTGAGGGTTTCGGAGACGGGTGAAGGGCCCGCTTAAGGTATTGAAGATAGGCGGGGGGTGCTCGAGCAAATGTCATTCATGACGTCATCCAATTGCCAAAAAGCTGGAAAAAAATTCAAAATGGCGAAGAAAAGATGGCCGCCATACAAATTTCGCCGGTGTCCAGCTCGGAGGGTATAAAAGATGGAAGTGTGATTTCCTGGCAAGAGATGATCAGGGTCCGAAGGTCTACTCGATGAATAGAAAAAAAATTCAAAATGGCGGATTTTTTTTCCCCATAGAAAATGTATGGCGAATATTGAATGTCTCATTCTCCTAGAAAGAGACGGAAAACGATACGATAATGTAGGACAGATGTGTTTGGCTGGTGGAAGCAAGTAGTGAAAAATTATGACATTTCAGAAAAACAAGATGGCGACCGACGTGATTTTTGCAACTCTTTTGTTTTCCAACCGATTTCGTTGAAACTCACAATCTTTGAAGAAAGTAGTAAACGATTGATAGAAAAAGTGGAATTTTTTGGAAAAACAAGATGGCCGCCGTACAAATTTCGTCGGTGTCTATCTCGGAGGCTATAAAAGATGGAAGAGTGGTTTATTGGCAAAAGATGATCAGGATCTAAATGTCTATCGGTGAAATAATCTCTGCATGCTCGCGGACCACTTAAGTGGTCCGCGCACCCACGCACCCTACTTTATTAACCCTAACTACCCCGTTTTTACAAAAAATAATATGGATGTCGTTTTCAGGGTTTTCCAGGGTGCTAATTTTGATAACGACATTTATTTTAAAATCCAAGATGGCGGACATGCACTTTTTAAGAAAAAATTTATATGGGTGTCGTTTTGTGGGTTTTTTGGGGTGAATTGTGTATCTTAATAAATAAATTTGGTTTAGTATAATAAAGTTAACCCAACCACGTCACGCGAGCTGCTTTAGCAGCTCGCGCACTGAGCAAAACACTAGTTATTATACTATATATAGCTCAATTACCACTCACTGACTCACTCACTCATTGACATAATTGTTCTCCTAGAAGGAGACGGAAAATGATATAATGATGTGGGGGAGTTGTGATTGGATTCGGGAACCCTCTGGGGAAAAATTATGACATTTGAGAAAAACAAGATGGCGGCCGACGTGATTTTTGCAGCTCCGTTGTTTTACAACCGATTTTGTTTAAACTCGCAACTATTTAGGAAAGTAGTAAACGGTTAATAGAAAAGGTAGAAAAAATTGGAAAAACAAAATGGCGGCCGAGCTGGAGCGTTTTCAAAATTTTCATTTTTCGATCCCTAACCGCGGCGCCACAGATCCGAAACGGGAAATTGAAACTTATAATTTTTTTCTGGTTTCGCCCACGATTATCCTTAATTTTGACGGAATGGGGGTAGTTTTTAAAAATTCAAGATGGCGGCTGTCGTGGCGGCCATTATGTTAGAGGTACGAAAAAACGCAATTTTAAAAGTTAAATATCCCAAGGTTGACAACATCGGAGCGATTCGGCTTCTATGAAGCGATTGTACGTATAGGCTCGAGGTATAGATTGGAGGAAAAAAATTACCCCATTTTTTGGGGAAATTTCAAGATTTTCGGGAAATTGAAAAAAATCGAAATACGGACTTTTCGCAAAATCCGAGTATGAGCGATTATGTGTTTTGATCATACAAATGACATTTCGGTATTTTTGTCGCCGGAGACTGGCAACACTGGAATTTATCAAAGAAAAAGTGATTTTCGACACGGTCTTTTTCACGGTATCCCCTTTCGCGTGGGTGCGAGCGAGATGAGAGATTGAAACGTCATCGGGAGCGGTATATCCTGTAGTTAATAGGAAAATTATGGAACAGTGTAAAATCTGTCTGTGAAACGAGTTGGCGGCCATTTTGTATTTTTTTTAATTTTTCGAAATTTTGACCACGTTTTTGAAGCAGTTGGCAACATTTTGGAAAGTCGACATGTATCAATCGATTGTGTGACTCAACCAGCAGTATCGAAATATGTAAACGGTGTTGCCACATTTGGGGAGTTTTTCGAAATTTTCCCCAAAAACTCCTCCTGTAAAATTTTGTATGAAAATTTTTTTTCCACTGATGGTTTCGTATAGAAAATAAAAAAAAAATCGAGGAAAAATTTGGAAATAGCTGATGATCGAGGATGTCGGAGACGGGTGAAGGGTCCGCTCAAGGTATTGAAGATAGGTGGGGGGTGCTCGACCAAATGTCATTCATGACATCATCCAATTGCCAAAAAGCTGAAAAAAAAATCAAAATGGCGAAGAAAAGATGGCCGCCATACAAATTTCGCCGGCGTCCAGCTCGGAGGGTATAAAAGATGGAGGTGCGGTTTCGTGGCAAAAGAGGATCAGGATCCAAAGGTCTACTCGATGAATAGAAAAAAAATTCAAAATGGCGGAATTTATTTTCCCATACATTTTGTATGGCGAATATTGAATGTCTCATTCTCGTAGAAAGAGAGAGAAAACGATACAATGATATTCGGGAGATATGTTTTGGTGCGCGATATGAGTAGGGAAAAATTATGACATTTCAGAAAAACAAGATGGCGGCCTATATGATTTTTGCAACTCTTTTGTTTTCCAACCGATTTCGTTCAAACTCGCAATCTTTGAAGAAAGTAGTAAATGATTAATAGAAAAAGTGGAAAATTTTGGAAAAACAAGATGGCCGCCGTACAAATTTCGTCGGTGTCTATCTCGGAGGCTATAAAAGATGGAAGAGTGGTTTCTTGGCAAAATATGATCAGGATCCGGAGGTCTACTCAGTGAAACAAACTCTATATGCTCGCGGACCACTTTAGTGGTCCGCGCACCCACGCACCCTACTTTATTAACCTCAACTACCCCGTTTTTACAAAAAATGATATGGATGTCGTTTTCAGAGTTTTCCAGGGTGCTGATTTTGATAATGACATTCATTTTTAGATCCGAGCTGGTGGACATGCACTTTTTAAGAAAAAATTGATATGGGTGTGGGTTTTATGTGTTTTTGTGGTGAATTGTGTATCTTAATAAATAAATTTGGTTAAATATAATAAAGTCAACATAACCACGTCACGCGAGCTGCTTTAGCAGCTCGCGCACCGAGCAAAACACTAGTTATACTATATATAGCTCAATTACCACTCACTCACTGACTCATTGACATAATTGTTCTCCTAGAAAGAGAAGGAAAATGATATAGTGATGTAGGGGAATTGTGTTCGGTTTCGGAAACCCTCTGGGGAAAAATTATGACATTTCAGAAAAACAAGATGGCGGCCGACGTGATTTTTGCAGCTCCGTTGTTTTCCAACCGATTTTGTTGAATTTTGCAAACTTTAAAGAAAGTAGTAAACGATTAACAGAAAATGTGGAAAAAATTGGAAAAACAAGATGGCGGCCGAGCCGTAGCGTTTTCAAAATTTTGATTTTTCGACCCCGAACCGCGGTGCCACAGATCCGAAACGGGAAATTGAAACTAATAATTTTTTTCTGGTTTCGTCTACGATTATCCTGAATTTTGACAAAACGGGAGTGATTTTTAAAAATTCAAGATGGCGGCTGTCATGGCGGCCGTTAAGTTAGAGGTACGAAAAAACGCAATTTTAAAAGTTAAATATCTCAAAGTTGGCAACATCGGAGCGATTCGGCTTCTATGAAGCGGTTGTACGTATTGATTCGAGGTATAGATCGGTGGGAAAAAATTACCCCATTTTTAGGGAAATTTCAAGATTTTCGGGAAATTGTAAAAAATAGAAATACGCACTTTTAGCAAAATCCGAGTATGAGTGATTATGTGTTTTGCTCGTACAAATGACATTTGGGTATTTTTGTCACCGGAGACTGGCAACACTGGAATTTATCAAAGTAAAAGTGATTTTCGACACGGTCTTTTTCACGGTATCCCCTTTCGTGTGGGTGCGAGCGAGAGGAAAGATTGAAACGTCATCGGGAGCAGTATATCCTGTAGTTAATAGGAAAATTATGAAACCGTGTAAAATCTTTGTGTGAAACGAGTTGGCGGCCATTTTGTATTTTTTTTAATTTTTCGAAATTTTGATCACGTTTTTGAGGCAGTTGGCAACATTTTGGAAAGTCTATATGTATGAATCGATTGTGTGACTCAGTCGGCAATATCGAAATATAGAAACAGTGTTGCCACTTTTGGGGAGATTTACGAGATTTTCAACTAAGAAACTCCTGTAAAATTTTGTATGAAAAATTTTTTTTTCACTGATGGTGTTATATAGAAAACAAAAACTTAGTAAGCCAAAATTATGGAGAGAGCTGATGATTGAGGATATCGGAGATGGGTGAAGGGCCCGCTCAAGGTATTGAAGATAGGTGGGGGGTGCTCGAGCAAATGTCATTCATGACGTCATCCAATTGCCAAAAAGCTGAAAAAAAATTCAAAATGGCGAAGAAAAGACGGCCGCCATACAAATTTCGCCGGTGTCCAGCTCGGAGGGTATAAAAGATGGAAGTGTGGTTTCGTGGCAAAAGAGGATCAGGATCCGAAGGTCTACTCGATGAATAGAAAAAAAATTCAAAATGGCGGAATTTATTTTCCCATAGAAAATGTATGGTGAATATTGGATGTCTCATTCTCATAGAAAGAGACAAAAAACGATACGATAATGTAGGGGAGATGTGTTTGGGTGGAGGAGGCGAGTAGGGAAAAATAATTATGACATTTCAGAAAAACAAGATGGCGACCGACGTGATTTTTGCAACTCTTTTGTTTTCCAACCGATTTCGTTCAAACTCGCAATCTTTGAAGAATGTAGTAAACGATTATTAGAAAAAGTGGAAAATTTTGGAAAAACAAGATGGCCGCCGTACGAATTTCGTCGGTGTCTATCTCGGAAGCTATAAAAGATGGAAGAGTGGTTTTTTGGCAAAAGGTGATCAGGGTCCGAAGGTCTACTCGGTGGAACAAACTCTGCATGCTCGCGGACCACTTTAGTGGTCCGCGCACCCACGCACCCTACTTTATTTACCTCAACTACCCCGTTTTTACAAAAAATGATATGGATGTCGTTTTCAGAGTTTTCCAGGGTGCTGATTTTGATAATGACATTCATTTTTAGATCCGAGCTGGTGGACATGCACTTTTTAAGAAAAAATTGATATGGGTGTGGGTTTTATGTGTTTTTGTGGTGAATTGTGTATCTTAATAAATAAATTTGGTTAAATATAATAAAGTCAACATAACCACGTCACGCGAGCTGCTTTAGCAGCTCGCGCACCGAGCAAAACACTAGTTTATACTATATATAGCTCAATTACCACTCACTCACTCATTGACATAATTGTTCTCCTAGAATGAGACGGAAAATGATATAATGATGTAGGGGAGATGTGTTCGGTTTCGGGAACCCTCTGGGGAAAAATTATGACATTTCAGAAAAACAAGATGGCGGCCGAGGTGATTTTTGCAGCTCCGTTGTTTTCCAACCGATTTTGTTTAAACTCGCAACTATTTAGGAAAGTAAAAAACAGTTAATAGAAAAGGTAGAGAAAATTGGAAAAACAAAATGGCGGCCGAGCTGGAGAGTTTTCAAAATTTTCATTTTTCGATCCCTAACCGCGGCGCCACTGATCCAAGACGGAGAAGTCGAGGATAATTATTTTTTCGTGTTTCGCCCACAATTATCCTGTATTTTGACAAAACGGGAGTGATTTTTAAAAATTCAAGATGGCGGCTGTCGTGGCGGCCGTTTTGTTAGAGGTACGAAAAAACGCAATTTTAAAAGTTAAATATCTGAAAGTTGGCAACATCGGAGCGATTCAGCTTCTATGTAGCGATTGTACGTATAGGCTCGAGGTATAGATTGGAGGAAAAAAATTACCCCATTTTTCGGGAAATTTCAAGATTTTCGGGAAACTGTAAAAAATCGAAATACGGACTTTTCGCAAAATCCGAGTATGAGCGATTACGTGTTTTGCTCGTACAAATGACATTTGGGTATTTTTGTCACCGGAGACTGGCAACACTGGAATTTATCAAAGTAAAAGTGATTTTCGACACGGTCTTTTTCACGGTATCCCCTTTCGCGTGGGTGCGAGCGAGAGGAAAGATTGAAACGTCATCGGGAGCGGTATATCCTGTAGTTAATAGGAAAATTATGAAACGGTGTAAAATTTTTCTGTGAAAGGAGTTGGCGGCCATTTTGTATTTTTTTTACTTTTCGAAATTTTGATCACGTTTTTGAGGCAGTTGGCAACATTTTGGAAAGTCAGAATGTATGAATCGATTGTGTATCTCGGCTTGCAGTATGGAGATATGCAACCGGTGTTGCCACTTTTGGGGAGATTTTCGAGATTTTCAACTAGAAAACTCCTGTAAAATTTTGTATGAAAAATTTTTTTTTCACTGATGGTGTCGTATAGAAAACAAAAAGTTAGTAAGCCAAAATTATGGAGAGAGCTGATGATTGAGGGTTTCGGAGACGGGTGGAGGGCCCGCTTAAGGTATTGAAGATAGGTGGGGGGTGCTCGAGCAAATGTCATTCATGACGTCATCCAATTGCCAAAAAGCTGAAAAAAAATTCAAAATGGCGAAAAAAAGATGGCCGCCATACAAATTTCGCCGGCGTCCAGCTCGGAGGGTATAAAAGATGGAGGTGCGGTTTCTTGGCAAAAGAGGATCAGGATCCAAAGGTTTACTCGATGAATAGAAAAAAAATTCAAAATGGCGGAATTTAATTTTCCATACATTTTGTATGGCGAATATTGAATGCCTCATTCTCCTAGAAAGAGACAAGAAACGATACATTGATGTATGGGAGATATGTTCGGATGCGCGATATGAGTACGGAAAAATTATGACATTTTAAAAAAACAAGATGGCGGCCTATATGATTTTTGTAACTCTTTTGTTTTCCAACCGATTTCGTTGAAACTCACAATCTTTGAAGAAAGTACCAAACGATTAATAGAAAAAGTGGAAAATTTTGGAAAAACAAGATGGCCGCCGTACAAATTTCGTCGGTGTCTATCTCGGAGGCTATAAAAGATGGAAGAGTGGTTTCTTGGCAAAAGATGATCAGGGTCTGAAGGTCTACTCGGTGGAACAAACTCTGCATGCTCGCGGACCACTTTAGTGGTCCGCGCACTCACGCACCCTACTTTATTAACCTCAACAACCCCGTTTTTACAAAAAATGATATGGATGTCGTTTTCAGAGGTTTCCAGAGCGCTAATTTTGATAACAACATTTATTTTGAAATCCAAGATGGCGGGCGTGCACTTTTTAAGAAAAAAATTGATATAGGTGTCGTTTTATGGGGTTTTCGGGGTAATTAGTGTATCTTAATAAAAAAAATCGGTTTAATACAACTCATAAACCTAACTACGTCACGAGAGCTGCTTTAGCAGCTCGCGCACCGAGCAAAACACTAGTATTATACTATATATAGCTCGATTACCACTGACTGACTCATTGACATAATTGTTCTCCTAGAAAGAGACAGCAAATGATATAATGATGTAGGGGAGTTGTGTTCGGATGGGGGAGTCGACTGGGGAAAAATTATGACATTTCGGAAAAACAAGATGGCGGCCGACGTGATTTTTGCAGCTCCTTTGTTTTTTAAGGGACTCCGTTCAAACTCGCAACTATTAAAGAATGTAGTAAACGGTTAACAGAAAAAGTAGAAAAAATTGGAAAAACAAGATGGCGGCCGAGCCGTAGCGTTTTAAAAATTTTGATTTTTCGACCCCGAACCGCGGCACCACAGATCCGAAACTGGGTAATTGATGATAATTATTTTTTCTTGTTTCGCCCACGATTATCCTGTATTTTGACAAAACGGGAGTGGTTTTCAAAAATTCAAGATGGCGGCTGTCGTGGCGGCCGTTATGTTAGAGGTACGAAAAAACGCAATTTTAAAAGTTGAATATCTCAAAGTTGGCAACATTGGAGCGATTCGGCTTCTATGAAGCGATTGTACGTATAGGCTCGAGGTATAGATTGGAGGAAAAAAATTACCCCATTTTTTGGGGAAATTTCAAGATTTTCGGGAAATTGTAAAAAATCGAAATACGGGCTTTTTGAAAAATCTGAGTATGAGCGATTATGTGTTTTGCTCGTACAAATGACATTTGGGTATTTTTGTCGCCGAAGACTGGCAACACTGGAATTTATCAAAGAAAAATTGATTTTCGACGTGGTCTTTTTTCAGGGGCGATCGTTTCGCGTGGGTGCGAGTGAGAGGAGAGATTGAAACGTCATCGGGAGCGGTATATCCTGTAGTTATTGGAAAAGTTGTACAACGATGTAATTTATTTTTGCAAAACGAGTTGGCGGCCATTTTGTAATTTTTTGAATTTTTCGAAATTTTGATCACGTTTTTGAGGCAGTTGGCAACATTTTGGAAAGTCAATATGTATGAATCGATTGTGTATCTCGGCTGGCAGTATCGAGATGTGCAACCGGTGTTGCCACTTTTGGGGAGATTTTCGAGATTTTCAACTAAGAAACTCCTGTAAAATTTTGTATGAAAAATTTTTTTTTCACTGATGGTGTCGTATAGAAAACAAAAAGTTAGTAAGCCAAAATTATGGAGAGAGCTGATGATTGAGGATATCTGAGACGGGTGAAGGGCCCGCTTAAGGTATTGCAGATAGGTGGGGGGTGCTCGAGCAAATGTCATTCATGACGTCATCCAATTGCCAAAAAGCTGAAAAAAAATTCGAAATGGCGAAAAAAAGATGGCCGCCATACAAATTTCGCTGGTGTCAAGCTCGGAGGGTATAAAAGATGGAAGTGAGGTTTCTTGGCAAGAGATGATCAGGATCCGAAGGTCTACTCGATGAATAGAAAAAAAATTCAAAATGGCGGAATTTATTTTTCCATACATTTTGTATGGCGATTATGAATGTCTCATTCTCCTAGAAAGAGACGGAAAACGATACATTGATGTATGGAAGATATGTTCGGATGCGCGATATGAGTAGGGGAAAATTATGACATTTCAGAAAAACAAGATGGCGGCCTATATGATTTTTATAACTCTTTTGTTTTCCAACCGATTTCGTTGAAACTCGCAATCTTTGAAGAATGTAGTAAACGATTAATAGAAAAAGTGGAAAATTTTGGATAAACATGATGGCCGCCGTATAAATTTCGTCGATGTCTATCTCGGAGAATATAAAAGATGGAAGAGTGGTTTCTTGGCAAAAGATGATCAGGGTCCGAAGGTCTACTCGGTGGAACAAACTTTTTTTTTTTTTTTTTTTTTTTAATTTATTTAATCAAAAAAAAAAATTCACAAGAAACTATAATATTATCGCTCGCCAAACTGGTGTGCCAGTTTGTTGGCGACTCGCATGGCAACTCTGCATGCTCGCGGACCACTTTAGTGGTCCGCGCACCCACGCACCCTACTTTATTAACCTCAACTACCCCGTTTTTACAAAAAATGATATGGATGTAGTTTTCAGAGCTTTCCGGGGTGCTGATTTTGGTAACAACATTTATTTTGAAATTCAAGATGGCGAACATGCACTTTTTAAGAAAAAATTGACATGGGTGTCGTTTCATGGGTTTTTGGGGTGAATTTTGAATCTTAATAAATAAATTTGGTTTAGTATAATAAAGTTAACCCAACCACGTCACGCGAGCTGCTTTAGCAGCTCGCGCACCGAGCAAAACACTAGTTATACTATATATAGCTCGATTACCACTCACTGACTCACTCATTGACATAATTGTTCTCCTAGAAAGAGAAGGAAAATGATATAGTGATGTGGGGGAGTTGTGTTCGGATTCGGGAACCCTCTGGGGAAAAATTATGACATTTCGGAAAAACAAGATGGCGGCCGACGTGATTTTTGCAGCTCCGTTGTTTTCCAACCGATTTTGTTTAAACTCGCAACTATTTAGGAAAGTAGTAAACGGTTAATAGAAAAGGTAGAAAAAATTGGAAAAACAAGATGGCGGCCGAGCCGTAGCGTTTTCAAAATTTTCAATTTTCGACCCCAAACCGCGGCGCCACAGATCCGAAACGGGGTAATCGAGGATAATTATTTTTCTTGGGTTCTCCCACGATTATCCTGTATTTTGACAGAACGGGAGTGGTTTTTAAAAATTCAAGATGGCGGCTGTCATGGCGGCCGTTTTGTTCGAGGTACGAAAAAACGCAATTTTAAAAGTTATATATCTCAAAGTTGGCAACATCGGAGCGATTCGGCTTCTATGAAGCGGTTGTACGTATAGGCTCGAGGTATAGATCGGTGGGAAAAAATTACCCCATTTTTAGGGAAATTTCAAGATTTTCGGGAAATTGTAAAAAATCGAAATACGCACTTTTAGCAAAATCCGAGTATGAGTGATTACGTGTTTTGCTCGTACAAATGACATTTGGGTATTTTTGTCACCGGAGACTGGCAACACTGGAATTTATCAAAGTAAAAGTGATTTTCGACACGGTCTTTTTCACGGTATCCCCTTTCGCGTGGGTACGAGCGAGAGGAAAGATTGAAACGTCATCGGGCGCGGTATATCCTGTAGTTAATAGGAAAATTATGAAACCGTGTAAAATCTTTCTGTGAAACGAGTTGGCGGCCATTTTGTATTTTTTTTAATTTTTCGAAATTTTGATCACGTTTTTGAGGCAGTTGGCAACATTTTGGAAAGTCAGTATGTATGAATCGATTGTGTATCTCGGCTGGCAGTATGGAGATATGCAACCGGTGTTGCCAGTTTTGGGGAGATTTTCGAGATTTTCAACTAAGAAACTCCTGTAAAATTTTGTATGAAAAATTTTTTTTTCACTGATGGTGTTATATAGAAAACAAAAACTTAGTAAGCCAAAATTATGGAGAAAGCTGATGATTGAGGATATCGGAGACGGGTGAAGGGTCCGCTTAAGGTATTGAAGATAGGTGGGGGGTGCTCGAGCAAATGTCATTCATGACGTCATCCAATTGCCAAAAAGCTGAAAAAAAATTCAAAATGGCGAAGAAAAGATGGCCGCCATACAAATTTCACCGGTGTCCAGCTCGGAGGGTATAAAAGATGGAAGTGTGGTTTCTTGGCAAAAGAGAATCAAGATCCGAAGGTCTACTCGATGAATAGAAAAAAAATTCAAAATGGCGGAATTTATTTTTCCATACATTTTGTATGGCGATTATGAATGTCTCATTCTCCTAGAAAGAGACGGAAAACGATACATTGATATTTGGGAGATATGTTCGGATGCGCGATATGAGTAGGGGAAAATTATGAAATTTCAGAAAAACAAGATGGCGACCGACGTGATTTTTGCAACTCTTTTGTTTTCCAACCGATTTCGTTGAAACTCGCAATCTTTGAAGAATGTACTAAACGATTAATAGAAAAAGTGGAAAATTTTGGAAAAACAAAATGGCCGCCGTACAAATTTCGTCGGTGTCTATCTCGGAGGCTATAATAGATGGAAGAGTGGTTTCGTGGCAAAAGATGATCAGGGTCCGAAGGTCTACTCGGTGGAACAAACTCTGCATGCTCGCGGACCACTTTAGTGGTCCGCGCACCCACGCACCCTACTTTATTAACCTCAACTACCCCGTTTTTACAAAAATTGATATGGATGTCGTTTTCAGAGTTTTCCAGGGTGCTGATTTCGATAAAGACATTTATTTTGAAATCCAATATGGCGGACATGCACTTTTTAAGAAAAAAATTGATATGGGTGTCGTTTTGTGGGTTTTTGTGGTGAATTGTGTATCTTAATAAACAAATCGGTTTAATATAACTCATAAACCTAACCACGTCACGCGAGCTGCTTTAGCAGCTCGCGCACCGAGCAAAACACTAGTTATACTATATATAGCTCGATTACCACTGACTCACTGACTGACTCATTGACATAATTGTTCTCCTAGAAAGAGACGGAAAATGATATAATGATGTGAGGGAGTTGTGTTTGGTTTCGGCAACCCTCTGGGGAAAAATTATGACATTTCGGAAAAACAAGATGGCGGCCGAAGTGATTTTTGCAGCTCCGTTGTTTTCCAACCGATTTCGTCGAATTTTACAATCTTAAAAGAAAGTAGGAAACGGTTAATAGAAAATGTAAAAAAAATTGAAAAAACAAGATGGCGGCTGAGCTGGAGAGTTTTCAAAATTTTCATTTTTCGATCCCTAACCGCGGCGCCACTGATCCTAGACGGAGAAGTCGAGGATAATTATGTTTTCGTGTTTCGCCCACGATTATCCTGTATTTTGACAAAACGGGAGCGGTTTTTAAAAATTCAAGATGGCGGCTGTCATGGCGGTCGTTTTGTTCGAGGTACGAAAAAACGCAATTTTAAAATTCGAATATGTCAAAGTTGGCAACATCGGAGCGGTTCGGCTTCTATGAAGCAATTGTACGTATGAACTTGAGGTATAGATTGGTGGGGAAAAATTACCCCATTTTTCGGGAAATTTCAAGATTTTTGCGAAAATGTAAAAAATCGAAATACGGACTTTTCACAAAATCCGAGTATGAGCGATTACGTGTTTTGCTCGTACAAATGACATTTGGGTATTTTTGTCGCCGGAGACTAGCAACACTGGAATTTATCAAAAAAAAAGTGATTTTCGACATTGTCTTTTTTCAGGGACGATCATTTCGCGTGGGTGCGAGCGAGAGGAGAGATTGAAACGTCATCGGGAGCGGTATATCCTGCAGTTAATAGGAAAATTATGAAACCGTGTAAAATCTTTCTGTGAAAAGAGTTGGCGGCCATTTTGTATTTTTTTTAATTTTTCGAAATTTTGATCACGTTTTTGAGGCAGTTGGCAACATTTTGGAAAGTCAGTATGTATGAATCGATTGTGTACCTCGGCTGGCAGTATGGAGATATGCAACCGGTGTTGCCACTTTTGGGGAGATTTTCGAGATTTTCAACTAAGAAACTCCTGTAAAATTTTGTATGAAAAATTTTTTTTTCACTGATGCTGTCGTATAGAAAACAAAAACTTAGTAAGCCAAAATTATGGAGAGAGCTGATGATCGAGGATGTCGGAGACGGGTGAAGGGTCCGCTCAAGGTATTGAAGATAGGTGGGGGGTGCTCGACCAAATGTCATTCATGACATCATCCAATTGCCAAAAAGCTGAAAAAAAATTCAAAATAGCGAAGAAAAGATGGCCGCCATACAAATTTCGCCGGCGTCCAGCTCGGAGGGTATAAAAGATGGAGGTGCGGTTTCGTGGCAAAAGAGGATCAGGATCCAAAGGTCTACTCGATGAATAGAAAAAAAATTCAAAATGGCGGAATTTATTTTCCCATACATTTTGTATGGCGAATATTGAATGTCTCATTCTCCTAGAAAGAGACAGAAAACGATACAATAATGTAGGGGAGATGTGTTTGGGTGGGGGAGGCGAGTAGGGCAAAAATTATGACATTTCAGAAAAACAAGATGGCGGCCTGTATGATTTTTGCGACTCTTTTGTTTTCCAACCGATTTCGTTGAAACTCGCAATCTTTGAAGAATGTAGTAAACGATTAATAGAAAAAGTGGAAAATTTTGGAATAACAAGATGGCCGCCGTAAAAATTTCGTCGGTGTCTATCTCGGAGGCTATAAAAGATGGAAGAGTGGTTTCTTGGCAAAAGATGATCAGGGTCCGAAGGTCTACTCGGTGAAACAAACTCTGCATGCTCGCGGACCACTTTAGTGGTCCGCGCACCCACGCACCCTACTTTATTAACCTCAACTACCCCGTTTTTACAAAAAATGATATGGATGTTGTTTTCAGAGTTTTCCAGGGTGCTGATTTTGATAACGACATTTATTTTTAAATCCAAGATGGCGGGCGTGCACTTTTTAAGAAAAAAATTGATATAAGTGTCGTTTTATGGGGTTTTCGGGGTAATTTGTGTATCTTAATAAAAAAAATCGGTTTAATACAACTCATAAACCTAACCACGTCACGCGAGCTGCTTTAGCAGCTCGCGCACCGAGCAAAATACTAGTTATTATACTATATATAGCTCAATTACCACTGACTCATTGACATAATTGTTCTCCTAGAAAGAGAAGGAAAATGATATAATGATGTAGGGGAGATGTGTTCGGGTGGGGGAGTCGACTAGGGAAAAATTATGACATTTCAGAAAAACAAGATGGCGGCCGACGTGATTTTTGCAGCTCCTTTATTTTTTAAGGGATTCCGTTCAAACTCGCAACTATTAAAAAATGTAGTAAACGATTAACAAAAAATGTGGAAAAAATTGGAAAAACAAGATGGCGGCTGAGCCGTAGCGTTTTAAAATTTTTGATTTTTCGACCCCGAACCGCGGCGCCACAGATCCGGAACGGGGTAATCGAGGATTATTATTTTTTCTGGTTTCGCCCACGATTATCCTGTATTTTGACAGAACGGGAGTGGTTTTTAAAAATTCAAGATGGCGGCTGTCGTGGAGGCCGTTTTGTTCGAGGTACGAAAAAACGCAATTTTAAAAGTTAAATATCTCAAAGTTGGCAACATCGGAGCGATTCGGTTTCTATGAAGCGATTGTACGTATAGACTCGGGGTATAGATTGGAGGAAAAAAATTACCCCACTTTTAGGGAAATTTCAAGATTTTCGGGAAATTGTAAAAAATCGAAATACGGACTTTTCGCAAAATCCGAGTATGAGCGATTATGTGTTTTGCTCGTACAAATGACATTTGGGTATTTTTGTTGCCGGAGACTGGCAACACTGGAATTTATCAAAGTAAAAGTGATTTTCGACACGGTCTTTTTCACGGTATCCCCTTTCGCGTGGGTGCGAGCGAGAGGCAAGATTGAAACGTCATCGGGAGCGGCATATCCTGTAGTTAATGGGAAAATTATGAAACCGTGTAAAATCTTTCTGTGAAACGAGCTGGCGGCCATTTTGTATTTTTTTTTATTTTTCGAAATTTTGACCACGTTTTTGAGGCAGTTGGCAACATTTTGGAAAGTCATTATGTATGAATCGATTGTGTATCTCGGCTTGCAGTATGGAGATATGCAACCGGTGTTGCCACTTTTGGGGAGATTTTCGAGATTTTCAACTAAGAAACTCCTGTAAAATTTTGTATGAAAAATTTTTTTTTCACTGATGGTGTCAGATACAAAACAAAAACTTAGTAAGCCAAAATTATGGAGAGAGCTGATGATTGAGGATATCGGAAACGGGTGAAGGGCCCGCTTAAGGTATTGAAGATAGGTGGGGGGTGCTCGAGCAAATGTCATTCATGACGTCATCCAATTGCCAAAAAGCTGGAAAAAAATTCAAAATGGCGAAGAAAAGATGGCCGCCATACAAATTTCGCCGGGGTCCAGCTCGGAGGGTATAAAAGATGGAAGTGTGGTTTCTTGGCAAGAGATGATCAGGGTCCAAAGGTCTACTCGATGAATAGAAAAAAAATTCAAAATGGCGGATTTTTTTTCCCCATAGAAAATGTATGGCGAATATTGAATGTCTCATTCTCCTAGAAAGAGACGGAAAACGATACGATAATGTAGGACAGATGTGTTTGGCTGGTGAAAGCAAGTAGGGAAAAATTATGACATTTCAGAAAAACAAGATGGCGACCGACGTGATTTTTGCAACTCTTTTGTTTTCCAACCGATTTCGTTGAAACTCACAATCTTTGAAGAAAGTAGTAAACGATTGATAGAAAAAGTGGAATTTTTTGGAAAAACAAGATGGCCGCCGTACAAATTTCGTCGGTGTCTCTCTCGGAGGCTATAAAAGATGGAAGAGTGGTTTCTTGGCAAAAGATGATCAGGGTCCGAAGGTCTACTCGGTGAAACAAACTCTGCATGCTCGCGGACCACTTTAGTGGTCCGCGCACCCACGCACCCTACTTTATTAACCTCAACTACCCCGTTTTAACAAAAAATGATATGGATGTCGTTTTCAGAGTTTTCCAGCGTGTTGATTTTGATAACGACATTTATTTTGAAATCCAAGATGGCGGACATGCACTTTTTAAGAAAAAAATCGATATGGGTGTCGTTTTATTGTGTTTTCGCTGTTAATTTTGTATCTTAATAAATACTATCGTTTTAATACTTGTCAACCCAACCACGTCACGTGAGCTGCTTTAGCAGCTCGCGCACCGAGCAAAACACTAGTTATACTATATATAGCTCAATTACCACTCACTCACTCACTCATTGACATAATTGTTCTCCTAGAAAGAGACGGAAAATGATATAATGATGTAGGGGAGATGTGGTCGGATTCGGGAGTCCTCTGGGGAAAAATTATGACATTTCAGAAAAACAAGATGGCGGCTGAGGTGATTTTTGCAGCTCCGTTGTTTTTCAACCGATTTCGTTGAATTTTGCAATATTTGAAGAAAATAGTAAACGATTAATGGAAAATGTCGAAAAAATTGAAAAAACAAGATGGCGGCCGAACCGTAGCGTTTTCAAAATTTTGATTTTTCGACCCCGAACCGCAGCGCCACAGATCCGAAACGGGGTAGTCGAGGATAACTATTTTTTCGTGTTTCGCCCACGATTATCCTGTATTTTGACAGAATGGGAGTGGTTTTAAAAAATTCAAAATGGCGGCTGTCATGGCGGCTGTTTTGTTCGAGGTACGAAAAAACGCAATTTTAAAAGTTAAATATCTCAAAGTTGGCAACATCGGAGCGATTCGGCTTCTATGAAGCGGTTGTACGTATAGACTCGAGGTATAGATCGGTGGGAAAAAATTACCCCATTTTTTGGGGAAATTTCAAGATTTTCGGGAAATTGTAAAAAATCGAAATACGCATTTTTAGCAAAATCCGAGTATGAGCGATTATGTGTTTTGCTCGTACAAATGACATTTGGGTATTTTTGTCACCGAAAACTGGCAACACTGGAATTTATCAAAGTAAAAGTGATTTTCGACATGGTCTTTTTTAGGGGCGATCGGTTCGCCTGGGTGCGAGCGAGATGAGAGATTGAAACGTCATCGGGAGCGGTATATCCTGTAGTTAATAGGAAAATTATGAAACCGTGTAAAATCTTTCTGTGAAACGAGTTGGCGGCCATTTTGTATTTTTTTTAATTTTTCGAAATTTTGATCACGTTTTTGAGGCAGTTGGCAACATTTTGGAAAGTCAATATGTATGAATCGATTATGTGACTCAGCCGGCAATATCGAAATATAGAAACAGTGTTGCCACTTTTGGGGAGATTTTCGAGATTTTCAACTAAGAAACTCCTGTAAAATTTTGTATGAAAAATATTTTTTTCACTGATGGTGTCGTATAGAAAACAAAAACTTAGTAAGCCAAAATTATGGAGAGAGCTGATGATTGAGGATGTCGGAGACGGGTAAAGGCCCCGCTTAAGGTATTGAAGATAGGTGGGGGGTGCTCGAGCAAATGTCATTCATGACGTCATCCAATTGCCAAAAAGCTGAAAAAAAATTCAAAATGGCGAAGAAAAGATGGCCGCCATACAAATTTCGCCGGTGTCCAGCTCGGAGGGTATAAAAGATGGAAGTGAGGTTTCTTGGCAAGAGATGATCAGGATCCAAAGGTCTACTCGATGAATAGAAAAAAAATCCAAAATGGCGGAATTTTTTTTTCCAGACATTTTGTATGGCGAATATTGAATGCCTCATTCTCCTAGAAAGAGGCGGAAAACGATACGATAATGTAGGACAGATGTGTTTGGCTGGTGGAAGCAAGTAGGGAAAAAAAATGACATTTCAGAAAAACAAGATGGCGACCGACGTGATTTTTGCAACTCTTTTGTTTTCCAACCGATTTCGTTGAAACTCACAATCTTTGAAGAAAGTAGTAAACGATTGATAGAAAAAGTGGAAGTTTTTGGAAAAACAAAATGGCCGCCGTACAAATTTCGTCGGTGTCTATCTCGGAGGCTATAAGAGATGGAAGAGTGGCAAATTGATTGGCAAAAGATGATTAGGGTCCGAAGGTCTACTCGGTGGAACAAACTCTGCATGCTCGCGGACCACTTTAGTGGTCCGCGCACCCACGCACCCTACTTTATTAACCTCAACTACCCCGTTTTTACAAAAAATGATATGGATGTCGTTTTCAGAGTTTTCCAGGGTGCTGATTTTGATAACGACATTTATTTTGAAATCCAAGATGGCGGTCATGCATTTTTTAAGAAAAAAATCAATATGGGTGTCGTTTTATGGTGTTTTTGGGGTGAATTTTGAATCTTAATAAATAAATTCGTTTTAATACTTATCAAAATAAATAATGTTAAAAGATCTTACAAGTAGTAAATTGAAAATGCAATTAATAAAATATCTTAATGCTCTAAATTATAACGAAACAGAGGATCTTCTGATTAAAATAGTATAATATTAGTAGTAGTAGTATGACAAACTGCAAACATAAACAACTCACAATACACAATCACACGCAAACACACAAACACACACACGTATACTCCACATATATACACACATACACACATACATGGATACCACAAAATTCACATAAGCGCACACGCACGAAAATCTATAGGCTTAATATTTACTAGCAATAACATTACATTACATTACTAATACTTATTACTAGTGATACAGGATAATAACTCGCTCTCTAAAAACTCGTAACTCAATGGACGCACAAAGGAATGACAGGCAGTTGGATTGCATGATACCTCACAACAATACCGCGTGTGCGTAACTACAATCACTACCTACCCTCCATTAAAATATATTATAAAGACTTTTTATTTTTATTGTTACACTATGTTTAGATATTATAACGGTGTCGTATTGGTACGGTTTTGCATGTCCGACCATCAGCGCACCATATTAACACATTTAAATTAAGTACTTAGGAATGGGAGAAGTCAACCCTCTGTAATACAGTGTTTACTAGCACAGGGGTTGTCAAACCTATTCGTATGTTCTTACCAACTTTTTAACATTGTATACCTACTGTTTATAAGGCACATCTACTAACAAATAGTACATAGGAAAATATTATAAAATAATATTTAGAATAACTATTTGTGCATTGAAATAGTTTAAGAACTTAGAATGAATAAATGATATTATATTATTATTATTATTATTATCTATATAACTTACTCTCACGCCCGGTTACAAAATAGATATATATAGAAGCCAAAGAGAATATAATATACTTACATACATAAAAATAAATAAACCTACATACACATTTACATAAATAAATATTTGTACCGGGCGGAGGATTACGCCCCGGCAGGAGAGACCAAACGGCCGGGGGTCAGGGCGACCGGTCCCAATAGAGCCGGACTCCGTCGCGCTCGAGTACCGGCACCGGTGTGTACTTGTAATACGGCAACCTCTCATCCAGGAGACCGTACTTCAGAGCTTATTATTATTATTATTATTAACCTCAACTACCCCGTTTTTACAGAAAATGATATGGATGTCGTTTTCAGACTTTTTCAGGGTGCTGATTTTGATAACGACATTTATTTTGAAATCCAAGATGGCGGACATGCACTTTTTAAGAAAAAAATTGATATGGGTGTCGTTTTGTAGGTTTTTGTGGTGAATTGTCTATCTTAATAAATAAATTTGGTTAAATATAATAAAGTTAACCTTACCACGTCATGTGAGCTGCTTTAGCAGCTCGCGCACCGAGCAAAAACTAGTATATATATATAGCTCGATTACCACTGACTCACTCATTGACATAATTGTTCTCCTAGAAAGAGACGGAAAATGAAATAATGATGTAGGGGAATTGTGTTTGGATGCGGGATTCGACTGGGGAAAAATTATGACATTTCAAAAAAACAAGATGGCGGCCGTCGTGATTTTTGCAGCTCCTTTGTTTTTAAAGGGACTCCGTTCAAATTCGCAACTATTAAAGAATGTAGTAAACGGTTAACAGAAAATGTGGAAAAATTTGGAAAAACAAAATGGCGGCCGAGCCGTAGCGTTTCAAAATTTTTGTTTTTTCGATCCCGAACCGCGGCGCCACAGATCCAAGACGGGGTAGTCGAGGATAATTATTTTTTCGTGTTTCGCCCACGATTATCCTGTATTTTGACAGAATGGGAGTGGTTTTTAAAAATTCAAGATGGCGGCTGTCATGGCGGCTGTTAAGTTAGACGTACAAAAAATCGCAATTTTAAAATTCAAATATCTCAAAGTTGGCAACATTGACGCGATTCGGCTTCTATGAAGCGATTGTACGTATAGGCTTGAGGTATAGATTGGAGGAAAAAAATTACCCCATTTTTAGGGAAAATTCAAGATTTTCGGGAAATTGTAAAAAATCGAAATACGCACTTTTAGCAAAATCCCAGTATAAGCAATTATGTGTTTTGCTTGTACAAATGACATTTGGGTATTTTTGTCGCCGGAGACTGGCAACACTGGAATTTATTAAAGAAAAAGTGATTTTTCGACATGGTCTTTTTCACGGAATCCCCTTTCGCGTGGGTGCGAGCGAGAGGAGAGATTGAAACGTGGTCGGGAGCAGTATATCCTGTAGTTAATAGGAAAATTATGAAACCGTGTAAAATCTTTCTGTGAAACGAGTTGGCAGCCTTTTTGTATTTTTTTTAATTTTTCGAAAGTTTGATCACGTTTTTGATCCCAGTCGACGACGTCGCACCGTTTCGGTTTCTATGAAGCGATTGTGCGTATTGACTTGAGGTATAGATTGGTGAAAAAAAATACCCCATTTTTTGGGGAAATTTCAAGATTTTCGGGAAATTGTAAAAAAACGAAATACGGTCTTTTCGCAAAATACGAGCATGAGCGATTATGTGTTTTGCTCGTACAAATGACATTTGGGTATTTTTGGCGCTGGAGACTGGCAACACTGGAATTTATCAAAGAAAAAGTGATTTTCGATATGGTCTTTTTCACGGAATCCCCTTTCGCGTGGGTGCGAGCGAGAGGAGAGATTGAAACGTGGTCGGGAGCAGTATATCCTGTAGTTAATAGGAAAATTATGAAACCGTGTAAAATCTTTCTGTGAAACGAGTTGGCGGCCATTTTGTATTTTTTTTAATTTTTCGAAAGTTTGATCACGTTATTGATCCCAGTCGACGACGTCGCACCGTTTCGGTTTCTATGAATTGATTGTGCGTATAGACTTGAGGTATAGATTGGTAAAAAAAATACCCCATTTTTGGGGAAATTTCAAGATTTTCGGGAAATTGTAAAAAAACGAAATACGGACTTTTCACAAAATACGAGTATGAGCGATTATGTGTTTTGCTTGTACAAATGACATTTGGGTATTTTTGGCGCTGGAGACTGGCAACACTGGAATTTATCAAAGAAAAAGTGATTTTCGATATGGTCTTTTTCACGGAATCCCCTTTCGCGTGGGTGCGAGCGAGAGGAGAGATTGAAACGACATCGGAAGCGGTATATCCTGTTATTAATAGGAAAATTTTGAAACCGTTTAAAATCTTTCTGTGAAACGAGTTGGCGGCCATTTTGTATTTTTTTTAATTTTTCGAAAGTTTGATCAAGTTTTTGAGGCAGTTGGCAACATTTTGGAAAGTTGACATGTGAGGATCGATTGTGTGACTTGGTTGGCAATATCGAAATATTCAAACGGTGTTGCCACATTTGGGGAGATTTTCGAGATTTTCCCCAAAAACTCCTCCTGTAAAATTTTGTATGAAAATTTTTTTTTTCACTGATGGTTTCGTATAGAGAACAAAAAAAAAACCGAGGGAGTATTTGGAAAGAGCTGATAATTGAGGATGTCGGAGACGGGTGAAGGCCCCGCTTAAGGTATTGAAGATAGATAGGGGTGCTCGAGCAAATGTCATTCATGACGTCATCCAATTGCCAAAAAGCTGATAAAAAATTCAAATTGGCGAAGAAAAGATGGCCGCCATACAAATTTCGCCGGTGTCCAGCTCGGAGGGTATAAAAGATGGAAGTGTGGTTTCTTTACAAGAGATGTTCAGGGTCCGAAGGTCTACTCGATGAATAGAAAAAAAATTCAAAATGGCGGAATTTATTTTTACATACATTTTGTATGGCGAATATTGAATGTCTCATTCTCCTAGAAGGAGACGGATAACGATACAATAATGTACGGGAGATATGTTTTGGTGCGCGATATGAGTAGGGAAAAATTATGACATTTCAGAAAAACAAGATGGCGGCCTATATGATTTTTGCAACTCTTTTGTTTTCCAACCGATTTCGTTCAAACTCGCAATCTTTAAAGAATGTAGTAAACGATTAATAGAAAAAGTGGAAAATTTTGGAAAAACAAGATGGCCGCCGTACAAATTTCGTCGGTGTCTATCTCGGAGAATATAAAAGATGGAAGAGTGGTTTCTTGGCAAAAGATGATTAGGGTCCGAAGGTCTACTCGGTGGAACAAACTCTGCATGCTCGTGGACCACTTTAATGGTCCGCGCACCCACGCACCCTACTTAATAACCTCAACTACCCCGTTTTTACAAAAAATGATATGGATGTCGTTTTCAGAGTTTTCCAGGTTGCTGATTTTGATAACGACATTTATTTTGAAATCCAAGATGGTGGACATGCATTTTTTAAGAAAAAAATCGATATGGGTGTCGTTTTATTGTGTTTTCGCGGTTAATTTTGTATCTTAATAAATACTATCGTTTTAATACTTGTCAACCCAACCACGTCACGCGAGCTGCTTCAGCAGCTCGCGCACCGAGCAAAACACTAGTATATATACTATACTATACATATATAGCTCGATTACCACTCACTCACTCACTCATTGACATAATTGTTCTCCTAGAAGGAGACGGAAAATGATATAATGATGTAGGGGAGATGTGTTCGGATTCGGGAACCCTCTGGGGAAAAATTATGATATTTCGGAAAAACAAGATGGCGGCCGATGTGATTTTTGCAGCTCCTTTGTTTTTTAAGGGACTCCGTTCAAACTCGCAATTGTCAAAGAATGTAGTAAACGGTTAAGAGAAAATGTGAAAAAAAATGGAAAAACAAGAGGGCAGCCGAGCCGTAGCGTTTTAAAATTTTTGATTTTTCGACCCCGAACCGCGGGGTTTCGATCCGATACGGGGTGATCGAGGATAATTATTTTTTTTTGGTTTCGCCCACGATTATCCTGTATTTTGACAGAACGGGAGTGGTTTTTAAAAATTCAAGATGGCGACTGTCATGGCGGCCGTTTTGTTCGAGGTACGAAAAAACGCAATTTCAAAAGTTAAATATCTCAAAGTTGACAACATCGGAGCGATTCGGCTTCTATCAAGCGATTGTACGTATAGGCTCGAGGTATAGATTGGAGGAAAAAAATTACACCATTTTTAGGGAAATTTCAAGATTTTCGGGAAATTGTAAAAAATCGAAATACGGACTTTTCGCAAAATCCGAGTATGAGCGATTATGTGTTTTGCTTGTACAAATGACATTTGGGTATTTTTGTCGCCGGAGACTGGCAACACTAGAATTTATCAAAGAAAAAGTGATTTTCAACGTGGTCTTTTTCACGGTATCCCCTTTCGCGTGGGTGCGAGCGAGAGGAAAGATTGAAACGTCATCGGGAGCGGTATATCCTGTAGTTAATAGGAAAATTATGAAACCGTGTAAAATCTTTCAGTGAAACGAGTTGGCGTCCATTTTGCATTTTTTTTTTTAATTTTTCGAAATTTTGATCACGTTTTTGAGGCAGTTGGCAACATTTTGGAAAGCCAATATGTATGAATCGATTGTGTATCTCGGCTGGCAGTATGGAGATATGCAATCGGGGTTGCCACTTTTGGGGAGATTTTCGAGATTTTCAACTAAGAAACTCCTGTAAAATTTTGTATGAAAAATTTTTTTTTCACTGATGGTGTCGTATAGAAAACAAAAAGTTAGTAAGCCAAAATTATGGAAAGAGCTGATGATTGAGGGTTTCGGAGACGGGTGGAGGGCCCGCTTAAGGTATTGAAGATAGGTGGGGGGTGCTCGAGCAAATGTCATTCATGACGTCATCCAATTGCCAAAAAGCTGAAAAAAAATTCAAAATGGCGAAGAAATGATGGCCGCCATACAAATTTCACCGGTGTCCAGCTCGGAGGGTATAAAAGATGGAAGTGTGGTTTCTAGGCAAAAGAGGATCAAGATTCGAAGGTCTACTCGATGAATAGAAAAAAAAATCAAAATGGCGGAATTTATTTTTTCATACATTTTGTATGACGAATATTGTATGCCTCATTCTCCTAGAAAGAGACAAGAAACGATACAATGATGTTCGGAAGATATGTTTGGGTGCGGGATGGGAGTCGGGAAAAATTATGACATTTCAGAAAAACAAGATGGCGGCCGACGTGATTTTTGCAACTCTTTTGTTTTCCAACCGATTTCGTTGAAACTCGCAATCTTTGAAGAATGTAGTAAACGATTAATAGAAAAAGTGGAAAATTTAAAAAAAACAAGATGGCCGCCGTACAAATTTCGTCGGTGTCTATCTCGGAGGCTATAAAAGATGGAAGAGTGGTTTCTTGGCAAAAGATGATCAGGGTCCGAAGGTCTACTCGGTGGAACAAACTCTGCATGCTCGCGGACCACTTTAGTGGTCCGCGCACCCACGCACCCTACTTTATTAACCTCAACTACCCCGTTTTTACAAAAAAATGATATGGATGTCGTTTTCAGAGTTTTCCAGGGTGATGGTTTTGATAACGACATTCATTTTCAAATCCAAGATGGCAAACATGCACTTCTTAAGAAAAAAATGTTATGGATGTCGTTTTGTGGGTTTAAATAAATTTGGTTAAATATAATAAAGTAAACATAACCACGTCACGCGAGCTGCTTTAGCAGCTCGCGCACCGAGCAAAACACTAGTTATATTAATAATAATAATAATAATAAAAACCTTTTATTCAGCCAAATTTACAAATACAGACAGGTAGGGTGTCGTAGTCCCTGGAGAACCAAGGAGCCGACCAGTGTCCATGCTCCCTGGTCCCCCAAGACCCAAGCACCCACTTCTTAATACTAGCTTAATGTCTATCTTGGCCGAACGGGGCGCTGCCTCAGCTTATTGCTGCAGTCGGTCGACTGCAGCGCTGATTTTCGGGCATGGCCCCCAAGTGAATATCACGGGCCGATCGGGAGCGCGAACATACCGTGCCTCTTTAATATTGACATATGCCAAGTTACTTGGTGCTCTTTTGGTAGTAAATTGTTGTTAAATCTATTGAATATATATCTATTGAATATATCTATTGAATTTATATCTAAAATGTCTACTTAACTATCTATTTTAACTATCTACATATATAATAAAATTATCCACTATCTATTTATAAGTCGCTAGGCGTTGTCCTGTAAAATTTGAAAAAAAATTAGATGTCCAAAAATGCTGTGTTACCTCTTACAACTGTTTCTGTCTTTCTAGTAAAAATTTTTTTATGGTTTGTTTAAAAGAGTATAACGATTTCGCTAAACGGGCTGGGGGAGGCAAGTCATTCCAAATTTTACAGGCTGCATACTTAAAAGTCCCCTTGAAGGAGGCAGACTTATGGTGTGGCCACGCAATTTTAGGAGCCGACCTTGACATATGTGTACTATTCTCACGAGCCCATTTTATCCTTGAGCGTAAGTAGCTAGGTTTACCCGTGGACATGACACCGAAGAGTAAGGTGGCCAAGTGAAGTTTGCGTCGAGCCTCCATTTTTAACATGTTGGCGTCGTTCAAATGCGGGCTCACATGAGAGCGGGGCGCGATCGAGAAGCAGTAGCGGGCGCAAGCATTCTGGACCCTTTGAATAAGTTTATCTGACCTACAGAGCAGGCATGGTCCATATGCAGCATCTGCATAATTTAATTTAGACAGTATAAGGGTCTCGCACAGACGAATTCTAACGTCAACGCTAAGATAAGGACGCATTTTGTACAGAAGTTTTAATCGATAAAGACAATGTTTAACTACCATCCTGACATGGCGTTCGAAATGCAAATGTGCATCAAATATCACGCCCAAGTTACGAGCCTCCAAAACTCTTTCTACAGCGTCGCCTCTTATGCTAATATGTATTATGTATTATGTATATATATGTATATGTAGTATGTATTATACTATATATAGCTCAATTACCACTGACTGACTCACTCATTGACATAATTGTTCTCCTAGAAAGAGAAGGAAAATGATATAGTGATGTAGGGGAGATGTGTTCGGATTCGGGAACCCTCTGGGGAAAAATTATGACTTTTCGGAAAAACAAGATGGCGGCCGACGTGATTTTTGCAGCTCCGTTGTTTTCCAACCGATTTCGTTGAATTTTGCAATATTTGAAGAAAATAGTAAACGATTAATGGGAAATGTCGAAAAAATTGAAAAAACAAGATGGCGGCCGAACCGTAGCGTTTTCAAAATTTTGATTTTTCGACCCCGAACCGCGGCGCCACAGATCCGAAACGGGAAATCGATAATAATTATTTTTTTCTGGTTTCGTCTACGATTATCCTGTATTTTGACAGAACGGGAGTGATTTTTAAAAATTCAAGATGGCGGCTGTCGTGGCGGCCATTATGTTAGAGGTACGAAAAAACGCAATTTTAAAAGTTAAATATCTGAAAGTTGGCAACATCGGAGCGATTCGGCTTCTATGTAGCGATTGTACGTATGGGCTCGAGGTATAGATTGGAGGAAAAAAATTACCCCATTTTTCGGGAATTTTCAAGATTTTCGGGAAACTGTAAAAAATCGAAATACGGACTTTTCGCAAAATCCGAGTATGAGCGATTATGTGTTTTGATCATACAAATGACATTTGAGTATTTTTGTCGCCGGAGACTGGCAACACTGGAATTTATCAAAGAAAAAGTGATTTTCGACGTGGTCTTTTTTTAGGGGCGATCGTTTCGCGTGGGTGCGAGCGAGAGGAGAGATTGAAACGTCATCGGGAGCGGTATATCCTGTAGTTATTGGAAAAGTTGTACAACGATGTAATTTATTTCTGCAAAACGAGTTGGCGGCCATTTTGTATTTTTTTTAATTTTTCGAAATTTTGATCACGTTTTTGAGGCAGTTGGCAACATTTTGGAAAGTCAATATGTATGAATCGATTGTGTATCTCGGCTGGCAGTATGGAGATATGCAACCGGTGTTGCCACTTTTGGGGAGATTTTCGAGATTCGAGACTAAGAAACTCCTGTAAAATTTTGTATGAAAAATTTTTTTTTCACTGATGGTATCGTATAGAAAACAAAAACTTAGTAAGCCAAAATTATGGAGACAGCTGATGATTGAGGATTTCAGAGACGGGTGTAGGGTCCGCTTAAGGTATTGAAGATAGGTGGGGGGTGCTCGAGCAAATGTCATTCATGACGTCATCCAATTGCCAAAAAGCTGAAAAAAATTTCAAAATGGCGAAAAAAAGATGGCCGCCATACAAATTTCGCTGGCGTCCAGCTCGGAGGGTATAAAAGATGGAGGTGCGGTTTCTTGGCAAAAGAGGATCAGGATCCAAAGGTTTACTCGATGAATATAAAAAAAAATCAAAATGGCGGAATTATATTTTCCATACATTTTGTATGGCGAATATTGAATGCCTCATTCTCCTAGAAAGAGACAAGAAACGATACGATAATGTAGGGGAGATATGTTTTGAAGCGCGATATGAGTAGGGAAAAATTATGACATTTCAGAAAAACAAGATGGCGGCCTATATGATTTTTGCAACTCTTTTGTTTTCCAACCGATTTCGTTGAAACTCGCAATCTTTGAAGAATGTAGTATGATTAATAGAAAAAGTGGAAAATTTTGGAAAAACAAGATGGCCGCCGTACAAATTTCGTCGGTGTCTATCTCGGAGGCTATAAAAGATGGAAGAGTGGTTTCTTGGCAAAAGATGATCAGGGTCCGAAGGTCTACTCGGTGGAACAAACTCTGCATGCTCGCGGACCACTTTAGTGGTCCGCGCACCCACGCACCCTACTAAATTATTATCCTAATTTACAAAAAATAATATGGATATCGTTTTCAGGGTTTTTCTGGGTGCTGATTTTGATAACGACATTTATTTTCAAATCCAAGATGGCGGACTTACATTTTCTACAAAAAATAGAAATGCCTGTCATTTTATGGGGTTTTTCGAGGTGAATTATGTATTTTAATAAATCAATTTGGTTTTATATAATAAAGTTTACCTTACCACGTCACGTGAGCTGCTTTAGCAGCTCGCGCACCGAGCAAAAACTATTATTATATTATACTATATATAGCTCGATTACCACTCACTGACTGACTCATTGACATAATTGTTCTCCTAGAAAGAGACGGAAAATGATATAATAATGTAGGGGAGATGTGTTTGGATTCGGGAACCCTCTGGGGAAAAATTAGGACATTTCAGAAAAACAAGATGGCGGCCGAGGTGATTTTTGCAGCTCCGTTGTTTTCCAACCGATTTTGTTTAAACTCGCAACTATTTAGGAAAGTAGTAAACGGTTAATAGAAAAGGTAGAAAAAATTGGAAAAACAAAATGGCGGCCGATCTGGAGCGTTTTCAAAATTTTCATTTTTCGATCCCTAACCGCGGCGCCACTGATCCGAGACGGAGAAGTCGAGGATAATTATTTTTTCGTGTTTCGCCCACGATTATCCTGTATTTTGACAAAACGGGAGTGGTTTTTAAAAATTCAAGATGGCGGCTGTCATGGCGGTCGTTTTGTTCGAGGTACGAAAAAACGCAATTTTAAAATTCGAATATGTCAAAGTTGGCAACATTGGAGCGGTTCGACTTCTATGAAGCGATTGTACGTATGAACTTGAGGTATAGATTGGTGGGGAAAAATTACCCCATTTTTCGGGAAATTTCAAGATTTTTGCGAAAATGTAAAAAATCGAAATACGCACTTTTAGCAAAATCCGAGTATGAGCGATTATGTGTTTTGCTCGTACAAATGACATTTGGGTATTTTTGTCACCGAAGACTGGCAACACTGGAATTTATCAAAGAAAAAGTGATTTTTGGCATGGTCTTTTTCATGGTATCCCCTTTCGCGTGGGTGCGAGCGAGAGGAAAGATTGAAACGTCATCGGGAGCGGTATATCCTGTAAGTAATAGGAAAATTATGAAACCGTGTAAAATCTTTCTGTGAAACGAGTTGGCGGCCATTTTGTATTTTCTTCAAATTTTCCGAAATTTTGATCACGTTTTTGAGGCAGTTGGCAACATTTTGGAAAGTCGACATGTATCAATCGATTGTGTGACTCAACCAGCAGTATCGAAATATGTAAACAGTGTTGCCACATTTGGGGAGATTTTCGAGATTTTCCCCAAAAACTCCTCCTGTAAAATTTTGTATGAAATTTTTTTTTTTCACTGATGGTTTCGTATAGAAAACAAAAAAAAAATCGAGGAAAAATTTGGAAATAGCTGATGATCGAGGATGTCGGAGACGGGTGAAGGGTCCGCTCAAGGTATTGAAGATAGGTGGGGGGTGCTCGACCAAATGTCATTCATGACATCATCCAATTACCAAAAAGCTGAAAAAAAATTCAAAATGGCGAAGAAAAGATGGCCGCCATACAAATTTCGCCGGCGTCCAGCTCGGAGGGTATAAAAGATGGAGGTGCGGTTTCTTGGCAAAAGAGGATCAGGATCCAAAGGTCTAATCGATGAATAGAAAAAAAATTCAAAATGGCGGAATTTATTTTCCCATACATTTTGTATGGCGAATATTGAATGTCTCATTCTCCTAGAAAGAGACAGAAAACGATACAATGATGTTCGGGAGATATGTTTGAATGCACGATATGAGTAGGGAAAAATTATGACATTTCAGAAAAACAAGATGGCGGCTGACGTGATTATTGCAACTCTTTTGTTTTCCAACCGATTTCGTTGAAACTCATAATCTTTGAAGAAAATAGTAAACGATTAATAGAAAAAGTGGAAAATTTTTGAAAAACAAGATGGCTGCCATACAAATTTCGTCGATGTCCATCTCGGAGGATATAAAAGATGGAAGAGTGGTTTCTTCGCAAAAGATGATCAGGGTCCGAAGGTCTACTCGGTGGAACAAACTCTGCATGCTCGCGGACCACTTTAGTGGTCTGCGCACCCACGCACCCTACTTTATTAACCTCAACTACCCCGTTTTTACAAAAAATGATATGGATGTCGTTTTCAGGGTTTTCCAGGGTGCTGATTATGATAACGACATTTATTTTGAAATCCAAGATGGCGGACATGCACTTTTAAGGAAAAAATCTGATATGGGTGTCGTTTTTTAGGTATTGCGGAGTGAATTGCGTATCTTAATAAATAAATTTGGTTTAGTATAATAAAGTTAACCCAACCACGTCACGCGAGCTGCTTTAGCAGCTCGCGCACCGAGCAAAACACTAGTTATACTATATATAGCTCGATTACCACTCACTCACTGACTGACTCATTGACATAATTGTTCTCCTAGAAAGAGACGGAAAATGATATAGTGATGTAGGGGAATTGTGTTCGGTTTCGGGAACCCTCTGGGGAAAAATTATGACATTTCGGAAAAACAAGATGGCGGCCGAGGTGATTTTTGCAGCTCCGTTGTTTTCCAACGGATTTCGTTGAGTTTTGCAATCTTTAAAGAAAGTAGTAAACGGTTAATAGAAAATGTAGAAAAAATTGGAAAAACAAGATGGCGGCCGAGCCGCAGCGTTTTGAAAATTTTGATTTTTCGACCCCGAACCGCGGCGCCACAGATCCGAAACGGGATGTCGATAGTAATAAATTTTTTCTTGTTTTGCTTGCAATGATCCTGAATTTTGACAAAACGGGAGTGATTTTTAAAAATTCAAGATGGCGGCTGTCATGGCGGCCGTTAAGTTAGAGGTACGAAAAAACGCAATTTTAAAAGTTAAATATCTCAAAGTTGGCAACATCGGAGCGATTCGGCTTCTATGAAGCGGTTGTACGTATTGATTCGAGGTATAGATCGGTGGGAAAAAATTACTTCATTTTTAGGGAAATTTCAAGATTTTCGGGAAATTGTAAAAAATAGAAATACGCACTTTTAGCAAAATCCGAGTATGAGTGATTACGTGTTTTGCTCGTACAAATGACATTTGGGTATTTTTGTCACCGGAGACTGGCAACACTGGAATTTATCAAAGTAAAAGTGATTTTCGACACGGTCTTTTTCACGGTATCCCCTTTCGTGTGGGTGCGAGCGAGAGGAAAGATTGAAACGTCATCGGGAGCAGTATATCCTGTAGTTAATAGGAAAATTATGAAACCGTGTAAAATCTTTGTGTGAAATAAGTTGGCGGCCATTTTGTATTTTTTTTAATTTTTCGAAATTTTGATCACGTTTTTGAGGCAGTTGGCAACATTTTGGAAAGTCAATATGTATGAATCGATTGTGTGACTCAGTCGGCAATATCGAAATATAGAAACAGTGTTGCCACTTTTGGGGAGATTTACGAGATTTTCAACTAAGAAACTCCTGTAAAATTTTGTATGAAAAATTTTTTTTTCACTGATGGTGTTATATAGAAAACAAAAACTTAGTAAGCCAAAATTATGGAGAGAGCTGATGATTGAGGATATTGGAGACGGGTGAAGGGTCCGCTCAAGGTATTGAAGATAGGTGGGGCGTGCTCGAGCAAATGTCATTCATGACGTCATCCAATTGCCAAAAAACTGAAAAAAAATTCAAAATGGCGAAGAAAAGATGGCCGCCATACAAATTTCGCCGGTGTCCAGCTCGGAGGGTATAAAAGATGGAAGTGTGGTTTCGTGGCATGAGATGATCAGGGTCCGAAGGTCTACTTGATGAATAGAAAAAAAATTCAAAATGGCGGAATTTATTTTCCCATAGAAAATGTATGGCGAATATTGAATGTCTCATTCTCCTAGAAAGAGACGGAAAACGATACATTGATGTATGGGAGATATGTTCGGATGCGCGATATGAGTACGGAAAAATTATGACATTTCAGAAAAACAAGATGGCGGCCTATATGATTTTTGCAACTCTTTTGTTTTCCAACCGATTTCGTTGAAACTCGCAATCTTTGAAGAAAGTAGTAAATGATTAATAGAAAAAGTGGAAAATTTTGGAAAAACAAGATGGCCGCCGTACAAATTTCGTCGGTGTCTATCTCGGAGGCTATAAAAGATGGAAGAGTGGTTTCTTGGCAAAATATGATCAGGATCCGGAGGTCTACTCAGTGAAACAAACTCTACATGCTCGCGGACCACTTTAGTGGTCCGCGCACCCACGCACCCTACTTTATTAACCTCAACTACCCCGTTTTTACAAAAAATGATATGGATGTCGTTTTCAGAGTTTTCCAGGGTGCTGATTTTGATAATGACATTCATTTTTAGATCCAAGCTGGTGGACATGCACTTTTTAAGAAAAAATTGATATGGGTGTGGGTTTTATGTGTTTTTGTGGTGAATTGTGTATCTTAATAAATAAATTTGGTTAAATATAATAAAGTCAACATAACCACGTCACGCGAGCTGCTTTAGCAGCTCGCGCACCGAGCAAAACACTAGTTATACTATATATAGCTCGATTACCACTGACTGACTCACTCACTCATTGACATAATTGTTCTCCTAGAAGGAGACGGAAAATGATATAATGATGTGGGGGAGTTGTGTTTGGTTTCGGGAACCCTCTGGGGAAAAATTATGACATTTCGGAAAAACAAGATGGCGGCCGAGGTGATTTTTGCAGCTCCGTTGTTTTCCAACCGATTTCGTTGAATTTTGCAATCTTTGAAGAAAATAGTAAACGATTAATGGGAAATGTGGAAAAAATTGGAAAAACAAGATGGCGGCCGAGCCGTAGCGTTTTGAAAATTTCGATTTTTCGACCCCGAACCGCGGCGCCACAGATCCAAAACGGGAAATTGAAACTAATAATTTTTTTCTGGTTTTGTCTACGATTATCCTGAATTTTGACGGAATGGGAGTGGTTTTTAAAAATTCAAGATGGCGGCTGTCGTGGCGGCCATTATATTAGAGGTACGAAAAAACGCAATTTTAAAAGTTAAATATCTCAAAGTTGGCAACATCGGAGCGATTCGGCTTCTATCAAGCGATTGTACGTATAGGCTCGAGGTATAGATATGAGGAAAAAAATTACCCCATTTTTTGGGGAAATTTCAAGATTTTCGGGAAATTGAAAAAAATCGAAATACGGACTTTTTGCAAAATTCGAGTATGAGCGATTACGTGTTTTGCTCGTGCAAATGACATTTAGGTATTTTCGTCGCCGAGGACTGGCAACACTGGAATTTATCGAAGCAAAAGTGATTTTCGACATTGTCTTTTTTCAGGGACGATCATTTCGCGTGGGTGCGAGCGAGATGAAAGATTGAAACGTCATCGGGAGCGGTATATCCTGTAGTTAATGGGAAAGTTGTACAACGATGTAATTTATTTCTGCAAAACGAGTTGGCGGCCATTTTGTAATTTTTTGAATTTTTCGAAATTTTGATCACGTTTTTGAGGCAGTTGGCAACATTTTGGAAAGTCAATATGTATGAATCGATTGTGTATCTCGGCTGGCAGTATGGAGATATGCAACCGGTGTTGCCACTTTTGGGGAGATTTTCGAGAATTTCAACTAAGAAACTCCTGTAAAATTTTGTATGAAAAATTTTTTTTTCACTGATGGTGTCGTATAGAGAACAAAAACTTAGTAAGCCAAAATTATGGAGAGAGCTGATGATTGAGGGTTTTGGAGACGGGTGGAGGGCCCGCTTAAGGTATTGAAGATAGGTGGGGGGTGCTCGAGCAAATGTCATTCGTGACATCATCCAATTGCCAAAAAGCTGAAAAAAAATTCAAAATGGTGAAGAAAAGATGGCCGCCATACAAATTTCGCCGGTGTCCAGCTCGGAGGGTATAAAAAATGGAGGTGCGGTTTCGTGGCAAAAGAGGATCAGGATCCAAAGGTCTAATCGATGAATAGAAAAAAAAATCAAAATGGCGGATTTTTTTTTCCCATAGAAAATGTATGGCGAATATTGAATGTCTCATTCTCCTAGAAAGAGCCGGAAAATGATACGATAATGTAGGGGAGATGTGTTTGGGTGGGGGAGGCGAGTAGGGAAAAATTATGACATTTCAGAAAAACAAGATGGCGACCGACGTGATTTTTGCAACTCTATTGTTTTCCAACCGATTTCGTTGAAACTCGCAATCTTTGAAGAATGTAGTAAACGATTAATAGAAAAAGTGGAAAATTTTGAAAAAACAAGATGGCCGCCGTACAAATTTCGTCGGTGTCTATCTCGGAGGCTATAAAAGATGGAAGAGTGGTTTCTTGGCAAAAGATGATCAGGGTCCGAAGGTCTACTCAATGAATAGAAAAAAATTCAAAATGGCGGAATTTAGATTCTCGTAGAAAATGTATGGCGAATATTGAATGTCTCATTGACATAATTGTTCTCCTAGAAAGAGAAAGAAAACGATAAATTAATGTATGGGACATATGTTTGTGTACGGAATATGAGTAGGGAAAAATTATGACTTTTCGGAAAAACAAGATGGCGACCGACATGATTTTTGCAACTTTTTGTTTTCCAACCGATTTCATTGAAACTCGCACTTTTTGAAGAATGTAGTGAAAAAATGTAGTTAAAAAAGTGAAAAAAATTGGAAAAACAAGATGGTGGCCGTACAAATTTCGTCGGTGTCCCTCTCGGAGAGTATAAAAGATGGAAGAGTGGTTTCTTGGCAAAGGATAATCAGAATTCGAAGGTCTACTCGATGAATAGAAAAAAAAAAATTCAAAATGGCGGAATTTATTTTCCCATAGAAAATGTATGGCGAATATTCAATGTCTCATTCTCCTAGAAAGAGACGGAAAACGATAAATTGATGTATGGGAGATATGTTCGGGTGTGGGATGGAAATCGGGAAAAATTATGACATTTCAAAAAAACAAGATGGCGGCCTATATGATTTTTGTAACTCTTTTGTTTTCCAACCGATTTCGTTGAAACTCGCAATCTTTGAAGAAAATAGTAAACAATTAATAGAAAAAGTGGAAAATTTTGGAAAAACAAGATGGCCGCCGTACAAATTTCGTCGGTGTCTATCTCGGAGGCTATAAAAGATGGAAGAATGGTTTCTTGGCAAAAGATGATCAGGGTCCGAAGGTCTACTCGGTGGAACAAACTCTGCATGCTCGCGGACCACTTTAGTGGTCCGCGCACCCACGCACCCTACTTTATTAACCTCAACTACCCCATTTTAAAAAAAAATGATATGGATGTCGTTTTCGGAGTTTTCCAGGGCGCTGATTTTGATAACGACATTTATTTTGAAATCCAAGATGGCGGTCATGCATTTTTTAAGAAAAAAATCGATATGGGTGTCGTTTTATGGTGTTTTTGGGGTGAATTTTGAATCTTAATAAATAAATTCGTTTTAATACTTATCAACCTAACCACGTCACGCGAGCTGCTTTAGCAGCTCGCGCACCGAGCAAAACACTAGTTATACTATATATAGCTCGATTACCACTGACTGACTGACTGACTCATTGACATAATTGTTCTCCTAGAAAGAGACGGAAAATGATATAATGATGTAGGGGAGATGTGGTTGGATTCGGAAACCCTCTGGGGAAAAATTATGACATTTCAGAAAAACAAGATGGCGGCCGACGTGATTCTTGCAGCTCCGTTGTTTTCCAACCGATTTTGTTGAATTTTGTAAACTTTAAAGAAAGTAGTAAACGATTAATAGGAAATGTCGAAAAAATTGAAAAAACAAGATGGCGGCCGAACCGCAGCGTTTTCAAAATTTTGATTTTTCGACCCCGAACCGCGGCGCCACAGATCCGAAACGGGGAAATCGAGGATAATTATTTTTTCTGGTTTCGCCCACGATTATCCTGTATTTTGGCGGAACGGGAGTGGTTTATAAAAATTCAAGATGGCGGCTGTCATGGCGGCCGTTATGTTAGAGGTACGAAAAAACGCAATTTTAAAAGTTAAATATCCCAAAGTTGGCAACATTGGAGCGATTCGGCTTCTATGAAGCGATTGTACGTATAGGCTCGAGGTATAGATTGGAGGAAAAAAATTACCCCATTTTTTGGGGAAATTTCAAGATTTTCGGGAAATTGTAAAAAATCGAAATACGCACTTTTAGCAAAATCCGAGTATGAGCGATTACGTGTTTTGCTCGTACAAATGACATTTGGGTATTTTTGTCACCGGAAACTGGCAACACTGGAATTTATCAAAGAAAAAGTGATTTTCGACATGATCTTTTTCACGGTATCCCCTTTCGTGTGGGTGCGAGCGAGAGGAAAGATTTAAACGTCATCGGGCGCGGTATATCCTGTAGTTAATAGGAAAATTATGAAACCGTGTAAAATCTTTCTGTGAAACGAGTTGGCGGCCATTTTGCATTTTTTTTTATTTTTTGAAATTTTGACCACGTTTTTGAGGCAGTTGGCAACATTTTGGAAAGTCAGTATGAATGAATCGATTGTGTATCTCGGCTTGCAGTATGGAGATATGCAACCGGTGTTGCCACATTTGGGGAGATTTTCGAGATTTTCAACTAAGAAACTCCTGTAAAATTTTGTATGAAAAATTTTTTTTTCACTGATGGTGTCGTATAGAAAACAAAAAGTTAGTAAGCCAAAATTATGGAGAGGGCTGATGATTGAGGGTTTCGGAGACGGGTGGAAGGCCCGCTTAAGGTATTGAAGATAGGTGTGGGGTGCTCGAGCAAATGTCATTCATGACGTCATCCAATTGCCAAAAAGCTGAAAAAAATTTCAAAATGGCGAAGAAAAGATGGCCGCCATACAAATTTCGCCGGTGTCCAGCTCGGAGGGTATAAAAGATGAAAGTGTGGTTTCTTGGCAAAAGGTGATCAGGATCTAAAGGTCTACTCGATGAATAGAAAAAAAATTCAAAATGGCGGAATTTATTTTCCCATACATTTTGTATGGCGAATATTGAATGTCTCATTCTCCTAGAAAGAGACAGAAAACGATGCAATAATGTAGGGGAGATGTGTTTGGGTGGGGGAGGCGAGTAGGGAAAAATTATGACATTTCAGAAAAACAAGATGGCGGCCGACGTGATTTTTGCAACTCTTTTGTTTTCCAACCGATTTCGTTGAAACTCGCAATCTTTGAAGAATGTAGTAAGCGATTAATAAGAAAAGTGGAAAATTTTGGAAAAACAAGATGGCCGCCGTACAAATTTCGTCGGTGTCTATCTCGGAGGCTATAAAAGATGGAAGAGTGGTTTCTTGGCAAAAGATGATCAGGGTCCGAAGGTCTACTCGGTGGAACAAACTCTGCATGCTCGCGGACCACTTTAGTGGTCCGCGCACCCACGCACCCTACTTAATTAACCTCAACTACCCCGTTTTTACAAAAATTGATATGGATGTCGTTTTCAGAGTTTTCCAGGGTGCTGATTTTGATAACGACATTTATTTTGAAATCCAAAATGGCGGGCGTGCACTTTTTAAGAAAAAAATTGATATAGATGTCTTTTATGGGGTTTTCGGGGTAATTTGTGTATCGTATATAAAAAAAATCGGTTTAATACAACTCATAAACCTAACCACGTCACGCGAGCTGCTTTAGCAGCTCGCGCACCGAGCAAAACACTAGTTATATTATACTATATATAGCTCAATTACCACTCACTGACTCACTCACTCATTGACATAATTGTTCTCCTAGAAGGAGACGGAAAATGATATAATGATGTGGGGGAGTTGTGATTGGATTCGGGAACCCTCTGGGGAAAAATTATGACATTTGAGAAAAACAAGATGGCGGCCGACGTGATTTTTGCAGCTCCGTTGTTTTACAACCGATTTTGTTTAAACTCGCAACTATTTAGGAAAGTAGTAAACGGTTAATAGAAAAGGTAGAAAAAATTGGAAAAACAAAATGGCGGCCGAGCTGGAGCGTTTTCAAAATTTTCATTTTTCGATCCCTAACCGCGGCGCCACAGATCCGAAACGGGAAATTGAAACTTATAATTTTTTTCTGGTTTCGCCCACGATTATCCTTAATTTTGACGGAATGGGGGTAGTTTTTAAAAATTCAAGATGGCGGCTGTCGTGGCGGCCATTATGTTAGAGGTACGAAAAAACGCAATTTTAAAAGTTAAATATCCCAAGGTTGACAACATCGGAGCGATTCGGCTTCTATGAAGCGATTGTACGTATAGGCTCGAGGTATAGATTGGAGGAAAAAAATTACCCCATTTTTTGGGGAAATTTCAAGATTTTCGGGAAATTGAAAAAAATCGAAATACGGACTTTTCGCAAAATCCGAGTATGAGCGATTATGTGTTTTGATCATACAAATGACATTTCGGTATTTTTGTCGCCGGAGACTGGCAACACTGGAATTTATCAAAGAAAAAGTGATTTTCGACACGGTCTTTTTCACGGTATCCCCTTTCGCGTGGGTGCGAGCGAGATGAGAGATTGAAACGTCATCGGGAGCGGTATATTCTGTAGTTAATAGGAAAATTATGAAACAGTGTAAAATCTGTCTGTGAAACGAGTTGGCGGCCATTTTGTATTTTTTTTAATTTTTCGAAATTTTGACCACGTTTTTGAAGCAGTTGGCAACATTTTGGAAAGTCGACATGTATCAATCGATTGTGTGACTCAACCAGCAGTATCGAAATATGTAAACGGTGTTGCCACATTTGGGGAGTTTTTCGAAATTTTCCCCAAAAACTCCTCCTGTAAAATTTTGTATGAAAATTTTTTTTCCACTGATGGTTTCGTATAGAAAATAAAAAAAAAATCGAGGAAAAATTTGGAAATAGCTGATGATCGAGGATGTCGGAGACGGGTGAAGGGTCCGCTCAAGGTATTGAAGATAGGTGGGGGGTGCTCGACCAAATGTCATTCATGACATCATCCAATTGCCAAAAAGCTGAAAAAAAATTCAAAATGGCGAAGAAAAGATGGCCGCCATACAAATTTCGCCGGCGTCCAGCTCGGAGGGTATAAAAGATGGAGGTGCGGTTTCGTGGCAAAAGAGGATCAGGATCCAAAGGTCTACTCGATGAATAGAAAAAAAATTCAAAATGGCGGAATTTATTTTCCCATACATTTTGTATGGCGAATATTGAATGTCTCATTCTCGTAGAAAGAGAGAGAAAACGATACAATGATATTCGGGAGATATGTTTTGGTGCGCGATATGAGTAGGGAAAAATTATGACATTTCAGAAAAACAAGATGGCGGCCTATATGATTTTTGCAACTCTTTTGTTTTCCAACCGATTTCGTTCAAACTCGCAATCTTTGAAGAAAGTAGTAAATGATTAATAGAAAAAGTGGAAAATTTTGGAAAAACAAGATGGCCGCCGTACAAATTTCGTCGGTGTCTATCTCGGAGGCTATAAAAGATGGAAGAGTGGTTTCTTGGCAAAATATGATCAGGATCCGGAGGTCTACTCAGTGAAACAAACTCTATATGCTCGCGGACCACTTTAGTGGTCCGCGCACCCACGCACCCTACTTTATTAACCTCAACTACCCCGTTTTTACAAAAAATGATATGGATGTCGTTTTCAGAGTTTTCCAGGGTGCTGATTTTGATAATGACATTCATTTTTAGATCCAAGCTGGTGGACATGCACTTTTTAAGAAAAAATTGATATGGGTGTGGGTTTTATGTGTTTTTGTGGTGAATTGTGTATCTTAATAAATAAATTTGGTTAAATATAATAAAGTCAACATAACCACGTCACGCGAGCTGCTTTAGCAGCTCGCGCACCGAGCAAAACACTAGTTATATTATACTATATATAGCTCAATTACCACTCACTCACTGACTCATTGACATAATTGTTCTCCTAGAAAGAGAAGGAAAATGATATAGTGATGTAGGGGAATTGTGTTCGGTTTCGGAAACCCTCTGGGGAAAAATTATGACATTTCAGAAAAACAAGATGGCGGCCGACGTGATTTTTGCAGCTCCGTTGTTTTCCAACCGATTTTGTTGAATTTTGCAAACTTTAAAGAAAGTAGTAAACGATTAACAGAAAATGTGGAAAAAATTGGAAAAACAAGATGGCGGCCGAGCCGTAGCGTTTTCAAAATTTTGATTTTTCGACCCCGAACCGCGGTGCCACAGATCCGAAACGGGAAATTGAAACTAATAATTTTTTTCTGGTTTCGTCTACGATTATCCTGAATTTTGACAAAACGGGAGTGATTTTTAAAAATTCAAGATGGCGGCTGTCATGGCGGCCGTTAAGTTAGAGGTACGAAAAAACGCAATTTTAAAAGTTAAATATCTCAAAGTTGGCAACATCGGAGCGATTCGGCTTCTATGAAGCGGTTGTACGTATTGATTCGAGGTATAGATCGGTGGGAAAAAATTACCCCATTTTTAGGGAAATTTCAAGATTTTCGGGAAATTGTAAAAAATAGAAATACGCACTTTTAGCAAAATCCGAGTATGAGTGATTATGTGTTTTGCTCGTACAAATGACATTTGGGTATTTTTGTCACCGGAGACTGGCAACACTGGAATTTATCAAAGTAAAAGTGATTTTCGACACGGTCTTTTTCACGGTATCCCCTTTCGTGTGGGTGCGAGCGAGAGGAAAGATTGAAACGTCATCGGGAGCAGTATATCCTGTAGTTAATAGGAAAATTATGAAACCGTGTAAAATCTTTGTGTGAAACGAGTTGGCGGCCATTTTGTATTTTTTTTAATTTTTCGAAATTTTGATCACGTTTTTGAGGCAGTTGGCAACATTTTGGAAAGTCTATATGTATGAATCGATTGTGTGACTCAGTCGGCAATATCGAAATATAGAAACAGTGTTGCCACTTTTGGGGAGATTTACGAGATTTTCAACTAAGAAACTCCTGTAAAATTTTGTATGAAAAATTTTTTTTTCACTGATGGTGTTATATAGAAAACAAAAACTTAGTAAGCCAAAATTATGGAGAGAGCTGATGATTGAGGATATCGGAGATGGGTGAAGGGCCCGCTCAAGGTATTGAAGATAGGTGGGGGGTGCTCGAGCAAATGTCATTCATGACGTCATCCAATTGCCAAAAAGCTGAAAAAAAATTCAAAATGGCGAAGAAAAGACGGCCGCCATACAAATTTCGCCGGTGTCCAGCTCGGAGGGTATAAAAGATGGAAGTGTGGTTTCGTGGCAAAAGAGGATCAGGATCCGAAGGTCTACTCGATGAATAGAAAAAAAATTCAAAATGGCGGAATTTATTTTCCCATAGAAAATGTATGGTGAATATTGGATGTCTCATTCTCATAGAAAGAGACAAAAAACGATACGATAATGTAGGGGAGATGTGTTTGGGTGGAGGAGGCGAGTAGGGAAAAATAATTATGACATTTCAGAAAAACAAGATGGCGACCGACGTGATTTTTGCAACTCTTTTGTTTTCCAACCGATTTCGTTCAAACTCGCAATCTTTGAAGAATGTAGTAAACGATTATTAGAAAAAGTGGAAAATTTTGGAAAAACAAGATGGCCGCCGTACGAATTTCGTCGGTGTCTATCTCGGAAGCTATAAAAGATGGAAGAGTGGTTTTTTGGCAAAAGGTGATCAGGGTCCGAAGGTCTACTCGGTGGAACAAACTCTGCATGCTCGCGGACCACTTTAGTGGTCCGCGCACCCACGCACCCTACTTTATTTACCTCAACTACCCCGTTTTTACAAAAAATGATATGGATGTCGTTTTCAGAGTTTTCCAGGGTGCTGATTTTGATAATGACATTCATTTTTAGATCCAAGCTGGTGGACATGCACTTTTTAAGAAAAAATTGATATGGGTGTGGGTTTTATGTGTTTTTGTGGTGAATTGTGTATCTTAATAAATAAATTTGGTTAAATATAATAAAGTCAACATAACCACGTCACGCGAGCTGCTTTAGCAGCTCGCGCACCGAGCAAAACACTAGTTATACTATATATAGCTCAATTACCACTCACTCACTGACTCATTGACATAATTGTTCTCCTAGAAAGAGAAGGAAAATGATATAGTGATGTAGGGGAATTGTGTTCGGTTTCGGAAACCCTCTGGGGAAAAATTATGACATTTCAGAAAAACAAGATGGCGGCCGACGTGATTTTTGCAGCTCCGTTGTTTTCCAACCGATTTTGTTGAATTTTGCAAACTTTAAAGAAAGTAGTAAACGATTAACAGAAAATGTGGAAAAAATTGGAAAAACAAGATGGCGGCCGAGCCGTAGCGTTTTCAAAATTTTGATTTTTCGACCCCGAACCGCGGTGCCACAGATCCGAAACGGGAAATTGAAACTAATAATTTTTTTCTGGTTTCGTCTACGATTATCCTGAATTTTGACAAAACGGGAGTGATTTTTAAAAATTCAAGATGGCGGCTGTCATGGCGGCCGTTAAGTTAGAGGTACGAAAAAACGCAATTTTAAAAGTTAAATATCTCAAAGTTGGCAACATCGGAGCGATTCGGCTTCTATGAAGCGGTTGTACGTATTGATTCGAGGTATAGATCGGTGGGAAAAAATTACCCCATTTTTAGGGAAATTTCAAGATTTTCGGGAAATTGTAAAAAATAGAAATACGCACTTTTAGCAAAATCCGAGTATGAGTGATTATGTGTTTTGCTCGTACAAATGACATTTGTGTATTTTTGTCACCGGAGACTGGCAACACTGGAATTTATCAAAGTAAAAGTGATTTTCGACACGGTCTTTTTCACGGTATCCCCTTTCGTGTGGGTGCGAGCGAGAGGAAAGATTGAAACGTCATCGGGAGCAGTATATCCTGTAGTTAATAGGAAAATTATGAAACCGTGTAAAATCTTTGTGTGAAACGAGTTGGCGGCCATTTTGTATTTTTTTTAATTTTTCGAAATTTTGATCACGTTTTTGAGGCAGTTGGCAACATTTTGGAAAGTCTATATGTATGAATCGATTGTGTGACTCAGTCGGCAATATCGAAATATAGAAACAGTGTTGCCACTTTTGGGGAGATTTACGAGATTTTCAACTAAGAAACTCCTGTAAAATTTTGTATGAAAAATTTTTTTTTCACTGATGGTGTTATATAGAAAACAAAAACTTAGTAAGCCAAAATTATGGAGAGAGCTGATGATTGAGGATATCGGAGATGGGTGAAGGGCCCGCTCAAGGTATTGAAGATAGGTGGGGGGTGCTCGAGCAAATGTCATTCATGACGTCATCCAATTGCCAAAAAGCTGAAAAAAAATTCAAAATGGCGAAGAAAAGACGGCCGCCATACAAATTTCGCCGGTGTCCAGCTCGGAGGGTATAAAAGATGGAAGTGTGGTTTCGTGGCAAAAGAGGATCAGGATCCGAAGGTCTACTCGATGAATAGAAAAAAAATTCAAAATGGCGGAATTTATTTTCCCATAGAAAATGTATGGTGAATATTGGATGTCTCATTCTCATAGAAAGAGACAAAAAACGATACGATAATGTAGGGGAGATGTGTTTGGGTGGAGGAGGCGAGTAGGGAAAAATAATTATGACATTTCAGAAAAACAAGATGGCGACCGACGTGATTTTTGCAACTCTTTTGTTTTCCAACCGATTTCGTTCAAACTCGCAATCTTTGAAGAATGTAGTAAACGATTATTAGAAAAAGTGGAAAATTTTGGAAAAACAAGATGGCCGCCGTACGAATTTCGTCGGTGTCTATCTCGGAAGCTATAAAAGATGGAAGAGTGGTTTTTTGGCAAAAGGTGATCAGGGTCCGAAGGTCTACTCGGTGGAACAAACTCTGCATGCTCGCGGACCACTTTAGTGGTCCGCGCACCCACGCACCCTACTTTATTTACCTCAACTACCCCGTTTTTACAAAAAATGATATGGATGTCGTTTTCAGAGTTTTCCAGGGTGCTGATTTTGATAATGACATTCATTTTTAGATCCAAGCTGGTGGACATGCACTTTTTAAGAAAAAATTGATATGGGTGTGGGTTTTATGTGTTTTTGTGGTGAATTGTGTATCTTAATAAATAAATTTGGTTAAATATAATAAAGTCAACATAACCACGTCACGCGAGCTGCTTTAGCAGCTCGCGCACCGAGCAAAACACTAGTTATTATACTATATATAGCTCGATTACCACTCACTCACTGACTGACTCATTGACATAATTGTTCTCCTAGAAAGAGACGGAAAATGATATAATGATGTAGGGGAGATGTGTTCGGTTTCGGAAACCCTCTGGGGAAAAATTATGACATTTCAGAAAAACAAGATGGCGGCCGAGGTGATTTTTGCAGCTCTTTTGTATTCCAACCGACTTCGTTGAATTTTGCAATCTTTGAAGAAAATAGTAAACGATTAATGGGCAATGTCGAAAAAATTGAAAAAACAAGATGGCGGCCGAGCTGGAGCGTTTTCAAAATTTTCATTTTTCGACCCCTAACCGCGGCGCCACAGATCCGAAACGGGAAATTGAAACTAATAATTTTTTTCTGGTTTCGTCTACGATTATCCTGAATTTTGACGGAATGAAAGTGGTTTTTAAAAATTCAAGATGGCGGCTGTCGTGGCGGCCGTTTTGTTCGAGGTACGAAAAAACGCAATTTTAAAAGTTAAATATCTCAAAGTTGGCAAGATCGGAGCGATTCGGCTTCTATGAAGCGATTGTACGTATAGTTTCGAGGTATAGATTGAAGGAAAAAAATTACCCCATTTTTTGGGGAAATTTCAAGATTTTCGGGAAATTATAAAAAATCGAAATACGCACTTTTAGCAAAATTCGAGTATGAGCGATTACGTGTTTTGCTCGTGCAAATGACATTTAGGTATTTTCGTCGCCGAGGACTGGCAACACTGGAATTTATCGAAGCAAAAGTGATTTTCGACATTGTCTTTTTTCAGGGACGATCATTTCGCGTGGGTGCGAGCGAGATGAAAGATTGAAACGTCATCGGGAGCGGTATATCCTGTAGTTAATGGGAAAGTTGTACAACGATGTAATTTATTTCTGCAAAACGAGTTGGCGGCCATTTTGTAATTTTTTGAATTTTTCGAAATTTTGATCACGTTTTTGAGGCAGTTGGCAACATTTTGGAAAGTCAATATGTATGAATCGATTGTGTATCTCGGCTGGCAGTATGGAGATATGCAACCGGTGTTGCCACTTTTGGGGAGATTTTCGAGAATTTCAACTAAGAAACTCCTGTAAAATTTTGTATGAAAAATTTTTTTTTCACTGATGGTGTCGTATAGAGAACAAAAACTTAGTAAGCCAAAATTATGGAGAGAGCTGATGATTGAGGGTTTCGGAGACGGGTGGAGGGCCCGCTTAAGGTATTGAAGATAGGTGGGGGGTGCTCGAGCAAATGTCATTCATGACGTCATCCAATTGCCAAAAAGCTGAAAAAAAATTCAAAATGGCGAAGAAAAGATGGCCGCCATACAAATTTCGCCGGTGTCCAGCTCGGAGGGTATAAAAGATGGAAGTGTGGTTTCTTGGCAAGAGATGATCAGGGTCCGAAGGTCTACTCGATGAATAGAAAAAAAATTCAAAATGGCGGAATTTATTTTCCCATAGAAAATGTATGGCGAATATTCAATGTCTCATTCTCCTAGAAAGAGACGGAAAACGATACATTGATGTATCGGAGATATGTTCGGGTGTGGGATGGAAATCGGGAAAAATTATGACATTTCAAAAAAACAAGATGGCGGCCTATATGATTTTTGTAACTTTTTTGTTTTCCAACCGATTTCGTTGAAACTCGCAATCTTTGAAGAATGTAGTAAACGATTAATAGAAAAAGTGGAAAATTTTGGAAAAACAAGATGGCCGCCGTATAAATTTCGTTGATGTCTATCTCGGAGGCTATAAAAGATGGAAGAGTGGTTTCTTGGCAAAAGATGATCAGGGTCCGAAGGTCTACTCGGTGAAACAAACTCTGCATGCTCGCGGACCACTTTAGTAGTCCGCGCACCCACGCACCCTACTAAATTATTATCCTAATTTACAAAAAATTGATATGGATGTCGTTTTCGGAGTTTTCCAGGGCGCTGATTTTGATAACGATATTTATTTTGAAATCCAAGATGGCGGATATGCACTTTTTAAGAAAAAAATTGATATGGGTGTCGTTTTGTGGGTTTTTGTGGTGAATTGTGTAAATTAATAAATAAATTCGGTTTAATACAATATAGTAAAACCTAACCACGTCACGCGAGCTGCTTTAGCAGCTCGCGCACCGAGCAAAAACTAGTTATTATACTATATATAGCTCAATTACCACTCACTCACTCACTCACTCATTGACATAATTGTTCTCCTAGAATGAGACGGAAAATGATATAATGATGTAGGGGAGATGTGTTCGGTTTCGGGAACCCTCTGGGGAAAAATTATGACATTTCAGAAAAACAAGATGGCGGCCGAGGTGATTTTTGCAGCTCCGTTGTTTTCCAACCGATTTTGTTTAAACTCGCAACTATTTAGGAAAGTAAAAAACAGTTAATAGAAAAGGTAGAAAAAATTGGAAAAACAAAATGGCGGCCGAGCTGGAGAGTTTTCAAAATTTTCATTTTTCGATCCCTAACCGCGGCGCCACTGATCCAAGACGGAGAAGTCGAGGATAATTATTTTTTCGTGTTTCGCCCACAATTATCCTGTATTTTGACAAAACGGGAGTGATTTTTAAAAATTCAAGATGGCGGCTGTCGTGGCGGCCGTTTTGTTAGAGGTACGAAAAAACGCAATTTTAAAAGTTAAATATCTGAAAGTTGGCAACATCGGAGCGATTCGGCTTCTATGTAGCGATTGTACGTATAGGCTCGAGGTATAGATTGGAGGAAAAAAATTACCCCATTTTTCGGGAAATTTCAAGATTTTCGGGAAACTGTAAAAAATCGAAATACGGACTTTTCGCAAAATCCGAGTATGAGCGATTACGTGTTTTGCTCGTACAAATGACATTTGGGTATTTTTGTCACCGGAGACTGGCAACACTGGAATTTATCAAAGTAAAAGTGATTTTCGACACGGTCTTTTTCACGGTATCCCCTTTCGCGTGGGTGCGAGCGAGAGGAAAGATTGAAACGTCATCGGGAGCGGTATATCCTGTAGTTAATAGGAAAATTATGAAACGGTGTAAAATTTTTCTGTGAAAGGAGTTGGCGGCCATTTTGTATTTTTTTTTACTTTTCGAAATTTTGATCACGTTTTTGAGGCAGTTGGCAACATTTTGGAAAGTCAGAATGAATGAATCGATTGTGTATCTCGGCTTGCAGTATGGAGATATGCAACCGGTGTTGCCACTTTTGGGGAGATTTTCGAGATTTTCAACTAGAAAACTCCTGTAAAATTTTGTATGAAAAATTTTTTTTTCACTGATGGTGTCGTATAGAAAACAAAAAGTTAGTAAGCCAAAATTATGGAGAGAGCTGATGATTGAGGGTTTCGGAGACGGGTGGAGGGCCCGCTTAAGGTATTGAAGATAGGTGGGGGGTGCTCGAGCAAATGTCATTCATGACGTCATCCAATTGCCAAAAAGCTGAAAAAAAATTCAAAATGGCGAAAAAAAGATGGCCGCCATACTAATTTCGCCGGCGTCCAGCTCGGAGGGTATAAAAGATGGAGGTGCGGTTTCTTGGCAAAAGAGGATCAGGATCCAAAGGTCTACTCGATGAATAGAAAAAAAATTCAAAATGGCGGAATTTAATTTTCCATACATTTTGTATGGCGAATATTGAATGCCTCATTCTCCTAGAAAGAGACAAGAAACGATACATTGATGTATGGGAGATATGTTCGGATGCGCGATATGAGTACGGAAAAATTATGACATTTTAAAAAAACAAGATGGCGGCCTATATGATTTTTGTAACTCTTTTGTTTTCCAACCGATTTCGTTGAAACTCACAATCTTTGAAGAAAGTACCAAACGATTAATAGAAAAAGTGGAAAATTTTGGAAAAACAAGATGGCCGCCGTACAAATTTCGTCGGTGTCTATCTCGGAGGCTATAAAAGATGGAAGAGTGGTTTCTTGGCAAAAGATGATCAGGGTCTGAAGGTCTACTCGGTGGAACAAACTCTGCATGCTCGCGGACCACTTTAGTGGTCCGCGCACTCACGCACCCTACTTTATTAACCTCAACAACCCCGTTTTTACAAAAAATGATATGGATGTCGTTTTCAGAGGTTTCCAGAGCGCTAATTTTGATAACAACATTTATTTTGAAATCCAAGATGGCGGGCGTGCACTTTTTAAGAAAAAAATTGATATAGGTGTCGTTTTATGGGGTTTTCGGGGTAATTAGTGTATCTTAATAAAAAAAATCGGTTTAATACAACTCATAAACCTAACTACGTCACGAGAGCTGCTTTAGCAGCTCGCGCACCGAGCAAAACACTAGTTATTTATACTATATATAGCTCAATTACCACTGACTCATTGACATAATTGTTCTCCTAGAAAGAGACGGAAAATGATATAATGATGTGGGGGAGATGTGTTCGGATTCGGGAACCCTCTGGGGAAAAATTATGACATTTCAGAAAAACAAGATGGCGGCCGACGTGATTTTTGCAGCTCCTTTGTTTTTTAAGGGACTCCGTTCAAACTCGCAACTATTAAAGAATGTAGTAAACGGTTAACAGAAAATGTGAAAAAAATTGGAAAAACAAGATGGCGGCCGAGCCGTAGCGTTTTCAAAATTTTGATTTTTCGACCCCGAACCGCGGCGCCACAGATCCGAGACGGGGTAATCGAGGATAATTATTTTTTCTGGTTTCGCCCACGATTATCCTGTATTTTGACAGAATGGGAGTGGTTTTTAAAAATTCAAGATGGCGGCTGTTATGGAGGCCGTTTTGTTCGAGGTACGAAAAAACGCAATTTTAAAAGTTAAATATCTCAAAGTTGGCAACATCGGAGCGATTCGGTTTCTATGAAGCGATTGTACGTATAGGCTTGAGGTATAGATTGGAGGAAAAAAATTACCCCATTTTTAGGGAAATTTCAAGATTTTCGGGAAATTGTAAAAAATCGAAATACGGACTTTTCGCAAAATCCGAGTATGAGCGATTATGTGTTTTGATCATACAAATGACATTTGGGTATTTTTATCGCCGGAGACTGGCAACACTGGAATTTATCAAAGAAAAAATGATTTTCGACGTGGTCTTTTTTTAGGGGCGATCGTTTCGCGTGGGTGCGAGCGAGAGGAGAGATTGAAACGTCATCGGGAGCGGTATATCCTGTAGTTATTGGAAAAGTTGTACAACGATGTAATTTATTTCTGCAAAACGAGTTGGCGGCCATTTTGTATTTTTTTTAAATTTTCGAAATTTTGACCACGTTTTTGAGGCAGTTGGCAACATTTTGGAAAGTCAATATGTATGAATCGATTGTGTATCTCGGCTGGCAGTATCGAGATATGCAACCGGTGTTGCCACTTTTGGGGAGATTTTCGAGATTTTCAACTAAGAAACTCCTGTAAAATTTTGTATGAAAATTTTTTTTTTCACTGATGGTGTCGTATAGAAAACAAAAACTTAGTAAGCCAAAATTATGGAGAGAGCTGATGATTGAGGGTTTCGGAGACGGGTGGAGGGCCCGCTTAAGGTATTGAAGATAGGTGGAGGGTGCTCGAGCAAATGTCATTCACGACGTTATCCAATTGCCAAAAAGCTGAAAAAAAATTCAAAATGGCGAAAAAAAGATGGCCGCCATACAAATTTCGCCGGCGTCCAGCTCGGAGGGTATAAAAGATGGAAGTATGGTTTCTTGGCAAGAGATGATCAGGGTCCGAAGGTCTACTCGATGAACAGAAAAAAAATTCAAAATGGCGGAATTTATTTTCCCATACATTTTGTATGGCGAATATTGAATGTCTCATTCTCCTAGAAAGAGACAGAAAACGATACATTGATGTATGAGAGATATGTTTGGATGCGCGATATGAGTAGGGAAAAATTATGACATTTCAGAAAAACAAGATGGCGGCCTATATGATTTTTGCAACTCTTTTGTTTTCCAACCGATTTCGTTGAAACTCGCAATCTTTGAAGAATGTAGTAAACGATTAAGAGAAAAAGTGGAAAATTTTGGAAAAACAAGATGGCCGCCGTACAAATTTCGTAGGTGTCTATCTCAGAGGCTATAAAAGATAGAAGAGTAGTTTCTTGGCAAAAGATGATCAGGGTCCGAAGGTCTACTCGGTGGAACAAACTCTGCATGCTCGCGGACCACTTTAGTGGTCCGCGCACCCACGCACCCTACTTTATTAACCTCAACTACCCCGTTTTTACAAAAAATGATATGGATGTCGTTTTCAGAGTTTTCCACGGTGCTGATTATGATAACGACATTAATTTTGAAATCCAAGATGGCGGACATGCACTTTTTAAGAAAAAAAATTGATATGGGTGTCGTTTTCTGGGTTTTTTCAGGGTGATTTATGTATCTTAATAAATAAATTTGGTTAAATATAATAAAGTTAACATAACCACGTCACGCGAGCTGCTTTAGCAGCTCGCGCACCGAGCAAAACACTAGTTATACTATATATAGCTCAATTACCACTGACTCACTGACTCATTGACATAATTGTTCTCCTAGAAAGAGACGGAAAATGATATAGTGATGAAGGGGAGTTGTGTTCGGATGGGGGATTCAACTGGGGAAAAATTATGACATTTCAGAAAAACAAGATGGCGGCCGATGTGATTATTGCAGCTCCGTTGTTTTCCAATCGATTTTGTTGAATTTTGCAAACTTTGTAGAAAGTAGTAAATGATTAACAGAAAATGTAGAAAAAATTGGAAAAACAAGATGGCGGCCGAGCCGTAGCGTTTTCAAAATTTTCATTTTTCGACCCCGAACCGCGGCGCCACAGATCCGAAACGGGAAATTGAAACTAATAATTTTTTTCTGGTTTCGTCTACGATTATCCTGAATTTTGACGGAATGGGAGTGGTTTTTAAAAATTCAAGATGGCGGTTGTCGTGGCGGCCATTATGTTAGAGGTACGAAAAAACGCAATTTTAAAAGTTAAATATCTCAAAGTTGGCAACATCGGACCGATTCGGCTTCTATGAAGCGATTGTACGTATAGACTCGAGGTATAGATTGAAGGAAAAAAATTACCCCATTTTTTGGGGAAATTTCAAGATTTTCGGGAAATTGTAAAAAATCGAAATACGCACTTTTAGCAAAATTCGAGTATGAGCGATTACGTGTTTTGCTCGTGCAAATGACATTTAGGTATTTTCGTCGCCGAGGACTGGCAACACTGGAATTTATCGAAGCAAAAGTGATTTTCGACATTGTCTTTTTTCAGGGACGATCATTTCGCGTGGGTGCGAGCGAGAGGAAAGATTGAAACGTCATCGGGAGCGGTATATCCTGTAGTTAATAGGAAAATTATGAAACCGTGTAAAATCTTTCTGTGAAACAAGTTGGCGGCCATTTTGTATTTTTTTTAATTTTTCGAAATTTTGATCACGTTTTTGAGGCAGTTGGCAACATTTTGGAAAGTCAATATGTATGAATCGATTGTGTATCTCGGCTGGCAGTATGGAGATATGCAACCGGTGTTGCCACATTTGGGGAGATTTTCGAGATTTTCAACTAGAAAACTCCTGTAAAATTTTGTATGAAATTTTTTTTTTCCACTGATGGTGTCGTATAGAAAACAAAAAGTTAGTAAGCCAAAATTATGGAGAGAGCTGATGATTGAGGATATCGGAGACGGGTGAAGGATCCGCTTAAGGTATTGAAGATAGGTGGGGGGTGCTCGAGCAAATGTCATTCATGACGTCATCCAATTGCCAAAAAGCTGAAAAAAATTCAAAATGGCGAAAAAAAGATGGCCGCCATACAAATTTCGCCGGCGTCCAGCTCGGAGGGTATAAAAGATGGAGGTGCGGTTTCGTGGTAAAAGAAGATCAGGATCCAAAGGTTTACTCGATGAATAGAAAAAAAATTCAAAATGGCGGAATTTAATTTTCCATACATTTTGTATGGCGAATATTGAATGCCTCATTCTCCTAGAAAGAGACGGATAACGATACGATAATGTATGGGAGATATGTTTTGGTGCGTGATATGAGTAGGGGAAAATTATGACATTTCAGAAAAACAAGATGGCGACCTATATGATTTTTGCAACTCTTTTGTTTTCCAACCGATTTCGTTGAAACTCGCAATCTTTAAAGAATGTAGTAAACGATTAATAGAAAAAGTGGAAAATTTTGGAAAAACAAGATGGCCGCCGTACAAATTTCGTCAGTGTCTATCTCGGAGGCTATAAAAGATGGAAGAGTGGTTTCGTGGCAAAAGATGATCAGGGTCCGAAGGTTTACTCGATGAATAGAAAAGAAAATCAAAATGGCGGAATTTTTTTCCCCATAGAAAATGTATGGCGAATATTGAATGTCTCATTCTCCTAGAAAGAGTCGGAAAACGATACGATAATGTAAGGGAGATGTATTTGGGTGGGGCAGGCGAGTAGGGAAAAATTATGACATTTAAAAAAAACAAGATGGCGACCGACGTGATTTTTGCAACTCTTTTGTTTTCCAACCGATTTCGTTGAAACTCGCAATCTTTGAAGAAAGTAGTAAACAATTAATAGAAAAAGTGGAAAAAATTGTAAAAACAAGATGGCCGCCGTACAAATTTCGTCGGTGTCTATCTCGGAGGCTATAAAAGATGGAAGAGTGGTTTCTTGGCAAAAGATGATCAGGGTCCGAAGGTCTATTCGATGAATAGAAAAAAATCAAAATGGCGGAATTTAGTTTCCCGTAGAAAATGTATGGCGAATATTAATTGTCTCATTGACATAATAGTTCTCCTAGAAAGAGAAAGAAAACGATACATTAATGTGTAGGACATGTGTTTGGGTACGGAATATGAGTAGGGAAAAATTATGACATTTCGGAAAAACAAGATGACGACCGACGTGATTTTTGTAACTCTTTTGTTTTCCAACCGATTTCGTTGAAACTCGCACTTTTTGAAGAAAATAGTAAACAAGTAATAAAAAAGTGGAAAGTGGAAAAAACAAGATGGCCGCCATATGAAGCGGTCGACGTGATTTTTGCAACTCTTTTGTTTTCCAACCGATTTCGTAAGCGATTAATAGAAAAAAATTGAAAAAACAAGATGGCCGCCATACAAATTTCGTTGGTGTCCATCTCAGAGGGTGTAAAAGATGGAAGAGTGGTTTCCTGGCAAAGATGATTAGGATCCGAAGGTCTACTCGGTGAAACAAACTCTGCATGCTCGTGGATCACTTTAGTGGTCCGCTCACCCACGCACCCTACTAAATTAATATCCTCAACTACCCCGTTTGTACAAAAAATAATATGGACATCGTTTTCAGGGTTTTCCAGGGTGTTAATTTTGATAATGAAATTCATTTTCGAATCCAAAATGGCGGACTTATACTTTTCACAAAAAATAGATATTGGTGTCGTTTTCAGGGTTTTTCAAGGTGCTGATTTTGTTGATGACATTCATTTTCGAATTCAAGATGGCGGACATGCATTTTTTTGGAAAATTATATATGGGTATTGTTTTCAGCGTTTCCCAGGGTCTTGATTTTGATGGTGGCATTTATTTTCAAATTAAAGATGGCGAACATGCATTTTTTATAAAAAAATAGATATGGGTATCGATTTCTGGGTTTTCCGGCGAGCTGATTTTGTTTATGACATTTATTTTGAAATCCAAAATGACGATCATCTACTTTTATCAAAAAATGGATATGGGTGTCGTTTACTTGGTTTTGCGGGGAGCTGATTTTAATTAAGATATTTATTTTGGAATCCAACATGGCGGACATGCACTTTTTACAACAAAAAAAAATATGTAGGTGTTGTTTTATGGGGTATCCGGGGTAAATTGTGTTTCTTAATAAATAAATTCAGTTCAATACAGAAACTTTGAATTTTTTTTAGAATTTTTTGAAATTTTGATCATGTTTTTGAGGCAGTAGGCAATATTTTGGAAGGTCGACATGTATGAATCAATTGTGTGACTCAGCTGGCAGTGTCGAAATATGCAAACAGAGTTGCTACATTTGGGGTGATTTTCGAGATTTTCCCCAAAAATTCCTTCTGTAAAATATTGTATGAAATTTGTTTTTTTCAATAATGGTTCCGTATAGAAAAAAAAATCTTTCGGTGAAAAATATGGAGAGAGCTGATGATTGCGAATTTCGGAGACGGGTGAAGGACACGCTTAAGGTATTGAAGATAAGGTAGACAATATTTTAATACGTTGCAATCGATTTTTTTCCAGCATCGAACATCCATCGATTTGTAACTATCAAAATAAAGACTAATCTAATGATATTTTATTTATTAATAATCATCGTATAAGGGAAAAACATGGAAATAGGCAAATTTTATTTTGTGAATGGTATCATTCCATAACGCACACATACTCATCAACTGACAGTTACCCCTGCTTCCTTTGACTTTTCAGAGCATTCAGCATTCCATCCTGAGTATTTATTCATCCAAAGATGCAGTAAAGTGACGTTGCGTATTTTACTTAGTTCCAATAAATCTCCTATTTTTTCACATATAAATAACTTAAAATAATACATGTAACTATAGGATGCCTGCAACTTCGTCGTTTTTAAAGATCTCATCGGAACTGTTTGATTTTCCGATAAAATTTACCTGTCAATTACAGGGACGCAAGCTACTTCGGTACCAAATGTCATACCTACAAAGTACAAATCAGTAAGCGGATGGATCTTTAGAAATCCCGTGGGACCTCTTTGATTTTCCGGGATAAAAAGTAGTCTAAGTATGTCCATCCACGGGATATAAGGTAAATCTGTACCCAATTTCGTCCGAATCGGTTAAACTATTGGGTCGTGAAAAGGTAGCAGACTGACAGACAAACAGAGACACTTTCACATTTATAATATTAGTACTTATAGATGTGAGAATAAGTAATCCAAAACAAAAGCCTTGCAGTCCTATGTTTCCCAGAGCATAAAAGGACCTAATCAATCATCATTATCAATAATTTTAAATTATTTAAACGAACTTACTACATTACATAATATATCTTTTGATTTAAAAACCAATTTAAATAGGTAAGTAACTATTTCTAAAAGGTTTCCAAGGTTTCATTCCATTCGTGGTCATGAATGAGTCATGGCTTTACGTTCTGTACTCTCGTGCAAGATGAACCGATATAAAAAGGGTGGCAAAATGAGGAAGGTAGAGGACGAGACTGAAGAAATAGAACTAAACTATGACAAACAGAATGAAAAAAGCATCCCATGTACCTATACTGAAAAGTGAAGTGACACGAGCTATCCTATCTCAAAAAACCGGCCAAGTGCGAGTCAAACTCGCGCACTAAGGGTTCCGTACTCGGGGTTTTTTCCAACATTTTGCACACTAACTCAAAAACTACTATAAGTACCTACATAAAAATAAATAAGAATCTGTTTTAGAATGTACAGCTAAAGCCTTTTTATATAATATCCCACTTGGTATAGTTCTTACTTTGAAAATTGAAACACATTTTAATTTTTTTTCTGTGATGTAACCACAAATTCAGTTTTCAGTTTTCCTTTACTTGTGCTATCAGACCTACCTACCTGCCAAATTTCATGATTCTAGGTCAATGGGAAGTAGGTACCCTATAGGTTTCTCGACAGAGACGACGGACGGACGGACAGGACAGACGAACAGACAGATAGGTAGACAAACAACAAAGTGATCTTATAAAGGTTCCGTTTTTCTGTTTGAGATGCGAAACCCTAAAAATGACAAATCCCCAGGAAACGATGGCATAACAAACGAGCTTCTTAAAGTTAGGTACCAGATGTTCTTACTTCTCTCCTCACCACACAAACAAAAATAATTCTAATTCATAAAACAGGATGTAGAGACCAAATTAATAACTATAAATTCACCTATAAGTCTTACAAAATATATATATATATATATATATAATAATAAAGTCTTTATAAAAATCATATTAAATCGAAAATCCAATAATCTTGATAAGAATCAGCCAAGAGAACAAGGAGGTTTCCACAATGGATACTCAACCATTGATCATATTCATGTCATAAAGATGGTAGAAAAGTAAAATGAATAGGTCGAATAGGTATGGTATACCATTTTATATAACCTTTATATACTACAACAAAGATTTAATAAAATACAACAAGATATGTGGAAAATTCTATTAGAACAGGGTATTGCCAAAAAATACATGCAAATCATAAAAGAAATATACAAAAACAGGGCAAAAATAATACAACTCAAGTTGTAAGCAGCCAGGAAGAAAGTTTAGGATTCTAAAAAGCATGAAACAAGGAGGATCCATTATCATCAAAGCTTTTCTCGAAAGTACTTGAAAATAATTATATCCAGATTTATTTGGGACAATTATAGTTTAAACATAAATGGAGAAAAACTGAATCACCTAAGATTTGCTGATGACCTGATCCTATTATCAAATAATGCACAATCGCTCCAGATTATGGATAAAACAATAAGACACAGAAAGTGAAAAGGATAAGTTATCCATGAATAAAGACAAAACCAAGATTAGGTATGACAAACTCCCAAAAAGAAACTATCAGGCTAAGATCAAATATACTGGAATATGTTGATGAATACATATCTAGGATATCTAGAACAAACAATATCACCAACAGATCAAACATCAAAAAAATTAAACAGAAGTTAAATTATGCAATACATGGAAAAAATACTGGGCTCTAAAGGAAATTATAAAAAACAAAGATATTCCCATATCTAAAAAAACCAAAGTATTCAACGTATGTGTTACGGGCAACGTGATTAATTGGGCATTATTAATAAGGACCGACCATTATTAATAATGCCCAAGAGCGATGGGCAAAGTGATTAATTTATCACTTTGACCGGCCATTATTAATAATTCCCGACGGCCCGTGGTCCATGTAATAAGTCAGTGTTTGAGATAGCTTGAATTTATCACTTGGACCGGGCAGTATGAATAATTCCCTACTTGTAGCCGAGCAATGTGATAAATTGGACGGCGGCCGTTGGCAGGGGCGCGTACGTGCGGGGGGAGGGCCTTAGGTTAGGTTAGGTAAGGTTAGGTAAGGTTAGGTTATGTTAGCTCCTCTTCCATTGGCGGAGGAGGCTCGAGTCACCCACTGCTGGTCAAAAGATTATCGAAGCTATCCATCCCATCCTCGAGGATTGGACGAAGAGGAAGCATGAGCACACACGTTCCACCTTGTACAGGTGCTTACGGGGCACGTGTGCTTTGGAAGATACCTGTGCAGGGTGGCGCGAAGAGAGCCCACAGAGGAATGCCACCAGTGCGGTTGTGTCTCAGACACGGCACAACATACGCTGGCAGAGTGCCCAGCGTGGGTGGAGCCTCGCCAGTCACTGGTGGATATTATGGGGCAGGACCTCTCATTGCCCGCCGTGACTAAATCCATGGTGGACAGTGAGAGGGCCTGGCAAGCGATGGTCTCCTTCAGCGAGGAAGTAATGACGCAGAAGGAGGTAGCGGAGCGGCTGAGAGGAAGCCAAAAGCTCTCATCCCATGCGCAGCAAGAGAATCGGGCGCAGACGAGCTGCACACGACCGTCACTTGCCCCCTTGAGTAGAGCCTCCGGGTAATAGACACGGGGAGTCTGTTACCCGCGGGAGAGTAGGTCCACGAGTTGGAAGGCAAGCCCTTGTTTCCGGCGAGCCTTAAACGGTATTGGGACCCCTTTTAGTCCCACAGCTGGGCCTGCCTTGGCGGGCGCCGTTAGCCGGGTCGCAGTTCAATACGTTCGTGGCCCTGTGCCCAGCAACAACGATTGACACAGTAAGCCGTGGGGTTTTAGTCGGTAAGAAAAAAGGTCGGTATAAAAAAAAAGCTTAGATTAGCTTAGGTTCTTTCATTTAATAAACAAAAACACTACAGTTCACCTATTTTATTACTTTGCCCAAGATAGGGTGGGCATTATTCATAAGGGCCGGGAAAAGTGATTAATTATGCTGTTTTAATCACATTGCCCAATTGAGTCGGGCATTATTAATACAGACCGGCCATTATTAATAGTGCCCGGACTTATCAAATTGCCCGTAACATATGCATTCTTCCATGACTGGAAACCGGGCATGACTGACTTATGGTTGCCAGACAGAGTCTAACTGATAAAAACCTTAAGAAGCTTAGGATTTGTCAAAATAGTATAGAGAAATTCTTCAAATTAAAAAAAAAAACAGGCTCTCTACTATTAGAAACAGAACAAAAGTGAGATTTGTCAGTCATCATTTAAAAACTGAAATGAAAATGGACAGAGCACTTTATGAGACAAGAGAAATAAGTGGACAAAAGCAGTTACAGAATGATACCCAAGAACGAGAAAAAGAAGTCACCCTTGTCACGAGATGGGAGGTTGACATACGGAACATAAGGAAATACATGGCGAAGAAAAACCAACGAAAGACATATGGAGAACCCTGGAAGAGGCCTATCCCATGGGCACACTAAATAAAGAGAAAAAGAAAAACAAATAAAACACCAGTGTCAAAAACTAAAATATTATTTATTTGTTTGAAATATAATACTATATGTACATAGCATTAATGTAATTTAATTCAGTTAATAAAGGCTTATCTTATCTAATAATAATCTTTCCAGTGAGTTAGTCTAAAAAAAAATAATGGCCTTAGGTATCTGGTCTTCTTTTCCAGTTCGGTAAAACAATAATTGGTAATCCTTGTTGAGGTGGTTCAAGAGCATGTGCTCTCAATCGATCACTTTTCTGCCAACAGGGGTGGTAGATTTCATCAGATCCATGCAGCTAAAATAAACAGATAAGCTTAGAATACCATACCATGTAATGTACTAAAATAAAAGTATTTATTTATTATGACAACAGAATGAAGTTAAAGGCATTTTAATATTGCTGCTTACTACTGAGTATGTCTCTTCTCAGAACAAGACAAGGTTTGGCCATAGCTCACTTACATGCCCAAATACAACAAACATTTGTTTACTTTTTAATGAAACACTAAATAGAGTCCAGCAAAAGAGGCACAGAGGCAGGCTGGTGGTCTGTCACCTGTTAACAACAAAAATCTTGTCACACTCAAAAATATAAGATTAGATAAATATGAATAATGAATTAAGTCGATATTACTGCCCACAAGCACAATATGCAATTGTCTTCAATGAAAATGTTACTAGGTATCATCCCCTGATAATAACCATGTATTCACTCAGAACTTATTCAACAACATATCTGCGACTCATGGAATACCCCCTAGAGAGGTGGTCTGTGCTGCGACTTTATCCTAAATGAACATTTAAGTGAAATCAAAATAGCTGTACTGAATACTTACCACTTGAAGTGCAATCCAGTGTTGTATTTACATAACCTCTACAAATTCAAGGCTATTATGTCTACTCCTTTGATTTAGGTACAGCGGTGCCACAATTAATACATCTCAATTCAGTGGGAGTCGTGGGTTCCGTATTCAATCCGTGGTCAATAGTAGGGCTTCGATCAGCAGTCAATAGCCAGTACCGGTAGGGATACCAGGGTCTTCATAAATGGCGTCATCGGTGTCCCAACTCCCATTATTAATAACAAAAATCGAGATAAAAAAATAAACCTGTGCAATAAACAATGCAATACTTAGTACAAATACAGTCCGACAATTGACAAGGCTCTTTTGACGCAAGGCCAAAAAATCGCAAATAAAGCCGCCACATAAAGAAGTGCATTTGTTGATAGTTCTCTGTGTTGAGTCGGTATAAGCTACAACAGCGCCCTCATTCAAGTGCCAAAAGAGCTTTAAGATGAACACACACTTATCCGAGCCGAACGCGTCGAACGAACCGAACAAAACGAATTTTAGAATACTGTATATGAAATCTCATGAAACCTCGATAGTTCCAATTTGAACAATTCGACGCGAGGAAATGTGCGAGATTTCAAGAGATGTCATATACAAAATTCTAAAATTCATTTCATTCGACTCGTTTTCGACGCATTCGGCTTGGATAAGTTTGTGTTTACCTTTATCTGTAAACGAAAATGACAAGTCAAAAGCATCAAAAGAGTACTACTCTATGGTCTAGGGTTGCTATTTTTAAGAAAAAATTACATCGATTATTTAATCGATTTAAATTTTTTTCTAGTCGAGCCGGAAAGTCCTTGAGTAAAGATCACGTATAAACAAGCGTAGTGTGGGACGCCCTCCAGCACAATGGACCGACGACATTTAATAGAAAGGATAACTTTTATATTTAGGGAATATATTATTATACACTAGCTGATGCCCGCAGCTTCGCCCGCATGGATTAATCAGATCCCCTGCAGCATCAGGATTGAGGAGTTGGACTCCAAATTTTTTATGAAACAATGTCGTGAAGTTCCTCTATCGATTAAAAAAGAAATGACGCAAATCGGTTCAGAAATCTCGGAGATTTCGGTGTACATAGGTAGAAAAACACAACTCCCTTTTTGAAAGTTGGTTAAAAAAGTAGCCTATGTTACTCCCTGGTCAATTCTCTACTTGTCTGTGAAAACCCCGTCAAAATCTGTCCAGCCGTTCCGAAGATTAGCCTTTTCAAACAGACAGACAGACAGACAGACAAAAATTTTAAAAACATGTGATTCAGTGTTGGTATCGTTCAAATAACTATATGAGCTTAATATGAGGCAGTTATTTCGAAATTACAGACAGACACTCCAATTTTATTTATTAGATTAAATTTTTTTCGAGCAATATAATTTAGTCGTAGAGACAATGGCCGTTGGAGCCGGAAAGTCCTTGAGTAAAGATCACGTATAAACAAGCGTAGTGTGGGACGCCCTCCAGCACAATGGACCGACGACATTTAATAGAAAGGATAACTTTTATATTTAGGGAATATATTATTATACACTAGCTGATGCCCGCAGCTTCGCCCGCATGGATTAATCAGATCCCCTGCAGCATCAGGATTGAGGAGTTGGACTCCAAATTTTTTATGAAACAATGTCGTGAAGTTCCTCTATCGATTAAAAAAGAAATGACGCAAATCGGTTCAGAAATCTCGGAGATTTCGGTGTACATAGGTAGAAAAACACAACTCCCTTTTTGAAAGTTGGTTAAAAAAGTAGCCTATGTTACTTCCTGGTCAATTCTCTACTTGTCTGTGAAAACCCCGTCAAAATCTGTCCAGCCGTTCCGAAGATTAGCCTTTTCAAACAGACAGACAGACAGACAGACAAAAATTTTAAAAACATGTGATTCAGTGTTGGTATCGTTCAAATAACTATATGAGCTTAATATGAGGTAGTTATTTCGAAATTACAGACAGACACTCCAATTTTATTTATTAGATTAAATTGTTTTCGAGCAATATAATTTAGTCGTAGAGACAATGGCCGTTGGAGCCGGAAAGTCCTTGAGTAAAGATCACGTATAAACAAGCGTAGTGTGGGACGCCCTCCAGCACAATGGACCGACGACATTTAATAGAAAGGATAACTTTTATATTTAGGGAATATATTATTATACACTAGCTGATGCCCGCAGCTTCGCCCGCATGGATTAATCAGATCCCCTGCAGCATCAGGATTGAGGAGTTGGACTCCAAATTTTTTATGAAACAATGTCGTGAAGTTCCTCTATCGATTAAAAAAGAAATGACGCAAATCGGTTCAGAAATCTCGGAGATTTCGGTGTACATAGGTAGAAAAACACAACTCCCTTTTTGAAAGTTGGTTAAAAAAGTAGCCTATGTTACTCCCTGGTCAATTCTCTACTTGTCTGTGAAAACCCCGTCAAAATCTGTCCAGCCGTTCCGAAGATTAGCCTTTTCAAACAGACAGACAGACAGACAGACAAAAATTTTAAAAACATGTGATTCAGTGTTGGTATCGTTCAAATAACTATATGAGCTTAATATGAGGTAGTTATTTCGAAATTACAGACAGACACTCCAATTTTATTTATTAGAAAGAAAGAATATAGATTTAAATAAAAAAATAATTTATTTATTTCTGAATATATAAGTGAAGGTGATATGCATGTTAAAACGTGTTGTTTAATTAAAAATTGGTTGTCTGTAAAGTCGGTTTACTGACGATAGTTGAACGTGACAACAAAGGCCGATTGTGCTTCTTTGTCGCTCGTTCCGCGCTCTCGCTTTGGAAGCCTTACATGGAACGCCTCATAGCGAGGTAACGCCGCATAAGTCATGTTTTTTCGTGCGTGCAGCCGGCTCTATCGAATTATAAGATGTTGTCACGTCAAAAATTCAAATTATAACTGTTTCTTTATTTTAAATTCAATGTAAAGATATTTTTGAATCGATTATTTGTTATTATATAATTATTTTTAAAAGCTGGCAACGGTACATAATCAAATCACCAAAAGGAAATAAACCGGTATTAAATAATTAATGGATTAAAATACTTAAAAATAAAGCTTTTATCAGTTTATATTGATACAACTGAATATCACAAATAATCATGATTTAATTTACGACAGTTTTTGGTATAATCGTTTTTTTGTATGAGTTCTGTTCACATTTAGCCAATCTTGTACTATTTCCTTTGTGGTTATTAACATAATCCCCCCGCCGCGCGCCGCGGGTACATAACTTCAGTGTAACATCTCCGTTGCAAATTTAAGTTTTTAAAATAAATTAAGCACAATTCAGCTACCAGTTAGTGTTTATTACGTTATTGGACACGAAAGCAAACTGGACAATCATTATATTAGCAATGTGGAATGCAGTAAAGTGCTATAAACAGTGAATCAATTCTTAACCAGTGCACAGTGTATAATCTAAGTGAAGTGTCAACGCTCAAACTACCTTCTTAGATAAACATATTCTCTGACGTAAACAAAGTTCACGATTCCGAAACATATTTTTACCAGTGACTATTGTAACTACAATGGCGCAGTGTACAATGTAGCAGACTGAATATCTATAAAGCCCGTACATTCCTGGTTCAAACCTCACTCATCTAAAAATTTTTTTTTCTTTTTTTAATCACTTTTTATGATTTATCTGATATATTTTAAATAAGAAAAATATTTTGAACTTTTGGCTTTTATAGTTTTGTTATTTTAACCGAAAATGCCCGGCTTATGTGCAGCTTGTAATAACAATGTCCTAGTTACGCAAAAAAGATTGAAGTGCTCTGTCGGGAGTTGCGCTCTGCTGTACCACAGTGAATGCGTAAACTATGACGACGTCAACCCATCAATTCGAGCGACATGGGTCTGTCCTTCTTGCACCGTTAGCAAGCCTAAACAGGATAACAGCAATACACCAATTCAAGGCAAAAATCGCAAGCAGCAATCGCCCGATAATGCAACCGTCTTGCCGCCACTATTGGGCACGACAAGTAGTCCAAATCAAGATGTTATTATAAACGAGATAAGAAATTTGCGTCGAGAAATGAAGGAACACTTCGAAAACCAACAAGTAAGCCTTAATAAGTTCGATGCCAAGCTTACCGAAGTCCAAAAAGAAGTAAGGGACCTTGGAGGCAAATTTTGTACACTAAAGGAGGAAGTGGATGAGCTCACAAAGTCTGTGCAATTCTTGTCTAATGCTTATGATGACCAGATTGGGTTAAATGAAGAATCCAAAAAGTCCCTGTCGAATTTAAATACGGAAAACCAAAATTTGCGATCGCAAATGATTGACTTGAATAGCAAAATTGATCACCTTGAGCAGCAAGCTAGAGATTGTAACGTTGAGCTTCAGTGCATCCCGGAAACCAAAAATGAGAATATCCTCACCATTGTCCAGCAGATGGCATCAGTTGTCTCTTGCGACCTAACAGATGGCAGCATACTGAACTTTCACAGAGTTGCTAAGATGGACACACAATCACAACGACCGCGAAGCATTGTAGTGAAATTGTCCAGCCCAAGAGTACGAGACGATTTACTTGCGGCCGTTAAACGTTTTAATAAGAAAAATCCACAGAACAAGCTGAATACGTCTCATTTAGGTTTCGCTGGTCAGACCACACCTATATACATCATGGAACATTTATCCCCGAAGAATAAAAAATTACATGCTTCCACTAGACTAGCTGCGAGAGAGAAGAAATACGAATTTGTATGGATAAGAAATGGTCGTATATTTGTTCGTAAAAACAATGGAGCTGCAGCACTGTGGATAAAAAATACTGAAACTCTAAACGGCTTACATTAGTAAATCAATTCTGTATGCATGCATTAACATTTTTATTGTATAAAATTCACGCTAAATATTTTTTACCAAAATGTACGAGGTCTAAGGACCAAAACAGAAGATATCTATACAGCGGCTCTATATCAGGACTACGATTTAATAATTTTGACCGAGACTTGGTTGAACAACACGATTTTCGATAATGAAATCCTAGATAGTCGTTATATCTTACACAGGCGAGATCGCTCTTCGTGTCCACTATCTTGCCATAAAAAAGAAGGTGGTGGGGTAGCAATTGCCGTTAGTAAAAAATTTGAGTCCGTCAGGAAGTACGAATGGGAATCTGTATGTGAAGATTTATGGATAGCGATTAAAGTCAGTCATAATATTTTTATATATGTTTGTGGTGTCTATGTTCCTCCGCCTGTCAAGGAAGATTACTTGGAATGCTTTTTTAAAAGTGTGACTGATATTTGTAACAACAAAATAGGTCAAGATTCACCAACTCTTATCATTGGTGACTTCAATTTACCTAACATTTCTTGGGCAACCGATTCGAATAGTAACGGCTTAATGTCTGGTCAAATAGGTAGTAATATAGATAGTCTCTTTTTGGAGCACATTGCTTTCAATAACTTGAAACAATGCAATCTTATTGAAAACATAAACGCCCGTATTTTAGACTTAGTTCTTACAAATAATACTGATTGGATACAAGTAAAAAAAGAAGATAATGCTTTGGTCACAATAGACAACCATCATCCACCACTACAAATTATTTTAACATTAAATTGTAACCGCTACATGAAACCTTCTCGTACACCATTTCTCAATTTCTTCCTATGTGACTATGATAATGTCTGTAATGAACTGGATCAAATAGATTGGTTGTCTCTATTTCAAAATTCTTATTCGGTCGATGCAAAATTAGATATATTTTACCAGACACTAATGCCCATTATTTATAGATATACACCCATGCGGAAACCGCGAGATAGTCACTATCCTATATGGTTCTCAGGTCCATTATTACGAGCACTTAAGGAAAAGGCAAAAATCCACCATAAAAGCAAAAAGTACAATAACCCAATGGACAAATTTGCATACGAATTATTGCGCGAACGTTGTGCCATCTTGATAAAAGGTTGTTATGACAATTTTAAAAAACGAGTTGTTGAATGTATTCGTGATGATCCTACCTACTTTTGGAAATATTTTAAACAACAGCGTAAAAATGGTACCAATTGTATTCCGAATGAAATGATTCTGGATAATTTTGTAGCTAAAGGTGGAAAGAATATATGTGACGCCTTTGCTAAACATTTTTCATCGGTCTACATAGAGACCAGTAACTGTCGAGTAGGAAATTCGTCACTCCCAAGCAATATCATTCCCAATGTTCCATTGGGTTCTTGTATACTAACTGAAGAAGAAGTTTTAAAACATCTTTTAAACTTGGATTCACTTAAAGGTCCCGGTCCAGATCTTCTTGCCCCAATATTTCTTAAAAAATGCGCTCACAAACTAGCTAAGCCACTTACCCTCATATATAACTATTCTTTGCAAACGGGTACATTTCCTACCAAATGGAAAATTGCATATATCACACCAGTGCATAAGTCTGGCAACTCAAAAGATATAAAAAACTACCGACCTATATCTATTTTATCAATCTGTGGAAAAGTCTTAGAAAGCTTAGTTCAGAAAATAATTTATTATCACATAGCCCCATATCTTGATCCTAACCAACATGGGTTTCGTCCTCGCAAATCAACCACTTCTAACTTAGTTAGTTATATATCAGACATCGCTGAGACTGTAGATGCTACTGGTGAGGTACATGCAATTTACACCGATTTTCGAAAAGCATTTGATATGGTGAATCATAACATTTTGTTATTGAAAATTGAGTCTTTGGGAATTCATGGCTCATTGTTACGTTGGTGTGAATCTTACTTAAGAAATCGGTCACAACTTGTTGCTGTTAATGGTTTTAAGTCTTATGAGATAAAAATATCATCGGGAGTCCCTCAAGGATCTCATCTAGGTCCCACGTTCTTTTTAATTTTTATAAATGATTTGGCATTCAAGTTAAAGTCTAAATTTAAAATGTTTGCAGACGATATAAAAATTTACAAAACCATTAACAGCCAAGCTGATGTGACAACCCTACAAAACGATATTGATGCTGTTCACTCTTGGTGCACTACAAATGGTATGTCCTTAAATATTGAAAAGTGTTTCCACATTAAATTTACCAGAAAAAAAAATCCGGTAGACTGTGTCTATAAAATAAACAAGGTTAGTCTTAAGGAAGTTTATAGTATGAGAGACCTTGGTGTTATTGTAGACTCGGCTTTAAGTTTTCGTCCACATATCGAGCAAATAACATCTAAAGCTTCAAAAATATCCGGACTAGTATTCAGACAAATGAAAATATTCAAGGACCCCAGTTTATCTATACTGGTCTTCAACAGTGTTGTCCGTAGCATCCTTGAATATTGTAGCACTGTATGGAGTCCAGGGTATCAAGTTCATTCTGATAGAATAGAACGAATTCAAAAAAGGTTTCTATACCATCTAACTTACAATGACTTCAAATGTGACAAATTGTTTTCATACGAATCTCGTCTCTCTTACTATAAAATGAAATCCCTTAGAGACCGTAGAAAGATTACGGATGTCATTTTTCTGGCAAAATTAATAAAGGGTCTCATTGATGCGCCTGAGTTACTTGAACGCTTGAAGTTCGTTGTGCCCCGTGACTGTAGCCGCTTACACAATCGCAAGACGTTCTGTTTGCCTCAAACCAAAACCAAGCTTGGGCATCATAGTCCGCTATATAGAATGCAGTCTCTTGCAAATAATTACAGAGATGTTATAGATATCTTCTGTGACAATATACCAAGAATAAAAAGTAAGTTAAGTACACAGATAAGTAATTGTTAGAAAGTAGTTTGTATAAGGTTTTTCCTATTTTGTTAGTAGCTGTTCTGGTTTAAGTTTTTGTTCCTTGTTTGTTAAGTTTATTTTGTGTTGCGCTGTAGTTTTGTACCTACATACTTTAATAGTGCATGCCGAGTCCACATCGAGAAGACGCAATTGCGCGCATGTTTCTTTGTCCATTTATCTTCTTGTATTTTTTCTTACCAATTGTAGTCGGTTTTGTGGACTGAATAAAAAAAAAAAAAAAAAAAAAAAAAAAAAAAAAAAAAAAAAAAAAAAAAATAACAAATTGAATCTCGATTTTCTAGCAAGTTTTTTTTATCGATTTTTCGATTAATCGATTTTAGTTTTGACCGCAATGTCTCATCTCTAGAAAGCGTCCTTTGGCGTCTTTTTTAAAAATTGTTGTGGTCGGTTAAGTTATTTCATTTTTGTGAAAAATGCAAAATTCATCCGTGAAGAAGTCGGTAAACAAAACCAGCGAATCCGTAAGTGCAACAGCAAGTACGGCCATTGTAAAAGGTATTCAATTAAATAACTTATTAACATTGCAATTAGACATTTTAAGATTTACATCTGAGGATACTTCACGGAAGTATCCTCAGAACAAAACGTACGTCGAGTGGGTTTGGGATCTGTTTGGTGCTGCGTGGTACCAATTACCATATAGATCTATCTGGTTTAGCGGATTATAGCAAACTAAGCTTTGGTTCCTTGTAACTTATAAGTAGTTAGTAACACATTCATATCTATTTTACTAAGAAATACTACTGAAGTAGATAAGTAATACTTGTATATGAAATAATACTTGTATAAATTATTTAAATCTAGATGTAATTTTTCGTGTAACTTTCATGATCTACTCACAGAATAATTATTATATTATAATATACTTAAAGCCATGATATCTAAGGCTGAGATCTATAGAGCGCACTTAGACTTTGCTCAGACTTAAGACACTGTTAAAACGAGACAGCGTTATACCGCTGCCATAAATCTGTCTCGTTTTAACTGAAACTTAAGTCTAAGCAAAGTCAAAGTGCGGTCTATAGATTTCAACCTTAATGGTTAAGAGTTAAGATGTCCGCTTCCTATTTGAGAGGTTGAAAATTCAATCCCAGGCATGCACCTCTAACTTTATGGAGTTAGTTAAGTATGTGTATATTAAGCAATTAAATATTACTTAGGTATTTTACCATGAATGAAAACATTGTAAGGAAATCTGTATGCATGAGAATTTTCTTTATATTAGAATACTATTAGGTTAATAGTAGTAGATAGGTTAGGATAGATTAGGTTGCTAACCCACTTTGGCCTCGCATAGGTATAATGCTGATACTATATTATATACTACAGAATATCTTTATATACAACGTTCACAGCTATTTTTGTTATTAGACAATTCAAACATGTTTTCTATAGAGGTTACTCTTGATTGGATTAATAAGATTATTGCTGTATTATATAAAATCGCTTCATAAATAAGCAATTATTTCTCATAAAAAGTAAAGGATAAAAAATGATGATTGTGGGTTATCCGTAAAATTTACACATATATACCATTGCAGACTTTTTTATAGACCTTTTTATGGTGTAAAATACTGTAGTACATAAATTATTTTGATCTATTTCCTAGGATTCAGCCAGCGTTTGCAATGTAAATGCAAAAGAAAATTTATTTACAATATCAGATTAGAAACCTAAAATTACCAGTGTTTCTCTATTATATCATAGTGTAGTAATATGTGTGAAATCTGTCAAACCACACTTGGCCACTGTAGCCACCGTAGCGGACTATGACCAAACCCTTTCTCATTCTGCAAGGAAACCTATGCTCAACAGTAGGCAGTGGAAGTCAGGGTATTTTGATTTTAATCTTTTTAATGTTGTAAAAGTCAAAATAGTCATTATATAAATCTAAAATATTTATTTACTAACAAAACTTTACGAATCACAGCTAGAAGTTCAGTACCTTGCAGCATCAGGATTGAAGAGTTACAATATTATATCAACAGAAAGAGTTCCTGAATCTCTATGGTTTAGGAGTTATGTACCTTGCATTATCAAGTTTGAGGAGTTCAGATACTTTGTTTAAGTTTAACCTTCCCTTTTTTTTTTCTTTTGTCCCACCCTACTCAATAATGAAGAAAAAAAAATGTTAACATTTAATCTAGAATTCGGTGTGGTCAACTGTGTGCCAGGGTTACATACTGCTGTACCTATGCAGGGCTATAAACTATAAACTATAATTAGTTAGCAGGTTAGAGCTGCCACAACTACAGTGATGTGTTATTTTGTTTTAACCCAACTGTAACAAAACCAAAAGGAATGGTTATGATTTTAGCACTCTATGTATGTATGTATGTATATATGTATGTATGTATGTATGTTTGTATCCAGTTTCTGTGTGTTCCACCGTAGTGCCTAAACTACTGGGCCGATTTTGATGAATGAGGTGTCAAAAAGTAGGGGTCTCCAAAATCTTTTTTTGCTAATGTATCAAGTGGGATGTCAAATGAAAGAGGAGAAAATTCTGAGGCCATGAATATAAATGTACTAAAAAATTAAAATATACCAATGAACAGAAATACAATTTTTTACTATAATATTTTAGCGTTCACAGTCGAGTTTTAGTTTTCAACTTTATCTTGTAATTTTTAAAGATTTCATACCTAAAAAGGAAAACAATCTTTACCTTAAACCTTATAGGATCACTTTGTTGTCTGTCTATCTGTATTTTTGTCCATCAAACCTATAGGATACTACCCATTGATCTAGAATCATGAAATTTTGTAAGTAGAGTAAATCTTATAGCACAAGTAAAGGAAAAAATCTGAAAACTGAATTTATGATTAAGTACATAACAAAAAAAATATTAAAATATGTTTGTTTCAATTTTTAAGTAAGATAAACTATACAAAATTGGGTAACATATGAAAGGGCTTTATCTGTACATTCTAAATACAGATTTTTGTTAATTTTTATGCACAATAATTTTTAATTTATCTTGTAAAATGTCAGTAAAAATAACCAAGTATAGAACCCTCAGTGCACAAGTCTGACTCGCTTTTGGCCGGTTTTTTTTTCTCTCAAATTGTGTTATCATAGATATCTTTAGACATAAACTACATACCTATTTATTAGACGAGATGTTAATTAACTTTGTATAATGGTGATTGAAGTTCATTTACAGACAAGTTACTCTCAAAAGACAGATGTAAGCTATTGAGGATTTTTTTTGAACTTTAAAAGAAACAATTTTATCAGACATTATTTTCATCTAACTAAAAAACCAACTTTCAGAACCATTACAAAGTAGAAAAATATTTTTTGTTTCTACACGTATATTTAACAGGGCATATATATAGCTTTTTCATCGAAAACTACATAATTCAGTGCTTTTTCTAAGTCAATATCGTAGCGATGTGAGCAGATAATTTTAAGAAAATTACGGTTTTAGGTAGGTTAAGTGTTAATCGTATATATAGCGTGTAAAAAATATAACTTTTACAAAATCAGGGTTTTCTAGAGTGATAATTTTGGTAGTGACATTTATTTTGAAATCCAAGATGGCGGACATGCACTTTAAAAAAAATTGATATGGGTATCGTTTTCAGGGTTTAGGGTGCTCATTTTAATAGTGACATTTATTTTGAAACCCAAGATTGCGGACATACTTTTTTTTTTACTAAAAATAGTTACGGATATCGTTTTCAGCTTTTTCTAGGGTGCTCATTTTAGTAATGACATTCATTTTGAAATCTAAGATGGCGGACATGAACTTTTAAAAAAAAATATATGGGTATCGTTTTCAAAGTTTTCTAGGGTGCTGATTTTGATAGTGACATTTATTTTGAAATCCAAGATGACGGACATGCGCTTTTAAGAAAAAAATAAATATGGATATCGCTTGGAAGGTTTTCTAGGGTATTCATTTTGATAATGACATTTATTTTGAAATCCAAGATGGCGGACATGTACTTTTTACAAAAAAATGGATATGGGTATCATTTTCAGGGTTTTCTAGGGTGCTCATTTTAATAGTGACATTTATTTTGAAATCCAAAATGGCGGACATGCAATTTTTACAAAAAAAAATATTTTAACACAGTTTTTTCTGATTTAGACAAGAGTTTTCTCTTTTAGGATCACGTGAAACCTTTAATATCGATTTTGAAAGAAATCTGTGTATTAACAAAAAAATAACACAAAATAGCTACAATTTTATCTGATTTTGACAAAAGTTTTCTGTTTTAAAATCACAGGGAACCCTAAATATCAATTTTGAAAGAAATTGATCCAATAACAATAAAAAAACCTAAAATGTGAAGCTCGCCTGACTTCATACATACATTACATGTGTAGAAACAAAAATTATTTTTTACTTTTTAGTGTTTCTGGTTTTTGAAGTCGATTTTATTTTTTTAATTTTTTTTTATGTTACAATTTTTAGCGGCCCCACTGTACTATGCTATGCCCAGTTAAAATCCTACTGTTTACTAAGCTTTTACACTGATCGCGAGCAATTTACTCTTATCTATTGAGGTTGCATTCTATTCTCCATCTCCGAAGATATTCATTAGATCTTCACCAAATTTATATAGGACCATCTGCACAACTTTCAAACAAAAAATTTTTTTTTGAATCGATCCAGGGGTTTTTGAGTAATCGGAGAACATACATAAAAAAAAATTCCGACGAATTGAGAACCTCTTTTTTTAAATCGGTTAAAAATGATTCGTGTTTATGGTTCAACCTCGAGCACACAGAGGAACTATAGTAATGTGCGTCAATACTTTAACATTCTAGCGATCAAGTAAATTTTTAACTTGAGCTAAATCCTATATGCAGCCTTAACTGTATGTATGAAATCGGGCGAGCATAACAAAAGAAACTGGAAATATAAGCGTTAAGCTCGCCCAACTTCATACAAACATTCACGTGTAGAAACAAAAAATATTTTATTTTGAAAGACAGGTTTAAAAAAATTTTTTTTGAACAATTATCGTCATATTTCAACAAATTGATATATAACAATATTAAACTATACATTTAAAACTTCCTTTTGAATAGCTATATCTATTTGGAAAACCGCATTAAAATCCGTTGCGTACTTTAAAAAGCAGGCAGCGATTTTATTTTATACTATGTAGACATCTCACATTTCTGACGACAAAATTTCAAAAACTCTGGCTTTTTATCATAAATAGAAAATGAAAATTATTACTATTCACGCAATACACCTTTGTAGTAATTGCATGCATTACAACATGTTTTTATTTATAGGTTCGATGCATCAGGCACAATTGCGTTATGATTCATCAACTGGCAGAATGGTCAACGCGCAATGTGTTGCTATCTCAGCATACGCATCCATTTATTCAAGTCTCAAAAGGAGACTCAATTTTACCTCCCATGAAATTGATTCAATTTTATATTGCGGAGATGAATTATACGCGCGAATCATTGAAGATTTGAAAAAAACTAATAGATATCAAAGCGATTATTTAGATCCTGAATCAGAATTGCCGTCTGATATCCGCGTCGGTAATTTTTTGGCTCATGTAACCAACAATTGGGTTGCAAATAATTTATTTCCATTAAATGGAAATAATTGGAATATAAGAAACTCGATACTTATTTTAAAAAACCTTTTAATTGAAATTTTTAGCGAAACGCATGTTGACACCACGGACAACTATTTGTTTACGGGCCAACTAAAAACAATGTCGTTTTGGCGTCACAACGGCAAATATTATTTATTCAACAGTCACGGAGTTGATGAAACTAATAAAAGAAACAACGTCGAAAATTTGAACGTCGCACGACTATTTTGTTCGGAAAATGTAGAAGCATTGGCTACATTAATAATTAAAAGTTATGCACCCTCAAACGATCAATATCAAATAAATAAAATCCGTGTAGAAAATCTCTCCGATTTTAATGAAAATTTACCCACAAGACAGTCAGAGTCAATGCTTACTGATCCAAAATTTACAATTTTAAAACCAGTCGTAGTTCTGGAAAAGTTAAACCCGCGTAAAATCAATATTTCAAAAACTCTTAAACGAAAAGCGTCAACCGAGATACCCGCGAAAAAAATTACAGTTGACAAAATAAATGACATAAAATTAAAAATGAACCCAGTTGTTATTGTTAACAAAATTGAAGATGTTGTTTGCAAAAAACAAGTCGGTAGACCTAAAAAAGAACAACGGAAACCCGCGAAAAAATTGACAGTTGAGAAATTAAATGACGTTAAATTAAAAATGAACCCAGTTGTCGTTTTAAACAAAATTGAAAGTGTTGATTGCAAAAAACAAATCGGTAGATCTAAAAAACAACAACGGGGACGTAAAACAACCAAACAAAATGCGCATTTAGATGCATCAAAAAAGTATAACAAAAACAACCCAGCAGTAAATAAAAACGCAGTTAAAATTTATACCGTAAAAAAACCGGAAATCCATCAAAAAGCCGTTGAAATATACACTACCAAAAAACCGGAAATCCATCAAAAAGCCGTGAAAATGTATGCTACTAAGAAACCGGAAATAAATCAAAAGGCTGTGAAAAATTATACCGCTAAACATCCTGAAATACATCGAAGAGCTGTGAAAAATTACTCAATAAATCATCCGGAAATAAATACAGCTTCCGTTCAACGGTATAATACAACAAACAGAAACGTCGAACCTGAATTACGAGGGTTAAATTTAATTGCCCAAAAACGCGATGAAGAACTTAATGTAATTAAATTGTTTTCGTTGAGAAATTCATCACTGTTAGGTCCTGATATATACGTGTGTTCAATCTGTCAAACTCGACTCTTTTTTGAAGAGAAAACTCGCACAAAATGGTGCTGCGGACAAGGCGCCTACAATGTCCAAAATTTAGAACCCCTTACCGAGGAATTTTATAGCCATACATCGTTTTTAAATAGACCGCGCGCTTACAACAACTTATTCGCTTTCTCTGCGTTAGGCGTTTCTCATGGATACCAGCAACCTAACACCGGAATAACATTTTTAAAAATTCAAGGTCGTATTTATCACAGAGTATTTGATTTAGGTTATTCGGACAGTACTAATCCTATCGGAATGTATGTGCACGACGATAATGAAACTCGCGAACGACAAGCCCAAAATTTAAATCTAGATATGCAAGTGATTCGTTCAATAACAAATTTTATGCACAATGTAAATCCATACATTGAATGTTTCAAACGGTTAAATCGCGAAACATCCGAAAATGCTCACATTATTTTTGAACAAACGTCACGTAGCTCGCATGGAAATATTCTAGGAGATTTGCCGTTAGGCAGGGAAGTGGCCGCCATTATTAGAACAGAAGTAGAACAATTCACTCCTCATTGTATCGCTATTTGGAAAGAAGGTCACCGTAACCCCCACACAGTTGATATTTTACATCCGTGTTATGAAAGTTTTCAATATCCTTTACTGTATCCATATGGTAATCCTGGTTGGTACCCAAATAAATTAGACAACAAAGGCAGTAAGCTGACACAATTAAAGTACATTAGGTGCTTATTACTTTCAGAATCGCGATTTTCGGAATTTAATCGTCTCTCAGAGGAGTGGATTATAGATATGTTTAATAGAATTTCTGATGAACGCTTACGCTATATTAGCAATATGCAGACTAAAAATTCAGATTCTGCTTTAAGATCAGCGCCTCTTCATGAAATTGAAGCATTAAATAATGACGAAACTATTCAAGGCGAAGGTGGTGTTGTCCCTGGAAAAATATATCTCCCGTATAGTTTTACTGGGAGCCCCAGATACATGAAATTAAAGTATCTGGATTCCATCGCTTTGGTGAACAGATTAGGACAACCTTCTTATTTTATTACAATTACTTGTAATCCGAATTGGGTTGAAATTAAACAGTCGGTCCCTTCAGGACAAATAGCTAACCCATTAATTTGTGCCAGAGTTTTTAATTTAAAATTGTCACAATTAATTAAAGATATCCGTTCCGGAAAATGGTTCGGAAACTTTGTATACCTCATGCACGTCATTGAGTTTCAGAAAAGAGGCCTACCTCACGCACACATTTGTTTCCGAGTTGAAGGTGGAGGCCCGGTACATAATACCGATATTGACAAATTTGTCAGGGCTGATATACCTAATCCATCTGAAGCCGAAGGGAGATTGCGCAAAGCTGTACTTGATCACATGATCCACGGCCCTTGTGGCCCTTCTAATAGAACTAATCTTCCTTGTTGGAATGATGAAAAAAAAAAAATGCTCAAAATTTTTTCCAAAATGTGAAACAAACACTACCTTCTGTGATGATAGAGGCTTCGTCAATTTAAAACGCAATAGTAAAAACGAAGCCGATATAACATACAGAGGTAGAAAAATTAAAATTAATGATCGTTGGGTAGTTCCATACAACGCCGCCTTACTCCTTAAGTACGATTGTCATCTTAATGTTGAAGTGTCCACAGCTACTGCCGTTGTCAAGTACTTATTTAAATATATTACGAAAGGCGCTGATCATTCTCGCATAGCAGTTGTTTTGGATGAAAATCGAAATGACGAAATCGAAAACTACGTCACTAAAAGATATTTAGGTTCCTGCGAAGCGACGTGGCGTATTTTAGAATTTGATTTGGTTTGCCGCGAACCGAATATAAAACAACTCGCTGTTCATCTGGAAGGGCAACAATACGTTTATTTCAAACCCGGGACTGAAACGGAAGCTGCAAATAGAACGACGTCAGATTTGATAACATATTTTAATCGACCTGCTGGGTTAAATTTTGACAATTTAACGTACCAAGATTTTTACGAAAAATATATTATTCACGCCACACGTCCCCGAACTAAAAACGTCGAAATTTTGGAAACTTCAAATAACCGGTTCGTAACCCGGCGACAACGAGGCGAACTCGTGGCGCGATTATTTTTCGTTGCACCAAATAGAGGTGAACAATTTTATTTGCGTCTTTTATTAGCTTCATATCCCTGTCGTAGTTACAGAGACCTTTTAAATTTGGGTGGTCCAGATTGCATGACGTTCCAGGAAGCTGCCAAAACGGTCGGGCTCGCGAACGATGAAGCTGAGTACGAAAAAGCTATGACTGAGGCTTGTGCTTTTTTCACTGGACCGCGTCTGCGTAACTTTTTCGTTCTTTTGGCTGTGAACGGTATTCCAGTCGCGTCTCTCTGGTCAAAATTCCGCAATCAAATCAGTGAAGATTTCATCCATCGTCAACCCGATGATATTGACTGCGCGTATCATTCATGTCTCGTAATAATCGATCGCCTTTTGAGAAGACACGGTACGTGTCTAATCGAGCAGGGTTTGCCAGACGTCGCCGACGAAACGACCGAGTTAGGGCAGAATATAAATAAACAGAATATAACAGGAATGTTTTGAAAAACTTTGTAAATGATTGGTTACCTAAATTATCGCCGGAACAAAATAAAATATTCGAGTATGTAAATAAACTGGTAACCAATCAAAGCTTTCGGGAAAATCATAACAGAGCAATTTTCATTGACGGCCCGGGCGGCACCGGTAAAACATTACATTTAAACGTTATTACTGCACATGTTAGGGGTAATTTAAACGGTATTGTTTTATGCACTGCATCGTCGGGTATCGCCGCGCAAAATCATGAAAATGGTACAACCGCACATAGCATGTTCCGGTTTCCACTAAATCTTGTAGACGATCTTGGGTATTGGAATATTACAAACGGTTCGCAAAGGGCAGAACTAATACTCAATGCGAATCTAATAATTTTTGACGAAGCTCCGATGGCTCACAAATGGCTAATTCATTTATTAGAACGATCTTTACGCGATCTAACAAAAATCGACGAAATTTTTGGTGGAAAAATTATTATTTTTGCAGGTGATTACCGCCAAATTCCACCAGTAGTAGTTGACGCAAAACACAATTCGGACGTTTTCAATGCATCAGTTAAATCATCACCTATTTGGCAAAAATTAAAAACATTCTCTTTGGTAACATCACAAAGATGTAGAGATGACTCCGAATTTTCTGAATTTTTACTAAAATTGGGATCAAATCAATTAACTTCTGTAACTTTGCATACAAACCGAACTGTTGAAAATTTAGTAAATCTCTCAATGATTTCATTTGTTTCTAAATTAGATGATTTGATTGATTTTGTTTATCCAAATGTCATACTAACTGAGCCTGATGTTTGCGTTCACAGGGCTATATTATCAACTCATAATGCAAGCGTATACGAAATTAATGCTAAAATATTAGAACTTTTACCTGAAGACCCTTTGCATTTTTACTCGATAGATGAAGTAGTAAGTGACAACGCGGACCAAATCTTTCTAGGTGTCGACGCTTTAAACCGAATGCAGCCAAAAGGAATACCGGAACATGATTTAACTTTAAAAGTAGGATGTGTGTGCATGATTATACGAAATTTAAATTTTTCCGATAAATTAGTGAACGGGACCAAAGTCATTGTAGTAAATACGTCTCCTCGCCTAATAACCGTTCGCAAGCCAGGACTATCCGATGATTATTTAATACCAAGAATTATTTTTAAAGCGCCCGTCGAGCCAGGTAGCCCTATCGAAATGTGCCGCCGTCAATTTCCATTACAAGTTTGTTACGCAATGACTATTCATAAATCTCAGGGTCAAACAATATGCCGTGTTGGGGTAGACTTGCGTTCGGATGTTTTCAGTCACGGCCAACTTTACGTCGCTCTTAGCCGCGCTCAACATCGACAAAATATCAAAATACTTGTAAATGAAGAACGCGTTATAAACGGCAACCCGCTCGCAAATAATGTAGTTTATCCGCCGTTATTGTAAATACAGACAGCTTTCTGAAAATTGTTCACCACGTCAGATGGCAAATCAAGAATCATGATTATATTATATTTTTTAAATTTAGTTATAAAATCAAAATCATGTTGAAATAGCAACTATATTGCGCGTTTTTTATATTTTATTTTTTGCATAAGTAGTTAGTTTATAGTTTACATTTACACACATGCATTGTGTTACTATTCACCGAAAGGAAATTAAAGATTTGAAATTGGATCAATTACTGAAGTAAATTACTTTGCTTGTGTATTTATGATCTGTTTGTAAATGATGGACAATATAGTGAGGACAGTACTGAAATTTATCATAGCACATGTTGGGTATGGGAATAACAATATTCGTTAATCTTTGTGTTAAACAATATTATTAATATTTGCAATGCAACTGACTTGTGAACTCCTTTGAATCGGAACTGATGAGGTTAGAATTGCTGTAAAGGGATCCGAAAGATGATAGAAGGCTGTGTACAGTGTGGATGAGTGATTGTCCAGTGAGAACGCGTGGTCAGTACTTTCCAGGACGCAGCAGACCGGGAAATGAGGAAGATGAGTTAAAGTGACGGGGAACTTACCATTTTTGAACTCAGGATTCGCAAACGCGAATGTGATGTTGTATTCAAGAGTAACTACTTATAGACTTGGAGCCGAGAAGTTTATTCCATGTAACTTCGGGGGCTAATAGACAAAGTTATTTCCCACTTTGAATTCTCCCTAATAGACTACTGGCCCATGTCCACAAAAATTATGGGTCATATGAACCACCAGGTAACGTATATAAGACGATATAAGAACATACAATAATAAGATTCAGCACTACGCCGTCTCTTGTAAGCTGTCCGAGTGCTGGTGAGAATTCAAAAGTGCAGGTAGAGTGAGTACATTTTAGCCATATATTTTTGTTTAGATTTGAAAAAGTACGACTTTGGTTCCAAAACATTATGTAGCACACAAAAGTACTATTAAAAATAATGCCGTCAAAAAATTATTGTTCATTTGAATGTTTATCGATTATCTTAATTTCATGGTATACTTGATTTTTAAAGCTGTAAATTCATTTGACTCTGTACAGCAACTTCTTTTTTAACATAATATTGTAAAATACTATTGTTTTATAGTATTGCCCTTCAAAAGAAACTGTTCTAAAAAAAAAATAGAGAATTACAAAAACTGTTTTTTTTTTTAATTATTGCAAAAGTTTAAATATTCATAGATTAATAAAATATAGCAATTTTCTACACTTTTCCCTTGTTTTAAATAGTAGTAAGATAAATAAATTTGAAAAAAATTATGTCGTACATTTTAATACAGACTTTTAATAATATCTTAACTTTTTTTAATATCTTTTAGGCTAATTAATGAAAATGACGCTACCATTTTAAGGGTGTAATACTTTATGGCCATCTGATACTGTACGGCATTAACATATTCTTGAAGAGAACAATTGATAATATGATAAAATCATTATAACGTCTAACTGACGTTAAAGGGTGTGTATATAATATCCACAAAACCTACAAACCTTTGGACCAACGAAAATGTATGACATATAAAAAAAAAAATTTATGCAGGTATGTATTTTAATACTTTCAAAATAAATTAATTTTATGTTGTTTCAAATCACCCCCCGGACCACGGAAAGAGAGGGGGTTGCAATCCTCGATTTTTCCCCCTTGTCGCATAATTTTTGGACAGCGTTGCAGAATAATAGATTAGAAGCTATATTGAAACAGTATAAAACTAATGCCGTCCAAAATGAAATGCCCAAATTTACCCTGTAAATTGTCAGAAAATCAAAAAAAAATACCGACTTTGTGGCGCACCATTTTTTTACGGCACTACGAGCTTTCTTATTATTTTTCATGAATCTATCAATAGTAAAAATGTCATACAAAAATATATGACCAAAATGTACTCACTCTACCTGCACTTTTGAATTCTCACCAGCACTCAGTTGGACAGCTTACAAGTAACGGCATAGTGCTGAATCTTATTATTTTATGCTCTTATATCGTCCTATATACGTCACCTGATGGTTCATATGACCCATATTTTTTGTGGACATGGGCCAATAGTCTATAAATGTAGCTTTTAGGAAGATAATTTTCAAACCTGTAATTAATTAATATTCATGTTCCTCAATCATAAGCCTCAGTTCAATCTTGCTTTATGCCATCAAAGAAATCACAAAAGTCCGCGAACTCAACCAAAGTAACCTAACGTTAGTTTAAGTTACTTTGGTAAAATTGAATGATCTGTCTTTTCGCTATGATCATAAATAAACTTCAGTAGACAAGCTATTATCTCATAGTTCTAGAAGTCATCTCACCGCTTTTTCCTAAATTTTCCATCAAGTTGACTGTTGCCTTTCATACTTATTTAATTAATTCATCTATCATATGCATCCCACCAATAGATATCACTCTTTTAACCAATTTTTTTCTTTTTTATAATATAATATACAGGCTATAAACAGAACGCTAACAAAAACGCATTATTATAATGCTACCTTAACACAATCCAACACCAATAACCATTTGCCTTATAGTTTTGTTGATTTTGTATTTTTCAAACCCACATTATATAACGACCAAAACTCGGATCAATGTCCCACCTACGACACGGCTTTGACTTCGAGTGACCTATTTACAGAACATTCATTGATCTCTAGCGTCAGTCAAATGTTTCATTTGTAATGTATTGTAAACACACACATTTTAAAAATAAAGGATTTTTAAATTTTTTTTCGTAATTTTTTTATAGTATCTTATTAGTAATCATTGGTACTATCGTCTGTCTTCATATTTGCTAGCGTTCTGGTTACACCCTATTTATGCAAATAATAAATAAATTTTAATAAATTGATTGTAATTATGACATTTTCTATAACATATCTTCTATTATGTATACAATTTATTCAATATGAAATTTATTAAATTTAAAAATTAAAATTACAAATAAATTATTATTGTATGATACTAAATATTAGTTACTAAGACAAAATATAAAATAATGAGAATGCAAGTTCTCATTATTTTATATTCTAAAAAATTATTATTTATAACATTATTGTGAAAGAAGGCTAATTATCGGTTTTATATTTTCAAATTGTTAATATTATTCCATAAACAATGACCGAATAGTTACCATACGTTGTAAAACCAACAATGAAGTTCTTTTTATTCAGTTGAAGTTTGTTCTATATAACGTTTTGACTGATTAACATACAAAATTAGGACAAATGTTAATAATAGTAATTACAATTTGTGAAATTATGATACTACTCTTGTATTTTAAACATTTATTCTTTATTAAATGGAAATTTTGCATCAGATACTAAATAGATTAATTTTTCATTGAAATTTTATGTTTAAAAGTAGATTCAATGCTTTCAAAAGACAATAATAATATAATTATTCCATTGCATCAATATGGTTAACGCAAATTGAAGATTTCAACATATTGAAGAATTTGAAAAAACCAACAGTTCATTTATCGTTCTACCAAACGATATAATAAAGATTCAAGCATAGAAAAAAGAAAAAGAAGTGGCTTTCCTCGCTCAACTAGGTCTCCTGCAGAGATGGCAGTTGTTAATGCACAAATTCAAAGAAATTCCATGAGTAAGCAGAAATTGTTCACCTTTTTAATAAGAACCACCATAAAAAGGCTATTGATGTTAAACTTGTCAAAGAAAAACATCATTTAAATACGCATTTAATGAACATGAAATTTAAAAGAAAATATACCTCGAAATTCGTCTGTATATATATTCATCAGCCCATATAGAAAGCTACAATAAACAATATTATGAAATACCAACAACAGTCAAGAAAGTTAGAAACTATATTCTACGAAACCAATTTTCATCCTCACTCGTGGTATAAGTGTTGTACTGAGGCTAAACCGAAGTATGTTTTTGTAAGAAAGATGTTAAAACGAATGGATCAGCTCCAAGTCTTATCTTACTTTGTATAACTCTTACATCAATAAGAAAATTTTTAATCAAAGCAACAACCTCTGTTAATATGAACTTCGTTTGGTGATTGCTATGAACGACTGGTCACGCAGGTTGAAGAATCACTCGGATGAAGATCTACGGAAAAAACTTTATTAGCATAAGAATCTATAATTTAGTATAATACTTTTAGAATATGGTTAAGTACTGTAAAAACATGTAAGTTTCAATAATTTAGCAATAAATATATATCCATATAATGTAATACTTATAAATATATATTTTTATTTTTTCAATACCATGAAATGACCCTTACATAAAATTAAGTCAATCGGCATCAAACAATATTTTGTCAATTTCATTGATTTTTATGAACAACTCACATTTGACCAAAAAATTGAACATACCAAAATTATTTTAACAAAAAAAGAACTGCAGTTTCTTTAGACAGTTTCCCTGTATCTCCTTTAATTTTGGATTTCTTCATAATGTTCCAGTTAAAAAAACATACTGTATATTCTGGACTTATGATGTACTAAAAATAAATTTTACGCAATATAATAAAATTTTATGTTCGTTAAAAAATATTAATAAGTAATTTTAAGATATACATTAATCACATTTTATAATAAAAAATCATTTATGTAAAGCAGGTTTAAAAAAGTCTATATGAGCAACAAAAAGAATACTCACAAAAAAAAACATAGAAAAAGAACAATTAAAAAACAAAAAAAAAATTTAAAACCCAAAAAAATACATTCCTTAAAAAAGAAGAAAAATTATATTAAAAAAACTGATAAAAAATTTGTGAAAAAAAAACTCACATAAAACCTGCTACACAAACAATTCTTTGTATTTAAAAATAATATTATATGTTTCAAAATGTTTTAATTGTAAATTTTTAATATCCTATGTATATTAAATTTTATTTGCTTTCCTTCATACAGTTTTATTAACTTTTATACTGCTCCTATGACTTTAAATGAAGCTATACAATATGAATTACATTTTTGTTTTATAGTAGTACTCTATTATTTTCTTCATTAAAAATAGATTAGATGTAAATACTATCCTATTTACCTTTAAAGCGCATTACACACGAGGAAAATGCTATAATATTTTATCTTAAGATGAATATCGCTCTCCATACAAATCGCGAAGAAAAAATATATATTATAATATTATCATTTTCGCCATGTGTGATGATTCATTGGAATGCATAGTTATTTTAATACTTTCATATTTTTATATCATGTTTCACTTACTTCTTCTTCACACAGTTTTTTAACTTTTAAACTACTCCGATGACTTTAAATTAAGTTATGCAATGTGAGTTACGTTTTTATTTATTTTATATATCAGTGTAATAATTTAAAAAACACTTATTTACCTTTAAAACACATCACACAGGACAAGATATTATAATATTTTACCTTAAAATATATATCACTCACCATACAAATGACGAAGACACAATGCTCTTCTACTTTCTTAATTGAAAATTTAAAAGATGCACCTATTTACCTTTACAACACACCACACACAGGCAAAATATTATAATATTTTACCTTAAAATAAAATATATCTCTCACCATGCAAATTACGATGACACAGTGCTCTTCTATTTTCTTAATTGAAAATTTAAAAGATGCACCTCTTTACCTTTAAAACGCACCACACACGGGCAAGATATTATAATATTTTACCTTAAAATAAAATATATCTCTCACCATACAAATTACGATGACACAGTGCTCTTCTATTTTCTTAATTGAAAATTTAAAAGATGCACCTCTTTACCTTTAAAACGCACCACACACGAGCAAGATATTATAATATTTTACCTTAAAATAAAATATATCTCTCACCATACAAATTACGATGACACAGTGCTCTTCTATTTTCTTAATTGAAAATTTAAAAGATGCACCTCTTTACCTTTAAAACGCACCACACACGTGCAAGATATTATAATATTTTACCTTAAAATAAAATATATCTCTCACCATACAAATTACGATGACACAGTGCTCTTCTATTTTCTTAATTGAAAATTTAAAAGATGCACCTCTTTACCTTTAAAACGTACCACACACGGGCAAGATATTATAATATTTTACCTTAAAATAAAATATATCTCTCACCATACAAATGACGAAGACACAGTGCTCTTCTATTTTCTTAATTGAAAATTTAAAAGATGCACCTCTTTACCTTTAAAACGCACCACACACAGGCAAAACATTATAATATTTTACTTTAAAATAAAATATATCTCTCACCATGCAAATTACGATGACACAGTGCTCTTCTATTTTCTTAATTGAAAATTTAAAAGATGCACCTCTTTACCTTTAAAACGCACCACACACGGCAAGATATTATAATATTTTACCTTAAAATAAAATATATCTCTCACCATACAAATTACGATGACACAGTGCTCTTCTATTTTCTTAATTGAAAATTTAAAAGATGCACCTCTTTACCTTTAAAACGCACCACACACGGGCAAGATATTATAATATTTTACCTTAAAATAAAATATATCTCTTACCATACAAATTACGATGACACAGTGCTCTTCTATTTTCTTAATTGAAAATTTAAAAGATGCACCTCTTTACCTTGAAAACGCACGACACACAGGCAAAATATTATAATATTTTACCTTAAAATAAAATATATCGCTCACCATACAAATTACGATGACACAGTGCTCTTCTATTTTCTTAATTGAAAATTTAAAAGATGCACCTCTTTACCTTAAAACGCACCACACACGGGCAAAATATTATAATATTTTACCTTAAAATAAAATATATCTCTCACCATGCAAATTACGATGACACAGTGCTCTTCTATTTTCTTAATTGAATATTTAAAAGATGCACCTCTTTACCTTTAAAACGCACCACACACGGGCAAGATATTATAATATTTTACCTTAAAATAAAATACATCTCTCACCATACAAATTACGATGACACAGTGCTCTTCTATTTTCTTAATTGAAAATTTAAAAGATGCACCTCTTTACCTTTAAAACGCACCACACATGGGCAAGATATTATAATATTTTACCTTAAAATAAAATATATCTCTCACCATACAAATGACGAAGACACAGTGCTCTTCTATTTTCTTAATTGAAAATTTAAAAGATGCACCTCTTTACCTTTAAAACGCGCCACACACAGGCAAAACATTATAATATTTTACCTTAAAATAAAATATATCTCTCACCATACAAATTACGATGACACAGTGCTCTTCTATTTTCTTAATTGAAAATTTAAAAGATGCACCTCTTTACCTTTAAAACGCACCACACACGGGCAAGATATTATAATATTTTACCTTAAAATAAAATATATCTCTCACCATACAAATTACGATGACACAGTGCTCTTCTATTTTCTTAATTGAAAATTTAAAAGATGCACCTCTTTACCTTTAAAACGCACCACACACGGCAAGATATTATAATATTTTACCTTAAAATAAAATATATCTCTCACCATACAAATTACGATGACACAGTGCTCTTCTATTTTCTTAATTGAAAATTTAAAAGATGCACTTCTTTACCTTTAAAACGCATCACACACGGCAAGATATTATAATATTTTACCTTAAAATAAAATATATCTCTCACCATACAAATTACGATGACACAGTGCTCTTCTATTTTCTTAATTGAAAATTTAAAAGATGCACCTCTTTACCTTTAAAACGCACCACACACGGGCAAGATATTATAATATTTTACTGTCTAAATTAATTAAAGGTTTTTTGAGAACTTTTCCTATCAGCCGATAGATGGCGTTAGTTGAACATTACTTCACGCTAAAATGTAAGCCCATAGGAGCCATATATTGAGATAATCATATTTTTGTTTCGAGCAACAAGAGTAGTAAAGTAGCAGCAATACAAGAGTAGTGAAATAGTGTAACTAATAGCAATAAAGGTGTAAATCAAAAGTGCAGTGATGTTTAAATTGTGTGCCCTATAGAATAACAACAGTGAGTAAAAAATGCATTAAACAATATGGTGCCGAAACCCGGGAATAAACTGTAAGTAATAGAACTTAAGTTAATATCAGTGAAAAAAAGACTTAGTGCAAATCGTGTTGAAAAAAGACTTAGTGAAAATCGTGTTGAAAAAAGACTTAGTAAAAATCGTGTTAAAAAAGACTTAGAAAATTTACGTCTGTGAAATAACTTAGAAAAATTACGTCTGTGAAATAACTTAGAAAAATAACGTCTGTGAATTAACTTAGAAAATTTCGTCTGTGAAAAAACTTAGAAAAATTTCGTATGTGAAAAAACTTAAACTAAATTTCGCTTCAAAAGGACTTAGAAAAAAAATTGGTTGTGTAAAGACATAGAAAAATTTCGATTTAAATTAACTTTGAACATTTACTTGTGAATAAACTTAGAGAACTTTTTAATCATTTGTGGACTTAGTCTCTGAACATAATAGTGACTTCGTTTTTAGAACTTAAATGAACTTTGAAGCTAATAACTGGATGATTTTGTAATGCTTGCACTATCAAGTTTTAAGTATTTTGGACATTTTTAAATTATTTCTGTGATACAACTGGACTTTATTTTTTGTTGAACATTAGTATTGTGTTAACTTAGTGCTTCAAAAAATTACAAATAAAAATGAATCCGCTAATACTTGTTCAAGAAGATCGTTTTGAAAACTTAGTAAAGGCTGATAAAAATTACAAAAAGACACCTAAAGAGAGACTAACTAAGGGTTATACTGAATCTAGATTAGAGTCCTTAGAAACATTGTGGAGCGAATTTAAGTTGGATCATCGACAAATAGTGGCGCAGGCTACTAAAGACACAAGAAAAGATTTAGCATATTTTACAGAAGATTTATATGAGCAATTTGAAGAACTTTACACTAACTACAAATCAATGTTAAAAAATAAACTCGAGCAATTTAAGCCTACAAAACACACTGAAACTGTTTCAATATCTAACTCTGGATCATGTTCAGCGCGTGATGAAGTACATTTACCTTTGATCAAACTACCCTCATTTAGTGGAAAATATAATGAATGGCAATCTTTTCATGATTTATTTGATAGTTTAATTCACAACAACAGCAAGTTAAAGAGTGTTCAAAAACTTCATTACTTGAAGAGTTGCTTAAGTGGAGAACCTGAAGTTTTATTGCGCGACTTAACTATTACTGATGCAAACTATGAGGAGGCGTGGTTGCTATTAAAAAGGCGATACGACAACAAGAGATTCAATTGCAACGCTGTTCTTAAATCATTATTTTCCATTAAACAAACGAGTCATGAGTCGGCTAGTGCACTTAAACTTATTCTTGATACAACATTGAGCTGTCTGAAACAATTGAAGAACTTGGGTATTGATGTCACATCTTGGGATTCAATTTTGATATACTTAGTGGTTTCTAAATTAGATATTGAATCTCATAAGCAGTGGGAAATCCAAATGAGCCATTTAACACCTGATGAAATGCCCACGTGGAATCAACTTGCTGAGTTTTTAGAAGCTAGATTCCGAGCGCTAGAAATGATTGATACTAATAAGGCCAAACATCCAGTTCAGAGTAACCAAGCATCAAAACCCAAATCATTTCATACCACACTTGAAAATCAGAATAAGAAGGAGCCAGTTTGTGCACTATGCGAAGAAAATCATCACCTTTACGCTTGTAAGAAATTTGGTGTGCAACAACCGAAGGAAAGACAAGACTTCGTACAAGCCAAGGGACTTTGTTTTAACTGCTTGGCTCCATTTCATTCAGTGAAAAATTGTAGGCTGGCAAAATCTTGTCAAAAATGCGGGCGAAAACACCACACATTATTGCACTTCAACAAAGAAGCCAGAGACCAAGAAGGCTTTCTGAGTACTACTGAGAACTTACACCTTGACACTAACAATTCTGAGAAACATGCGCAATCATCAACTTCGTTGGGAACTGAGACGAGAATCATATCTAACTTTGCGAAAGAGAAACTACAACCTAACGAAGTCCTATTGGCCACCGCGCTTGTTAAAACTAGAGCAAAGAACGGCTGTGAGCACCACATTAGAGCTCTTTTAGATCAGGGCTCACAGGCGTCATTCATCACGGAAGCTACAATTCAACTGCTTGGACTTAAGCGCTCACCAGTCAATGCGTGGGTGTCAGGTCTAGGGCCTGGTGGAACGAGAGTTAAGTACATGGTTTCTCTCCATGTGGAATCACGCCAGAACCCAGAAAAATCAATCCAAGTAGATGCATATGTGCTGAGATCATTTTCGTGGGTACTTCCGTCGAGTAATCTTACATCACCTGATTGTCTAGAATTTGGAGATTTAGTTCTAGCTGATCCAGGCTACGCAACTTCAAGTAAAATTGATCTTTTGCTTGGAGCTGAAGTGTACAGTAAGATATTAACTGAGGGCATGATCAAACATCCAAAAGGTAACTTAATTGCACAAAATACCATTTTTGGATGGACAATATCAGGAGAAGTGTCGAATGATACAAATGCACACAGTAAAAGAGTAGTTAACATGCACCTCAAAATAAGAGTAGAAAACAAACGTAAACAATTTCCGAAGATTGAGACAGAGCTTGATAATAATTATCACAAGAATCTAACTAGAGAAGAAATTAAATCAGAAAACTTATCAACGACTATGAGCGCTAACGATGGGCGGTACGTTGTACTGCCGTTAGAGAAAGAATCACCTGATTGTGAAGAAAAACAGTTCAAGGCTTTAAAGAGATCTCATTCTATAGAAAGAAAACTAAAGGAAAATTCTAATTACTATGAAGAAGATCCGAAAATTCAGGAAGAAGATATCACTTTAAATTCAAATATAGAACTCATAGAAAATAATAAAGAGACAAAAGATTCTGCAGCAGATATTGTCCATCAACACGCTGAAATAAGGGAAGACAAAATGTACGATCAAGTGAAAGTACATGAAAAAGATACAAAATATCAGCGTTTACTCTGGAAACATAATTCTTTTCAGCCAGTTCAGCATTACAAATTACTAACTTCAAAATTTGTAACAGTTTGTGAACCTTATCTAGATAAAAGGTATTCGGAACAAATAGCTAAAGACGAAGAACATAATTTTGCAATCGCTGTAGAAAAGGATTTGGAAATTAAATTTAACGTTGACAACCTTGTGGCTACTCATGGATCTAGAGAAGAAGCTGTAGAAGGAGTTATTTACATAGAAATGAGTAAGCTATTAAGAGTATTAGAAAATCACTTCCAAAAGTTACATGCAGTAAATTTAGAATGGGATGATACAATAATAACGAAAGAGCAAGTTAGAATGAAGAATTTTAAGATTCAGAGAAAAAATCAACTGATAGATAGTTTTAGCCGAGAACTGCATGCTTCAAATGATACATCTAAATCAGCTCATACCACGGGAGATCAAATTCACATGAGACCGATTACCGCCAACATAAAGATTACATCAATACAAAAGAAAGTAACTACTGTACGATTAAAACTTTGTGATAGATTTCTAATTGCAAAATTAATATACGAGTTGGTCCGAATTTTAAACGTATTCAAATATCTTCACGTTTGGAGTGACTCGGCTGTGATATTAACATGGCTGAAAGGTTTGCCAAATTATTGCACGAATTTCATAAACAACCGAGTCTCTGAAACCATCAACATAATTGAATACAAACAAATAACGAAAGATCATATAATTTATCCTAACAAACCAGACATCTCCACACACAGAGCAGAGAAAACATCCAAGAATTTAGCTGAAGCTGAAACGAGAAAAGAAACAGAGAACGAATTACTATCAACTAAAATCTTAATACTACCAAGAGAGTCATTTACACTAACTAAAAAGAAAAAAGAAAAGAGAAATAAACTAAAAGTTCCTATAACTATACGTAAAATGAAGATTTCGCTACCAAATCACTTGAAAGAGTCGGAAGAAATAGAAGTTTACGAAGGCTTGAATAAGATCCTAAAACGAGGATATGTACGAAAGAAAAGTACGATCTACCCTCTTCGCTCTTTCATAGATGAAAAAGCACTTTTGAGAGCTACTAAATCAATAACATTCCTAAAGGTACGCTACGACACGAGACATCTTATCAAGTTGATAGTAGAGGATAATCATGAGAAAACATTGCATAACAAACCTCAAATGATACTGAATCTGTCACATGAGAAATATTGGTTTACAGAACACAAAGATTCATCAGAGAAGCTGAAGAAAAGAATACTATCACTAGCATACAATGATATAAAATTTATTGTAAAAAATAAAATAAAAAATGTGCAATTGTTTAAAAATTCAGAGTTTAATCAAATCAGAATTGTTTTGCCATGTTATCTAAATTACTTCAGAATGTTATGTATGTTGAAGTTGTCATGATGGGCGGCTCCCACTCTATCTAAAACATTTCTAGTATCAAAGTGATATGTATCCTTATAGTTGTCATGATGGGCGGCAGCCACCTCATCAATAACATTGTTAGTTGAGTTGTATTTTATCATAACATTTCGCGAGATTAATCTAAATCTGTGTTCAATCTCTTTGTTTTTGATTGTTAGCTTTAATTAGTTGTAATTTTCAACACATTGTTTGTTAACAAGTTAAATTTTAGTTAGTCATTTAGTTTGTGCTTTGTTTGCAACGTCACAATGTACTGAGTTGTCAGATCAATTTACTTTATTTAATTGTTCAGTTCACTTATACCTGGTTGTATTTTACTTTGCAGACAATGTTAAACTTAATTGATTTTATGTCGTTTCTCAATCTAAATACGTCATTCATTGTGTACTTACTAACTAACAATATCACTTTGGTTTTAGTATCAATTTCAGTGTCATTATAGTGCTAAGCGAACTTAGATAATATGATAGATTTCACTTGTCTTAATTGTTAAATCACCTTAGTTGAGTAGACAACTTAACATTTAAATTGTCAATACATTTGCTTTGAGTCGTAAATTTCACTTAAATGTTAATTGATTATTTAAAGGACAAGTCCTTGATGGGCGGTATGTCTAAATTAATTAAAGGTTTTTTGAGAACTTTTCCTATCAGCCGATAGATGGCGTTAGTTGAACATTACTTCACGCTAAAATGTAAGCCCATAGGAGCCATATATTGAGATAATCATATTTTTGTTTCGAGCAACAAGAGTAGTAAAGTAGCAGCAATACAAGAGTAGTGAAATAGTGTAACTAATAGCAATAAAGGTGTAAATCAAAAGTGCAGTGATGTTTAAATTGTGTGCCCTATAGAATAACAACAGTGAGTAAAAAATGCATTAAACATTTACCTTAAAATAAAATATATCTCTCACCATACAAATGACGAAGACACAGTGCTCTTCTATTTTCTTAATTGAAAATTTAAAAGATGCACCTCTTTACCTTTAAAACGCGCCACACACAGGCAAAACATTATAATATTTTACCTTAAAATAAAATATATCTCTCACCATACAAATTACGATGACACAGTGCTCTTCTATTTTCTTAATTGAAAATTTAAAAGATGCACCTCTTTACCTTTAAAACGCACCACACACGGGCAAGATATTATAATATTTTACCTTAAAATAAAATATATCTCTCACCATACAAATGACGAAGACACAGTGCTCTTCTATTTTCTTAATTGAAAATTTAAAAGATGCACCTCTTTACCTTTAAAACGCACCACACACAGGCAAAACATTATAATATTTTACTTTAAAATAAAATATATCTCTCACCATGCAAATTACGATGACACAGTGCTCTTCTATTTTCTTAATTGAAAATTTAAAAGATGCACCTCTTTACCTTAAAACGCACCACACACGGGCAAAATATTATAATATTTTACCTTAAAATAAAATATATCTCTCACCATGCAAATTACGATGACACAGTGCTCTTCTATTTTCTTAATTGAAAATTTAAAAGATGCACCTCTTTACCTTTAAAACGCACCACACACGGGCAAGATATTATAATATTTTACCTTAAAATAAAATACATCTCTCACCATACAAATTACGATGACACAGTGCTCTTCTATTTTCTTAATTGAAAATTTAAAAGATGCACCTCTTTACCTTTAAAACGCACCACACACGTGCAAGATATTATAATATTTTACCTTAAAATAAAATATATCTCTCACCATACAAATGACGAAGACACAGTGCTCTTCTATTTTCTTAATTGAAAATTTAAAAGATGCACCTCTTTACCTTTAAAACGCGCCACACACAGGCAAAACATTATAATATTTTACCTTAAAATAAAATATATCTCTCACCATACAAATTACGATGACACAGTGCTCTTCTATTTTCTTAATTGAAAATTTAAAAGATGCACCTCTTTACCTTTAAAACGCACCACACACGGGCAAGATATTATAATATTTTACCTTAAAATAAAATATATCTCTCACCATACAAATGACGAAGACACAGTGCTCTTCTATTTTCTTAATTGAAAATTTAAAAGATGCACCTCTTTACCTTTAAAACGCACCACACACGGCAAGATATTATAATATTTTACCTTAAAATAAAATATATCTCTCACCATACAAATTACGATGACACAGTGCTCTTCTATTTTCTTAATTGAAAATTTAAAAGATGCACCTCTTTACCTTTAAAACGCACCACACACGGGCAAGATATTATAATATTTTACCTTAAAATAAAATATATCTCTCACCATACAAATTACGATGACGCAGTGCTCTTCTATTTTCTTAATTGAAAATTTAAAAGATGCACTTCTTTACCTTTAAAACGCACCACACAAGGACAAGATATTATAATATTTTACCTTAAAATAAAATATATCTCTCACCATACAAATTACGATGACACAGTGCTCTTCTATTTTCTTAATTGAAAATTTAAAAGATGCACCTCTTTACCTTTAAAACGCACCACACACGGGCAAGATATTATAATATTTTACCTTAAAATAAAATATATCTCTCACCATACAAATTACGATGACGCAGTGCTCTTCTATTTTCTTAATTGAAAATTTAAAAGATGCACTTCTTTACCTTTAAAACGCACCACACAAGGACAAGATATTATAATATTTTACCTTAAAATAAAATATATCTCTCATCATACAAATTACGATGACACAGTGCTCTTCTATTTTCTTAATTGAAAATTTAAAAGATGCACCTCTTTACCTTTAAAACGCACCACACACGGCAAGATATTATAATATTTTACCTTAAAATAAAATATATCTCTCACCATGCAAATTACGATGACACAGTGCTCTTCTATTTTCTTAATTGAATATTTAAAAGATGCACCTCTTTACCTTTAAAACGCATCACACACGGCAAGATATTATAATATTTTACCTTAAAATAAAATATAACTCTCACCATACAAATTACGATGACACAGTGCTCTTCTATTTTCTTAATTGAAAATTTAAAAGATGCACCTCTTTACCTTTAAAACGCACCACACACGGGCAAGATATTATAATATTTTACCTTAAAATAAAATATATCTCTCACCATACAAATGACGAAGACACAGTGCTCTTCTATTTTCTTAATTGAAAATTTAAAATATGCACCTCTTTACCTTTAAAACGCACCACACACGGGCAAGATATTATAATATTTTACCTTAAAATAAAGTATATCTCTCACCATACAAATTACGAAGACACAGTGCTCTTCTATTTTCTTAATTGAAAATTTAAAAGATGCACCTCTTTACCTTTAAAACGCACCACACACGGCAAGATATTATAATATTTTACCTTAAAATAAAATATATCTCTCACCATACAAATTACGATAACACAGTGCTCTTCTATTTTCTTAATTGAAAATTTAAAAGATGCACCTCTTTACCTTTAAAACGCACCACACACGGGCAAGATATTATAATATTTTACCTTAAAATAAAATATATCTCTCACCATACAAATGACGAAGACACAGTGCTCTTCTATTTTCTTAATTGAAAATTTAAAAGATGCACCTCTTTACCTTTAAAACGCACTACACACAGGCAAAACATTATAATATTTTACCTTAAAATAAAATATATCTCTCACCATGCAAATTACGATGACACAGTGCTCTTCTATTTTCTTAATTGAAAATTTAAAAGATGCACCTCTTTACCTTTAAAACGCACCACACACGGGCAAGATATTATAATATTTTACCTTAAAATAAAATATATCTCTCACCATACAAATTACGATGACACAGTGCTCTTCTATTTTCTTAATTGAAAATTTAAAAGATGCACCTCTTTACCTTTAAAACGCACCACACACAGGCAAGATATTATAATATTTTACCTTAAAATAAATGTCTCTCACCATACAAATGACGAAGATACAGTGCTCTTCTATTTTCTTAATTGAAAATTTAAAAGATGCACCTCTTTACCTTTAAAACGCACCACACACGGGCAAGATATTATAATATTTTACCTTAAAATAAAGTATATCTCTCACCATACAAATTACGAAGACACAGTGCTCTTCTATTTTCTTAATTGAAAATTTAAAAGATGCACCTCTTTACCTTTAAAACGCACCACACACGGCAAGATATTATAATATTTTACCTTAAAATAAAATATATCTCTCACCATGCAAATTACGATGACACAGTGCTCTTCTATTTTCTTAATTGAAAATTTAAAAGATGCACCTCTTTACCTTTAAAACGCACCACACACGGGCAAGATATTATAATATTTTACCTTAAAATAAAATATATCTCTCACCATACAAATTACGATGACACAGTGCTCTTCTATTTTCTTAATTGAAAATTTAAAAGATGCACCTCTTTACCTTTAAAACGCACCACACACGGCAAGATATTATAATATTTTACCTTAAAATAAAATATATCTCTCACCATACAAATTACGATAACACAGTGCTCTTCTATTTTCTTAATTGAAAATTTAAAAGATGCACCTCTTTACCTTTAAAACGCACCACACACGGGCAAGATATTATAATATTTTACCTTAAAATAAAATATATCTCTCACCATACAAATGACGAAGACACAGTGCTCTTCTATTTTCTTAATTGAAAATTTAAAAGATGCACCTCTTTACCTTTAAAACGCACTACACACAGGCAAAACATTATAATATTTTACCTTAAAATAAAATATATCTCTCACCATGCAAATTACGATGACACAGTGCTCTTCTATTTTCTTAATTGAAAATTTAAAAGATGCACCTCTTTACCTTTAAAACGCACCACACACGGGCAAGATATTATAATATTTTACCTTAAAATAAAGTATATCTCTCACCATACAAATTACGAAGACACAGTGCTCTTCTATTTTCTTAATTGAAAATTTAAAAGATGCACCTCTTTACCTTTAAAACGCACCACACACGGCAAGATATTATAATATTTTACCTTAAAATAAAATATATCTCTCACCATGCAAATTACGATGACACAGTGCTCTTCTATTTTCTTAATTGAAAATTTAAAAGATGCACTTCTTTACCTTTAAAACGCACCACACACGGGCAAGATATTATAATATTTTACCTTAAAATAAAATATATCTCTCACCATACAAATTACGATGACACAGTGCTCTTCTATTTTCTTAATTGAAAATTTAAAAGATGCACTTCTTTACCTTTAAAACGCACCACACAAGGACAAGATATTATAATATTTTACCTTAAAATAAAATATATCTCTCATCATACAAATTACGATGACACAGTGCTCTTCTATTTTCTTAATTGAAAATTTAAAAGATGCACCTCTTTACCTTTAAAACGCACCACACACGGGCAAGATATTATAATATTTTACCTTAAAATAAAATATATCTCTCACCATACAAATTACGATGACACAGTGCTCTTCTATTTTCTTAATTGAAAATTTAAAAGATGCACTTCTTTACCTTTAAAACGCACCACACAAGGGCAAGATATTATAATATTTTACCTTAAAATAAAATATATCTCTCATCATACAAATCACAAAAAAATATATATATATTATATTATCATTTTCGCCGTGTATAATGGTTCATTGGAATATAATATATAGTTGTTTTATTACTTTTATATTTTTTACAATATCCTATATATATCAAATTTCATTTCCAGTGTTAAGGTAATACTATAAAAACGCGTTTTTGCTAGCATTATAGCCTGTATACCTATTATATTATAAAAAAAAAGAAAAAATAGGTTAAAAAAGTGATATCTATCGACGGGACACAGTGATAGATGAATTAACAAAAAAGTATGAAAGGCAACAGTCAACTCGATAGAAAATTTAGGAAATAACAGTGAGTTGTCTTCTAGAACTATGATATAATAGCTTGTCTACTGAAGTTTATATGATCATAACGAAAAGACAGGTCATTCAATTTTACCAAAGTAAGCTAAACTAACGTTAGGTTACTTTGGTTGAGTTCGCGGACTTTTGCGATTTCTTTGATGGCATAAAGCAAGATTGAACTGGGGCTTATAATTGAGGGATATGAATATTAATTAATTACAGGTTTAAAAATTATTTCCCTAAAAGCTACATTTAGGGAGATCTCAAAGTAGGAAATAACTTTGTCTATTAGCCCCTGAAGTTACATGGAATAACCTTCTCGGCTTCAAGTCTATAAGTAGTTGCTCTTGAATACAATATCACATTCACATTTGCAAATCCTGAGTTCAAAAATGGTCAGTTCCCCGTCACTTTAACTCATCTTCCTCATTTCCCGGTCTGCTGCGTCCTGCAAAGTACTGACCACGCGTTTTCACTGGACAATCACTCATCCACACTGTACACAGCCTTCTATCATCTTTCGGATCCCTTTACAGCAGTTCTATCCTCATCAGTTCCGATTCAAAGGAGTTCACAGTTTGTTGCATTGCAAACATTAATAATATTGACAACACATAATGATTGATGAATATTTTCATTTACATATTCAACATACATACGCTATAATAAATTTCTGTAAAATGCCCTCATCTATACCTTCAGCATTTACACACAGTACATATACTCAGTTCAAAGTATTTTACTAAGCAATTGATGCATATTCAAACATTTTTTTTTCCTTTCACACATCAACCACTCACAGTAAAGGACATGTAATTGTATTTAAGTAGTGACTTTTAATAAGAGACTGACTGACTGTTTTGCATGTTTTGTATTTTAATTCTAACTAGATGATGCCTGCGACTTCGTCCGCATGGATGTTTTTTTTAATCTAATGGGAATTCTTGAATTTCCCGGTATAAAAGCTACCTCTGTGCCAAATTTCATATAAATCAGATAAACAGATGGGCCTTTAAGAATCCCGTGGATACCCTTTGATTTTCTGGAATTAAAAGTAACCTATATTCATCCCCGGAATGTAAGGTAACTCTGTACCAAATTTCATCAAAAGCGATTAAACTTGCTTTAAAAAGTTATCAGACAGACAGACAAACCAAGCGATACACTGTCACATTTATAATAGTATAGATTATTTTTCCAAATTGTTTTTTTTATTTTTTTTTATTTACTTATTATTAAATTTGATTAAATTGTTTTGTTGTTTACTTGTTGTTATTTTAGTATTAGTAGTAGTTCAACAGTGGTTGCTTAATTATTAATTTGCTATTATTTTAGTAGATCGTAAATAGTTTTTGTTAAATTAGTTATCGTTTTTGTAAGTTAAAACAGACACACTTTATTGTTTTGTATGTATATTTCATAATTTATTTATAATTATTTTTATAAATTATAATTAATAGAATTTATAATAATTTGGTGTTATCTTTATCTTTATAAATTGTAACTTTAACTCACAGACAAACTTTACTATTTTATATATTGTTTGCTTTGTATATTTTATTTAATGTATAATATTTTTTTATATACATATATATACATACATGTTATTATTATGTTATTTTTATTCATTATAAATATAAATATATGTTATATTTATCCTGGAATTATTATTGTAGGCTGTAAACAGAATTTGTTGATTTACTTAGTAATAGTTTGTATATAGACAATTTAACTAACTGACAAACTGACATTTTTTCTTTTACTATTTCATAAACACTCTACATCCTTGTCACAGGTACACTTTAGTTATATCAATCGTATTTAAGTAGTGCTTTTATTAGTTATTTTAGCATTTGGCTTGCTTAGTTCAGTAGTCAGCTTGTAGTTAGATGGGGAGTAAAAGACGCTCGGATAAGTCAGTATCTACTACCGATCCATTAATTGTTGACTGCTCCGATCGTCATTTGCCAACCTCACCTGCCCGCGGTGCTCCCTGCTGTGGGCTTATACATATAGAAAACTGGCTACCAGCACAGTAATCAACGCTGATTAACGCAAGTTGTAACTTACAATTCGCATTCACGCTTATAAAAGTTTATATAGTCGTTGGTTTGTCACAAAGTATAGAAACTCGTAACCGACAACCTGCACCAACCTACGCGAACCAACGCTGACTAGCTGCGTGGATCATTGCAGGTTGCCAGCTTTCTACATATATACGCCCTTACTAACGAGGTACTGGCATTATGAAATTTAACTCATCTTTATATTTAATCAAAATTAATGTCTAACTATTATATAAAGTCTTCATAAATTGTATGGGTTGAATAACAAAACATTTATTCCATTTAAAAATATATATCAATAAACATACTTTTGTTTATTATATTTATACAAAAAAAATGTATTAAAAGAAGACATGAAATCATACTACAAATTTAATATAAGTATAAGAATTTGATATGCTCTTGGAATATATTACACAAACATTGTACTCTTGTCTAGCTGTGCCCGCGACTTCATTCGCGTGGAATAGTGACTTTTCGGGGCGCGAGGCGCGTAGTACGTACTCTGTACGTTAAAAATGTTCGCCGTGATTCTTTAAATTGACATAACTTTTTTATTTTTGAACCGATTGACATGAAATAAACACTAAATGTTAAGTGAAGCTTACTACAATATATTAGTGAAAACCGTATCTAAATCGAATAAGCCGTTTCTGATATTAGCGTGCACAAACACACAGACAAACAGACAAACAGACAAAAAAAAATTACAATTTCGGGTTCGGCATCGCTATAATAACAACTCCTGCTACTTTTTTTTATATATTTCCATTGTACAGACATCACTTTTCTACAATTTTATTTTATGTATATAGATTAGTAAAAAATTTTGCAAATCGGTCCAGAAACTTCGAAAAAATCGATATACATGCATAAAAAAACGAGCTGAATTGAAAAAACCACCTCCTTTTTGGAAGTCAGTTAAAAGCAGAAATTAATTCTTAAAAAGAAATACAAAGATGAAATATATTATAATTTTATTACTAACGCAAACACACATGAATATTTCTTGTTTGTTAACAGAATGCATGTACAAAATAACATTCAATATATCTTTTTCTATTTATCATTAACACATATTTCGTGACGTTCAAATGTATTTTATGTCATATTATATAAGTAGCTAATGCCCGCAGCTTCCCCTAAAAACCTAAATGCAGGCGATTTAGGTTTTTAAAATCCCGTGGGAATTTTGATTTTTCAGGACAAAAGTAATCTTTCCGTAATAGCCTGTCCCAGGGATGCAAGATATTTCTTTCGTGAAACATGTAAACGAATGACCCTATAAAAGTCCCGTGGGATCACCAGGATTTAGGAATGTAATTCCTTACAGCATCAAAATTGAGGAGTTGGAATCCAAAAAAAATTTATAGGACAATGTCACAAAGCTCCTCTATCGATAAAAAAAAATACGCAAATCGGTTCAAAAATCTCGAAACGGTTTACATAAGTAGAAAAACACAACTCCTTTTTTGAAAGTCGGTTAAAAAGTAGCCTATGTTACTCCCTGATTAATCCTCTACTTATCTATGAAAGTCCCGTCAAAAGCGGTTCAGCTGTTCCAAAGATTAGCCCATTCAAACAGACAGATAAACAAAAATTTTAAAAACGTGTAATTCAGTTATGGTACAGTTCAAATAACCATATGAGCTTAATATGAGGTAGTTATTTCGAAATTACAGGCAGACTCTTACATTTAATTTATTAGTATAAATATAGATGTCTTTAATTCTTCCTATTACAGATTGGCAAAAGTTCCCAGTCAGTCATATATATATGAGAAACTATATTGAAGAAGAGCAACTACACCGACCACGTCGATGCTGCAATCTATAGCTGCCTTGATGATGTATCTAACTACTGAAGTTCGCGAACTTAGTAACACAGCCTTTTTGAGGACCACAAACATTTTTTTTAGTTATAATATACATATATCTAATACAAAATCTAAATAGAATTAAATAAGTTATTATGCATCAATTCAATTCAAATTATTTATTTTGTTATTACAATAATTCAAAAACAGTTTCTCAATGAGAAACCTCCTTTTTAAAGATGATTAAAATATACCTAATACTACGGCAAAGCACTACAAAGGAATGTAAGTCAATTAAAGATGCATTAAAATTCAATTTAATACAATAAAGTCTATACCTACTACTTGTAAACTTACTCGTAACCACGTCACGCGAGCTGCTTTAGCAGCTCGCGCACAGAGCAAAACACTAGTTTTTTTATATACCTACTGCCATCTCGACCTGTCGAGTTAGGTAGGAGGCGGGGTTCACCCCGCACATCCGCAAGGATCTGTGTGGGTGTGCGTGGAGCTCCCACCCCGATTGCCATCTCGACCTGTCGCGTACTACACTTAACTACTTAATCATCATCATCATCAACCCAGCACCGGCCCACTGCTGGGCAAGGGTCTCCACAGAATGAGAATAGGGATCAGGCCATAGTCCACCATGCCGCGGCCGGCCAAGTGCAAAATGACAGACTTGTCACACATAACCTCCTATCTGGCGCAGTGGTAAGCGCTGTGGTCTTATTAGTGGGAGGTCCCGGGTTCGATTCCCGGCAGGGTTTGGAATTTTATAATTTCTAAACCTCTGGTCTGGTGGGAGGCTTCGGCCGTAGCTAGCTAGTAGCTACCACCTACCGGTAAAGCCGTGCAACCAAACGATTAAGCTTTCCGGTACGATGCCGTGTAGAAACCAAAGAGGATAGGTACCTACCTATGAGTTTGATAAAAAACTGTCATACCCCTTCCAGGTTAGCTGCTTCCATCTTAGACTGCATCATCACCAAGTGAGATTGCAATTTGCAGTCAATGTCTAATGTATCGAATGAAATACCTATGTAGGTAGGTAATTAAAAAAAAAACGGCCAAGTGCGAGTCAAACTCACGCACCGAGGTTTCTGTACTTCGGAGCTAACTTCAAACGACTAAAACGAAGGGATCCTATAAGGGTTCCTTTTATTCCTTTTGAGGAACGGAACCCTAAAAATATAACTCCGACAAGTCAGAGGCGCGTGCCCGGGATCGAACCCCCATCTCCCGAATACGAAGGAGGCTGTCGTCATATGCATTAGGTTACCTAGCTCCTAATAAGCATTCCTAAGTCCCTGACACTTCAAAATTCGAATTTCGAACACTTCACGCGCCTCGTCCTCGACTCAAACTCTCGAATCCCGCGTCCCTTTTAAAAAAGGAACATCAATTAATTCCACAAACAAGTAAAACGCAACGCAAACAAAACTCGAGCCCTCAGATACTTGGGGTGCCTGCAGAGTGCAGAGACGTGCTACCTAAACATGATTGTGCACTTCAGCTTTAATTCCCTGCAAAAATAAACTCTGTTGCATTGGCATAAAGTCCAATTTCTAATACAATTATGCTAAGCGGAAAAACGAGCCGAGCGAGAGGTCTATAAATTGGAGTGTGTCACTGTCTAATGGATTGCAAGCATAAAAAAATATTTTCTATGGTACGAATTATGATGTAGCTCACAAAGTTCTTATTCATTGTTTATTTAATTTCAAACAACAAGATTACTTTCTTTTGTTTTCGCAGTAATTTTCATACTGTTATCTTTATTTTATAATGTCATTAAAATATCATTTAGTTTAAAAAGTATTATAAATATTTTTTTAAATTAATAGGATGACAACACTGGGTGTCAAGCAAAACAATATGGCGAACATTCTGTACTATACTATACAGAAGTAGTAAGGTAACCATAATTTGATTGTTTGATGGAAGTGTTTTTTTCTGTTTATCGATAGATTTCTCAAAAATGAAGACTTAAGGCAAAAATGGATCGCTGTCGTTCCAGGAAATATCACCAAATATTCGGCAGTTTGCGGAATGCATTTTAAAGCGGAAGATTTTGCTACGGCTTCGTGTGCACTGAATTTTTTTTAAAAAGAAACGCTGTACCATCAATTTTCCCAAAAGTAGGTATGCCTTGCTTACGAACTTCCTAAAACTGTTTAGGACCTAAACACATGCACCAGATTATACAAAATAATTTTACTTACCTATATTATAGGTACCCATACTTAACATGACTGGTACTTTTTCGCAGAACAAAAAAAAATTGAATTTCTCTACTTTTATAACTACAGCGCGGCAGACTATGGCCTAAACCTTTATCATTCTGAGAAGAGACCCGTGCTCAGTAGTGAGCGGCGATGGGTTATCATGATGATTCATCCTCTCCTATTCTCATATAATCCGTCAAATGTCTTACATTATCAAATCGTGTGGTCACCCTAATAGAAAGGGACACACTCCAATTTAGCGCTATCTCAATAGGCTCGTTTTTGGTGTCTCAGTGCACAATCTTGTTTAGGTAGCATGTCTCTGGGTGCCTGCCGCTGATAGGGCACGTTCGAGAGCGGCTCCGCTATTGGCTGGCGACTGAGCCAGACACCCCCGTGGCGGCCAATGAGGTGCGAGCAGCCACCCCGGTTCGATTTTTAAATTTCAGGCTAAATTGTGTCACAAAAAGGACAATTTGTAACATTGAATTTGATCTAAGTAGGTAGGTTTGATTGATGATGAGCTGCATTGGGCGGAAATAAACAACCATCTCAGTCCGATTTTTAGGTTAGTTACACAAATCCGATTCTATGCGGGAACTTTTTGTAGGATCCGATTTAGTGAAAACCACACAATATTATAGGTAGGTACTGTATTTCAATGCACGTGTGCAATGTTAGCTAAAGGTACATTTTTTTTTAAATTATATATAGACTAGCGCTTGGTTGCAATCAGACCTGCTAGCAAGTGATGATGCTGCCTAAGATGGAACGCGCTTGCCTAGAAGTTGCCTATTCACTCTTGACTTGAAGGCACCCATATTATAAGTGGAAGGGAAAACTGATGCCGGAAGGGCGTTCCATATCCTAGCGGTTCGAATTAGGAAAGAGGAAGCAAATCGTTTCGTACGTGTTCGAGGAATTTCGACTACGTACGGATGCAGACCTTGACGATGCCTGGCAGTACGATGGTGCAAAAGGTGAAGGAGGAACCAGGTCAAAGAGTTCTTGTGCACACTCTCCGAAATATATCCTGTAGAATACCGATAGACTGGCAACTTTACGCCGATGTTCTAAACTTTGGACATCCCGGCAACTAAAAATCGGTTCGGTCGTAGGTAAATATAGGCTAGATAGGCATAGGTACTTCCCGTTGACCTAGAATCATGAAATATGGTAGGTAGGTACTTAGGGAGGTCTTATAGTAGGTACAAGTACTTAAAGGTGATCGTGAATTTGTGGTTACAAAAATACCCGAGTACGGAACCCTCGGTGTGCGAGTCTGACTCGCACTTGGCCGGTTTTTTTTACCTAATAGATCCCTTTGTCAACTTTCGGGCACGGGACCCTGAAAACATCTATAAAAGTCGATATAAATTAAGCATGACGTCCGTCTGTGGCCTTAAAACTTGAAATTATTATGAACGGCAGATTTAAAACAAAGAATCGTTGGTATTGAGGTCAGGGGGAACAAAGCCCTGTTTTTGACTTTCCAAATGTAATTCGAGACTTGTTATGACGTTGAGAACGAAAGCCACGTAGGTACCTAAGCTGTACCTACCTTTAGGCTAAAAATGGTAGGTACGTACGCGTAGTAGTGCTTGAAACTCGGGCTATTCTCCGGACAGCTCCGAAGTAGGAGCGTTCAAAGTCCGGAGTTTCGAAGCTTTATTGCTAAACTAGCTGATGCCCGCGACTTCGTCCGCGTTTTTAGGTTTTTCAAAATCCCGTGGGAACTAGTAATATGCCACTTAACTATGAACCCTTTGAAGTAACCAACGTGCACGCAACAACTAAAAATGACTATTCCATTACATTACCTTGGTTTTCCGAATTTAACGAAGATGGTGATATTACTTTTTACGTAGGTATATCATTTTCACGAATACTTTGACGGTCTTTTAGGCCTAAATTTACTTGAAAAATTGGAGTCCACTATTAATCTTAAAGACAGAAAATTAGTAACGCGTAACGCTGAGATTCCAATAAAAATGTATGATTCGCGTAACGTTAATTTGTTCGAAGACATTATTCCTGCTCATTCTTCAAAGCTATTTGCATTGCCTATTAATTCGCAGGACGGTGATGTCTTGATTCCATCTCAAACTATATGCAACTGTATTATTTCCGATTGTATAACACGCGTTAAAAATAAGAAAGGATATGTTGAAATTACTAATGATTCCCCGAATGATATAGTTTTTTCCATAGACAAACCCATATCAGCAGAACTTTATAATTTTGAATGTGAGCAAACCAATGTTTCTTCGAATCGTGCTAAAGAAGTTTTTTCTCGTCTTCGCATTGGACATTTAAATCCAGAAGAAGCAGCTAATTTGAAAGCACTGTGTGCAAAGTATGCCGACGTGTTCTATCTTGAAGGTGAACCTTTAACGTTCAATAATAAGATTAAACATAAAATTAAGACCAGCGATGAAATTCCTGTACATACAAAAAGTTACAGATACCCTTATGTCCACCGACAAGAAATCAGAGATCAGATCAGTAAAATGCTTGAACAAAATATTATAAGACCTTCTGACTCCGCCTGGAGCTCTCCTATTTGGGTGGTTCCCAAAAAGGCAGATGCTTCTGGTCGTCGTAAATGGCGTCTTGTCGTGGACTTCAGAAAAGTAAACGAGAAAACGATTGATGATAAGTACCCTATTCCCAACATCACCGATGTTATAGACAAATTAGGGAAGTGTCATTACTTCACTATCCTAGATTTAGCTAGTGGCTTTTACCAGGTTGAAATGGACCCCGCTGATATTCACAAGACTGCATTTAATGTAGAGAATGGGCACTATGAGTTTTTAAGAATGCCATGGGCATTCTTAAAAACTCATAGAGTTGAAAAATGCTCCATCGACTTTTCAGCGAGTCATGGATAATGTTCTCAAAGATCTACAGAACAAAGTTTGTCTAGTATATCTTGATGACATAATTTGCTTTAGCACAAGTCTTCAAGAGCACATAGTTAATTTGGAAAAGATATTTCAGAGATTGCGTGAGTCAAACTTCAAGATACAGATGGATAAGTTTGAATTCTTGAAGCTGGAAACCGAATTTTTAGGTCACATAATTTCTAAAGATGGTGTAAAACCAAACCCCAATAAAATAGCAGCCATAAGTAATATACCCATTACCAAAGACTACGACACAGATCAAACGTTTTCTCGGATTGCTAGGATATTACAGAAAATTCATCCCTGATTTTGCACGTGTAACAAAGCCCCTTACTCAATGCCTGAAGAAAAATTCTAGTAAATAAGCTAACTGGGCCATGTGCGTGAATCCAAATTTTAAGTGATTGCGTGTAATATTTCCGATTTTACATACTTAGTTTTACAAACGTAGCCATGGGACATATGTATAGCCCCATGAGTGGAAGGTATGGCTGTGTTGGGTGACTGGTGATAAGTGTTTGACCACCCATCTAATCACTGGCTGCCCCACCGGTTTATCATCTGTCCAGTTTGGTGACGGGCGAGGGAGATGTTGAGGATGGGGAAAGTAGAAAGGGAATTGCCCACCCCGCGAACCCTACCCCTCGGGAGAACCTGTGAATGATGGACACGGGGTGGTCCGTCGTTCAAGGTGTGGACCTCGGGCTGGTTGGCGCTAACGGTGTTTGGGGTATGTAGTGGTGGGTCTGCTGCGGAGTAACGAGGCGTTGTCGATCCCTTATGCTCCGTCATCAGCGGTGGGATGGAACTTCATGAGGTTTTTAGTCGGTAGGAATCCGACATAAACACTGTGCCGTGGCCGGGGGTATAAATAATTGATTTTCTTCACGGAAATATATCTGTAGTATATCTATACTCTATAGTAATCGATAAATACGTCGAAAGATTTCAAATTCAAACTGAAAGCTCGATAAAACTGGTTAAAAGCGGTATGTCGGGAACAATGCCGAAATTTTACTCATATTGTCTCAACAGGGCGCAGCACTCAGCAGACGGTCGGCGGACGGGCGAAAATAAACACGCATCAGATGAAGATATTTTTCTTACTGACACTCGGGTTTTAATGGATGAGTGATAAGTAATGTTTGTAGATCGCGCCTTGTTATGTTTGTATATTTTAGGGATCCGTACCTCCAGATAAAACAAGGAACCCTTATAGGATCAGTTCGTTGTCTACGTATCTGTCGTGTCTGTCAAGACTCGATAAGGAAATCAAAACCTATGAGATACTTCCCACTGACCCAGAATCATAAAATTTGGCAGGTAGCAATACAATGTCTATTAGCACAAATAAAACAAAACCTCGAAAACCGTGAATTTACATCGCAAAAAAATACATTAAAAAGTGTTATTTCTGAACTCATCGTAATCGCGCCACCATGACCCAAACTTCATAGTCACTGATCGTTCCTCCCTGTGTTGGGGACGATACGCAGAGAAACTTTCAGCTTTTATAAAATAACGAAGGTCTGGCACATGCCGGCTCTCTCTATCTAGTTTCTTCCAATCAAAGAGTTTGTATGTTCGTTTTTAGCCAATTAGTGTAACATATCAGTAACATCTCTACAAGAATAATGCTCTTTTTGCCATAGAACTTGCTACATTATCAAATAACACATTTAATTGGTAATGACTCGCTTAGAGATAACGATTGACTTAGAGATGACCATTACTGCTACTTTTAAATCTTTGTTTAAATTATTTTTTCTTCACAGTGATTTCACAGGTGATTTTTCACGGATAATGATTTTTCAATTTTCGCACTAACAATCGTTTGCTAATTATTTAATACGGATTGAAATATAGAAACATCAATAACTCTAATATTTCACAGGTGCCATTTCACGTAAAAAAAAATCATTTGTTCGTGTTATTTAATAAAAGGAAAAGAAATTAGATACACCATCCTTAAATCACGAATTGAACTTTTCCATGCTAGCGGTTGAAATGGACTTTTCCACACAGAATTCGAACGATAAAAAAGCCTTTCCGAGCTAAGGAGTGAGATGAAAAGTTATGTGTTTTGCACGGCTGCATAATTTTTGCGCTCGTGCCTTTGAATTCCTCGTTTATGCTCAGGGTTCTATTTTGATATTCTGGGTTCAACTTTAGAACCCTTCGCTTGCTCGATCGAACGAAAGGCGTGATTTTTGAAAAAAAAGTGTTTATTTGGTGCCACAGAAAGTCCAAATAGAATAACTATAATATTACTCGAAAAAAGGTCCTTTGGTTGTGATACCAAAATGGACTCCACTCGGTTATTTGCTATCTGCATTTTCACATGCTATCTGTGAAATAGTCCATCACTAACAGATATGATGCTGTTATCTGATCGTTTGTTTGCTCAAATCAAGCTCTGTCGATGCAATGATACACCGTCTGGCATCCTAATTGAATTCGTGATGTGAGTGACACAGATTGTGACCTTTGCTATCACTAATGGATGTAGCTGTAGGCTTCTTAGTATCACTTCACTTGTTCGTTACTTGAATCGTGTCTTGTTTCGATGTTGAACTTACAAGTAATTTAGCCTTGCATTCAGTAAATATACAGGATGAGCATGATAAGGATCTGGTTATAGATATACAGCGTGTTTGATTAACCATTACATGACAAAATATAAGCTATAATGTGTAAAAAAATATCAGAGTCAGACTCGCGCACCGAGGGTTCCGTGCTCGCCTATTTCAATATTGGTTTTTGGAACTCGCCTAGCTATAGTCATACTACACTTACACCGCACTGTTATGAACTCTACTGCGTCCTTCGCACAAACAGTACAGGAACGTACTGACGTACTCACGGTAAATAACAATTGACAGTACAACGTCGAAGTTTGGATGACAACGTCCTTCCTACGGATGGAGTGGACGTTGTTTCCACGTATTATTGGTACGTACGGGATTGTAGGTATTTGCGGTGAATATTTTGATAATAAATATAGTATTTAATTTGATCAAATTAGATTTAGGATTCCATTAGATAACAAACAGTAAAATCTTTGGACTATTTGACATAGATAAGTGTAAATGAAATGAATTTCTTTCTTTTCTTGTAGGTACCAAAAGTAGTCTACGTTCTTAGACCTCGGTTTGCAAGCTATTAGATATAAGTACTAATCAAAATCGGTTAAACAGATGGGCTGTAAAAATAACAGACAGACAGACACACTTTCACATTTATTTTATAATATTAGTATATGGATTATTCACTATGCTGAAACACATGGTCTGAATTCTCTTTTTCTTTTCCAGATATACGCAGACGACGACCAAGACGTCAATTTGGTCGACGATGCCATAGCTCCTCAGAAGGAGAGCCAGGGCTCCGAGTCTCTGGACAAACTGCACGACCTCACGGTGCTGGAGGATGACAACCAGCTCGATGATGATGAGGACATGTACGATGGTGATGAGAGCGGCGACTGGTATCCTGATTATGATCACAGGCGGGAAAAGGTAGGGTAATTTGTGATGATCTATACATATAATAAAATTGTAGAAAAGTGGTGTCTGTACAATGGAAATATATAAAAAAAAAGTAGCAGGGGTTGTTATTATATCGATGCTGAACCCGAAATTGTAATAAATTTTTTTTTTGTCTTTTCGTCTGTGTGTTTGTGCACGCTAATATCAGAAACGGCTTATTCGATTTAGATACGGTTTTCACTAATATATTTTAGTAAGCTTCACGTGTTTATTTCATGTCAATCGGTTCATAAATAAAAAAGTTATGCCAATTTAAAGAATCACGCTGCCCGAAAAGTCACTATTCCACGCGAACGAAGTCGCGGGCACAGCTAGTAAATAATAATTGTCTGTAATGTAAATATGTAGATAACACTAAGACCACTGGCTTCTTAGATAGGTCTAATAGTATCAACACCTGAAATGGGAAGAAGCTTTATTCAATCAGCATGCGTCACTGCTTTTAGATACTTTCTAACGCCACCAAACAGAAGAACAAGCGAATGAACACTATGGTTACACTTCTGCTATCCTTTTCACGTTTTCTTGCTAATGACAAGTATGTTCAATCGATGCTATAAACTAGATTGGTACGTACTAATAGTTACTTATTATACGCACCGCACCTGTTCAAATGCTTTAGGCGAAATGCCCACTGGCAAGTTTTCTTGCAGAAGTCTCTGTCATTGACATGCCAGTAAGTTCTGTAAGCATACAAAACTGCAGAAGTTGCTTTCCTACCAGAGTATACGGTGTTAAAAGCTAACTTCTGCAAGTAAACGTGGACATTTGACCTTAGAATGAACTTCATCATCATCAGCATCAACCTGTGGATGTCCACTGTTGGACATAGGCCTTCCCTAGAGAGCGCCACCACACCCGGTCCTCAGCCGTTCTCATCCAGCCACTTCCCACCAGCCGCTTTATATCGTCAGTCCATTGTGCTGAAGGGTGTCCCACACTACGCTTGCTTTAACGCGCTCTCCTCTCAAGGACTATCCCAAGGAAGTGAACTTACATAGGGTCAATATAAAATTTTACATCTCACCAGTGTACAGTTCCGAGTTAGGAAACTTCTAACAAATCGTCGAGGTGTCAAACTACACTGGCAGGCATCAAATGTAGTAGGCTAGGTAGGCTATAAAACGACTAGGTCTTTGATTTTATGTCACCCCTAGCCTAATATTTGGCAGATGTAGAATTCAGGATTATACTGAGAGCTTCCTCACTCTAGTTCACTCTGCCAGGGTTGAAAGAAGTCAAACGCTGACACAAAATAACGTAACAGAGAAATGGATCTAAAAATCTTTTAATGTAAGGACAAAAATTCTCAATGACGCCCCAAGCGTTTTACGCGTTAAATCTTTGTAACGAAATTAATAGGAGCAATCGAATCACCAAACGGACATTATTACTGACGAATATAATCAACGGTAATCGCTTGTACACTCTAGAATCTAAATATCCCTAACACAAGACATAAAAGCTTTTCAATCGATTTTATTAAACTACACACAGTTAAGGCCTTTCTAGCTTCAGAAATAAGTTTCAAAGTTGCATAAGCTAATTCTGCCAAAAGGAATTTTGTTGAATTGTCTGTGGTGAACATTTCGCACATGTCGGTTAGTTTGCAACACTTTCTATACAATTAGTTTTAACGATTTTTTTCACAGTGAAATGTGAATTTGTTCTCATCTGGAACTGTTAAAATATTCCATTTAAATATTTTAATTTAATTTGTTTTGTATTTTTAATTGTATCGCTATGGTTTTATGGAACATAGATTTGAACTTGACCTCTATTCCTTGAGGTTTAGAAAATTTAGAACGTTTAAAAGCACGTTATATCTTTGGTTTCAGTTACTATGTACCTATCCACCGGTATATTATTGTCTAACTCTGCTACTAAAAAAAATAGACTTGACGCGCGACGGTCCATAATAGCTATCTAAGAACGAAATCAAAGTTGCTTGAGTCCTAAGGTTTTGGTATGTTACAATCAAAACTTTTATCCGGTCAAAGCCACTGAAAAATACAGCTGAAGAGAAGGAAGAGATGCATGACAGGTGGTTAAAATTTCGTTACGGTTGCCGTTAACTTTGACCACCAATGAAAAGCACAAGTTAGCACCTACCTATTAATACCTGCATGATCAATGTTAAAGGTAAAATTGTAGTTCAAAGTTAATAAATCAATTAGTAACCCTCGTAACTTTAACCTCCTGTTAAGCAACTGGACCTTACCTGCATCGTGAAATAATATGAAACATCGAGAACAACAAATATGCGGATTTCATTGCTCTATAATGTCTCACTTCTTAGAAGCAATCCTATTCCTATCATATAAATCAAAATCAAAAGCAACGGCACCGTCCCAGTTACTCAATAACTCAAAATAACGAGACATGTACCTAATTAACTTTTAACAGTACATGTTTTAATTATCTACAGTATGTACCAAACCATGTGTGCTAAGTATGAGATTTTATATTACACCAACGTTGATAGAATTCGAGCGTCGGAACACTTCAGCGAAATAAATTCTATCTCGCTCAAGTTCGGTCATACATCTACAGCCAGCGCTCCAAGCGAAAACGTAGCGAATTAAAATCACTGGTATTTTGACTTTAACTAACCGAGAAAACTAACCTCCGTCGAATCGACGAATATCGTTGTTTTGTTTCCGCTAACCAACACAGTCGCCAGTGAGATCACTGCAGTTTAGAGGTGTCAAATATGGTTAGATTCCTATATCATAATATTAATGTTTGTTACAGAAAAATATTGAATATTTTTTACGTTAAAATAAACTATCTAACTAAATCTCTGTTCTAAATATCTGTTAAAATAACTATCAAAAAAAAAGCCGCAAGCAGAAACTTGCATGCAAACGATTTTCAACCTTATTGACATATTTCAGAAAACCACATATTAGCAATCTATGAATGATACTGAGCAAGAATATGACAAAATAACAACTTTCTCGTTACCGTCAATAAGGTCGAGAATCGCTTGCACCTGTTTTTCTGTTGCTTTCACCCCTAGCGAACCATTATACAGATTACCACCTTAAAAGCGACGTCTGGGAGGTGTCGGAGGAGGTTCTGTAGAAATATATTATATCACTTTAAAAAAACAAATAATTTTTATTTTGTATTTTTATACTTAAATTATTTCTTTTCATTATTATTTTTTATAAGAATCATCAAAAAGAAGTGAGAACTTATCGCCGGCGCACTACTGAGCACGGGTCTCCATTTCAATAACACTCAAGTAATAAAAATAGTACCTAACACGATATACTAGTACCAACAAATTTCAAAGGCACTTGTAAACCTTTACTTCAATAAGTACCTACAAGCTTCACAAAAATAAATAATAGATTCTGTATTCCTTGTTAGCACCCTTCAGGTTCAGATACGGAACCCTAAAAAGCATGACAATAAAGAAATCCCGAAAGACGTATAGTATATGGTAATAATTTTACTCTAAATACCTAGGCACCTATACCTACCTACGTATTTATGCAAAATTAAAAACAATTGGAATGATAAAGAAATGTCAAGAAGGTACAAAAAGTAGATAAGTTTACCCAGTTACCTATTTAAAAATCGTTTTAATAACGAGTTTTTATTTTAGCCTTCATCACGGCTAAAACTAATACAAAAATCGAACAACCCAAGCTCCAAGCACGCCGGAGCTATAACAGACACTCGGTTCCTATGGCTACCTCCCAGTTCCATCATGAGACCCTGGATATAATCCACTATGCCCACCCGGTTCCATCATGAGACCACACAAACACACACATTTCCAAAAAGACCAATACAATTTACGTACCTAACCTATAATAACAAATATGCGCGTCACAAATCCACAAAATCAAGTAACTAACCTAATCTGTGATAATATCAACTCCGAATATCGAAATATGATATTATTTACATTCAGTATTCACCCACAACCAAGTTCACAAACAAATAAAACTACTGTCCTGATTGAATAGCAAAATCGAAAGAATCTATTTGATAAATGAAACTACCGAGGGGCGATATTCCAAACGAATTAAAAACCAACGCGTAGCGATAGAATATAATATTTTATCGCGTATGATATTCGCTACTGATATCGTGTGACGTAGATCGTAGGTCTATCTTTGGCAAACGCCTCGTCAAATTTAAAAGCAATTACTAATAGAAAATGTATTGCTTTAAAAATTTTATATTAAATATGGGGTTTAAGGAATATCTAATATCCTGAATATTTTTTTATATTGAATATGTATTATAGATAAATTATTTTTTGACACCACTACTGCAGTTGTGTAGGCATCGGACTGGCAAGTGCTAACTTTTGAGATAATTGAGGATTTTGTGTCGTTTAGATGCATGGTTAGCTAAAGATATAAGTGATTTTAGTAGTGTTGTTATTTTTTTACTATAATTACTTTTTCCATTGTTATGTATCATAAATTCCCAAGCCGGATGTCGCTTTTATTTTTTATAGTTTATCTTGAATTTTAATATTTATGATACAAAAATGTTCATTTATCCCATCACAGCTGTCTAGGGTAAATCAAGGAAGTTGAGGTGCATTTTACTCCGACGTTATTGTATTTCGTACGTACGTACGTACGAAATAAAATAACGTACGCCGTACAATCTCATACTAAGCACACTGACTCGCATTGTGTAGACATACAGAAAGACAAACTGTTACACAATTTATATAATGTTTGCGGAAGGCTGTACAATCAATAAATTAGTATTTTAATTTATAGAGAATATCATTACATTGGTAGTAATTAGTAAATAGATATTATTTGTCGGTCTTTAAGTTTGGGAACACGGTGGGCCGTGGGTGTTGTGACGTTAATATCCGGCTGTTAGAATGAAACCAATTAAATAATTATTCGTTTATTATTCAACAACAAGAGAAAGAAGAGGTTGTCATCGGCTAAAAATCGGCACAAATGCGAGTCGGACACGCACACGAATGGTTCCGTTCGTACCATTCCATTTATTTTTCCATTTCATCAGCCTGTATGCTTCCACTGCTGAACATAGGTCTTTCCAAGAGCGTGCCGCCAAACACGGCATCATCCACCCGGTCTCCACCACCTTCTTCAGGTCATCTGTCCAGCGGGCTGAAGGTCGTCCCACACTGCGCTTTCTGGTACGCGGTCTCTATTCCAAAACACATCTGCCGTACCATTGTACAAGAAATCTCGAATCAGTATAATAAAAAAAATATCGCTCCAACAGCTGTATAACACTGTTAGATGACGGACAGCGCCACCTGTAATATGATTTAGGAAACATATTATTTGGTCGTGAATACTGATTTTTAATTTTTATTTTTTGCGAAGTAACCACGTATTTGCTGTTTCCGGATTTTTCCTTTACTTATGCTATAACTAACACATTGCTACCTGCCGAACTTCAATATTATAGGTTTTGATTCCCTTGAATATACTGACGCGACAGGCAGACAGAGAGACCGACAGCGAAGTGATCTTATAAGGGTTCCTTTTTTCCTTTTGAGGTACGGAACCCTAAAAAAGATTAACTACTACGTACATCCAAACTCACAAACTTTATCTCTTTAAAGTATTACTAGCTTATGCCCATAACTTCGTCCGGGTGGACTATACAAATTTCAAACCCCTGTTTTACTAAATAATAATTAATTCACAATTAATTTCCTGTAACCTCTCGCACAAAAGCAGTTGTTCGTAAAATCCATTACACCTAGTTGGATATAATCCACCGTGAGATAGGTCAGGCATCGTCGCGAGGGGCCATTTGCGTCCAATTAAACGCGAATAAATTGGCACCTCCCATGTGGATATCAATAATACCGCGCCCGTGAGATCAATTTGCGCGTACAATCAGGATTGGGGCAAAGACTATGGAATTAGAACAGAAGGGACGGGAAAACAAGAATGACTCATGACTGATGATTGATGTCAAATAATCAAAGCACTTCAAACTTTTGTCTGCATAATTTTTTACCTATTAACATACTTATAGTTATAAGTATGTTTGTATTAATGATGTAAACATTAATAAAATTATGATTAAATAATTAACTCCTTTTACAAAACTTTTTTTAGAGAATTCTACTTACTTTGCCAATTTGATTAAACTAATCTTATTCCACTTCTCTTTCAGACAACCCATTTTAGTTTTACCTCCTATTTTCTAATTTTGAATTACTGTAACCTTACTGTAACAGTATATTGTACGACACCTTAAAGAAGTAAAGCCAGATGACTAAAATTCATAGAGCTATTGGTATACCTAATGGCGCATCTGTATTCTACCTTGCTCACTGACGAAAATAATTTATGAGCTTTGAAATAGCTTCTGTTATTACACAGGCTGCACGCTAATAACACAAGGTGTATCCCGCGACGCCGCACGCATTATGATCCCGCACGCCCCCGGATATTTGCCTTTTTATATTGTACCCACTGTACCTGTAATTAGTAATACTTGTACAGGAGCACAAGTAATTATAAGGTACCTTTTGCAATTATACACTGAGTTTTGTAATTTGATTTTCGTATTTTTTTTGTAATGAGTAATGACCCTATAGTTATTACAAAAAGAGTATTTCCATTGTCACTCTGCTTTTTGTGGTATTTTGTGGGAGTGTCTTATGACTAAATGCCACTTATATGTATATTTCTGTGTTGAGATTATACAGTGACTGTAGTTTATAATAATTTGTATTGTTACACTGGAGAATTGGAATATTATTTGATTTATGCAATGTTTACTATTTTCAATTTTTGCTTAATAAATAACATTGCCTTAATATATGAATTTGAGAGGAGTGTCAGCCAATCAAATAGGATTGCAATATTTATAGTGTCACTGGCAAAGTTTGGTGCTTTGAGCCTTAAGCTGAATGCATACTAGAAATCATAAAAGGCTTGCTAGTTGCAACTCCTGTGCTCAGCCTCAAGAAAATCTGTAATTCTTTCGTAGGAATGAGAGTAATCTTTAAAACAAAATTTTGCAATCAATTGCAGACATGCCTTTTATTTAATTTATCAAAAGTATCCTCCTGAAAAAAAGCATAATTACTTAGTAATTATACAATTAAAGAATGTAAACATTAAAAGAGCATGGATTTAACTCACAGCTCGCTTCAACAATGTGCAAGATTGCGATTAATTTTTTGTACCTACATGGTATAATAATGTAAATCAAATCTTTGAAAAGAGCAAGTGGTAGTAAGAGTAGAGTTTCTTTCTTATTCTTTTCAGTAGGATGGCCGCTCTGAACCAGTGGTAGATGCATTTAAAAGTACAAAAGTACTTGTCAAAGTTCATTTGAATATAAAATCTGTCTATTCCTAATTCTTGTTAGATAAAAATATTAATATCCAATTTTATTCGCAGGCCTTATAGTGGGTGCAATAATCAGATATGCAAGCAGTACAAATCAAGTCACCCATATTGATGCTCATCCAGATGCAGATGCCAAATACAACTTGTCTGTTCCACCAGACATTGTGCGATTTCATTTCCCTGACAAAATACAAATATCCTCTGGTGGTGAGCAGTTGTTATCTTTTAAATTACTGGAAACCATTATACAGCCAATGAATATTGAGGACAATGAGACAATAATTTATTTTAATAATTCATACAGCATTAATACACAATAATTATATTAAAAAAAAAAAAATTTGCAGTCCTAGTCATTATTGTAGAAAATAATAATAAATCAATCAATCCTGTATGTAATCTATTAATAAGTTATTTAGTAAAATTTTTATATTTTGTCAAAAAAAAGTATGTGTTTTTCTAAAAACTGTTATGTTGCTAAGTAACTTATCGACAGATTACATATATACACTCGTAAGTTCACTATCCATTTGGGCTGTTAGTTGATAGTGAAATTAAATGGTTACTATACTATTATTTAATTTATATAAATAACCTACTAACTACAGTGTTTCATTTTAATAATAATATGTCATTCATTTTTTTCTGTATAAATAGCAAATTAAAGAATTGAACAAAAGGTAAAATTGGAAGATTGTAAATTAATGAATGATTTATACCTAATAAGACATACTGTTATAATATGGAACACTCACATCCATAAATAAGTTTAATTATATTCTGTTTTGTGCATAATATTGTATAAACTGCTTTGAAACTATAATACAACCTGTACCATTTTTTTTAGTATATATTTTCTAGTATATATTTTTTTTACTTATTGATTAAACAATTTTTAGAAGCGCCTATACCAAACAAGACATACGCATATAGCTTCAGGGGTGAGATAGTCAATCTGGAGCAAAATGAAATTGATCTGAAAGCAACATTTGACCCTGAGATATCTATACTAATAAATAAAATTGGAGTGTCTGTCTGTAATTTCGAAATAACTACCTCATATTAAGCTCATATGGTTATTTGAACGATACCATAACTGAATCACACGTTTTAAAATTTTTGTCTGTCTGTCTGTCTGTCTGTCTGTCTGTCTGTCTGTCTGTTTGAAAAGGCTAATCTTTGGAACGGCTGAACCGATTTTGACGGGACTTTCACAGGCAAGTAGAGGATTGACCAGGGCGTAAAATAGGCTACTTTTTTAACCGACTTTTAAAAAGGGAGTTGTGTTTTTCTACCTATGTACACCGAAATCTCCGAGATTTCTGAACCGATTTGCGTCATTTCTTTTTTAATCGATAGAGGAACTTTGCGACATTGTTGCATAAAAAATTTGGAGTCCAACTCCTCAATCCTGATGCTGCAGGGGATCTGACCAATCCACGCGGGCGAAGCTGCGGGCATCAGCTAGTTATACTATATATAGCTCGATTACCACTCACTCACTCACTGACTCATTGACATAATTGTTCTCCTAGAAAGAGATGGAAAATGATATAATGATGTAGGGGAAATGTGTTCGGGTGGGGAATTCGACTGGGGAAAAATTATGACATTTCGGAAAAACAAGATGGCGGCCGACGTGATTTTTGCAGCTCCGTTGTTTTCCAACCGATTTCGTCGAATTTTGCAAACTTTGAAGAAAGTAGTAAACGATTAATGGGAAATGTCGAAAAAATTGAAAAAACAAGATGGCGGCCGAATCGTAGCGTTTTCAAAATTTTGATTTTTCGACCCCGAACCGCGGCGCCACAGATCCAAGACGGGGTAGTTGAGGATAATTATTTTTTCCTATTTCGCCCACGATTATCCTGTATTTTGACAGAAAGGGAGTGGTTTTTAAAAATTCAAGATGGCGGCTGTCATGGCGGCCGTTAGGTTAGAGGTACGAAAAAACGCAATTTTAAAAGTTAAATATCCCAAAGTTGGCAACATCGGAGCGATTCGGCTTCTTTGAAGCGATTGTACGTATAGGCTCGAGGTATAGATTGGAGGAAAAAAATTACCCCATTTTTGGGGAAATTTCAAGATTTTCGGGAAATTGTACAAAATCGAAATACGGGCTTTTTGAAAAATCTGAGTATGAGCGATTACGTGTTTTGCTCGTACAAATGACATTTGCGTACTTTTGTCACCGAAGACTGGCAACACTGGAATTTATCAAGAAAAAGTGATTTTCGACGTGGTGTTTTTTCAGGGGCGATCGTTTCACGTGGGTGCGAGCGAGAGGAGAGATTGCAACGTCATCGGAAGCGGTATATCCTGTTGTTATTGGAAAAGTTGTACAACGTTGTAATTTATTTCTGTAAAACGAGTTGGCGGCCATTTTGTATTTTTTTGAATTTTTCGAAATTTTGATCACGTTTTTGAGGCAGTTGGCAACATTTTGGAAAGTCAATATGTATGAATCGATTGTGTATCTCGGCTGGCAGTATCGATATATGCAACCGGTGTTGCCACTATTGGGGAGATTTTCGAGATTTTCAACTAAGAAACTCCTGTAAAATTTTGTATGAAAAATTTTTTTTTCACTGATGGTGTCGTATAGAAAACAAAAAGTTAGTAAGCCAAAATTATGGAGAGAGCTGATGATTGAGGGTTTCGGAGACGGGTGGAAGGCCCGCTTAAGGTATTGAAGATAGGTTGGGGGTGCTCGAGCAAATGTCATTCATGACGTCATCCAATTGCCAAATAGCTGGAAAAAAATTCAAAATGGCGAAGAAAAGATGGCCGCCATACAAATTTCGCCGGTGTCCAGCTAGGAGGGTATAAAAGATGGAAGTGTGGTTTCTTGGCAAGAGATGATCAGGGTCCGACGGTCTACTCGATGAATAGAAAAAAAATTCAAAATGGCGGAATTTATTTTTACATACATTTTGTATGGCGAATATTGAATGTCTCATTCTCCTAGAAAGAGACGGATAACGATACGATAATGTAAGGGAGATATGTTTTGGTGCGCGATATGAGTAGGGAAAAATTATGACATTTCAGAAAAACAAGATGGCGGCCTATATGATTTTTGCAACTCTTTTGTTTTCCAACCGATTTCGTTGAAACTCGCAATCTTTAAAGAATGTAGTAAACGATTAATAGAAAAAATGGAAAATTTTGGAAAAACAAGATGGCCGCCGTACAAATTTCGTCGGTGTCTATCTCGGAGAATATAAAAGATGGAAGACTGGTTTCTTGGCAAAAGATGATTAGGGTCCGAAGGTCTACTCGGTGGAACAAATCCTGCATGCTCGCGGACCACTTTAGTGGTCCGCGCACCCACGCACCCTACTTTATTAACCTCAACTACCCCGTTTTTACAAAAAATGATATGGATGTCGTTTTCAGAGTTTTCCAGGTTGCTCATTTTGATAACGACATTTATTTTGAAATCCAAGATGGCGGACATGCATTTTTTAAGAAAAAAATCGATATGGGTGTCGTTTTATTGTGTTTTCGCGGTTAATTTTGTATCTTAATAAATACTATCGTTTTAATACTTGTCAACCCAACCACGTCACGCGAGCTGCTTTAGCAGCTCGCGCACCGAGCAAAACACTAGTTATTATACTATATATAGCTCGATTACCACTCACTCACTCACTGACTCATTGACATAATTGTTCTCCTTGAAAGAGACGGAAAATGATATAGTGATGAAGGGGAGTTGTGTTCGGATGGGGAATTCGACTGGGGAAAAATTATGACATTTCGGAAAAACAAGATGGCGGCCGATGTGATTTTTGCAGCTCCGTTGTTTTCCAACCGATTTCATCGAATTTTACAATCTTTAAAGAAAGTAAAAAACGGTTAATAGAAAATGTGAAAAAAATTGGAAAAACAAGATGGCGGCCGAACCGTAGCGTTTTGAAAATTTTGAATTTTCGACCCCGAACCGCGGTGCCACACATCCAAGACGTGGTAGTCAAGGATAACTATTTTTTCGTGTTTCGCCCACGATTATCCTGTATTTTGACAGAACGGGAGTGGTTTTAAAAATTTCAAGATGGCGGCTGTCATGGCGGCCGTTTTGTTCGAGGTACGAAAAAACGCAATTTTAAAAGTTAAATATCTCAAAGTTGGCAACATCGGAGCGATTCGGCTTCTATGAAGCGGTTGTACGTATTAATTCGAGGTATAGATCGGTGGGAAAAAATTACCCCATTTTTAGGGAAATTTCAAGATTTTCGGGAAATTGTAAAAAATAGAAATACGCACTTTTAGCAAAATCCGAGTATGAGTGATTATGTGTTTTGCTCGTACAAATGACATTTGGGTATTTTTGTCACCGGAGACTGGCAACACTGGAATTTATCAAAGTAAAAGTGATTTTCGACACGGTCTTTTTCACGGTATCCCCTTTCGTGTGGGTGCGAGCGAGAGGAAAGATGGAAACGTCATCGGGAGCAGTATATCCTGCAGTTAATAGGAAAATTATGAAACCGTGTAAAATCTTTGTGTGAAATGAGTTGGCGGCCATTTTGTATTTTTTTTAATTTTTCGAAATTTTGATCACGTTTTTGAGGCAGTTGGCAACATTTTGGAAAGTCAATATGTATGAATCGATTGTGTGATTCAGCCGGCAATATCGAAATATAGAAACAGTGTTGCCACTTTTGGGGAGATTTACGAGATTTTCAACTAAGAAACTCCTGTAAAATTTTGTATGAAAAATTTTTTTTTCACTGATGGTGTTATATAGAAAACAAAAACTTAGTAAGCCAAAATTATGGAGAGAGCTGATGATTGAGGATATTGGAGACGGGTGAAGGGTCCGCTCAAGGTATTGAAGATAGGTGGGGGGTGCTCGAGCAAATGTCATTCATGACGTCATCCAATTGCCAAAAAGCTGGAAAAAAATTCAAAATGGCGAAGAAAAGATGGCCGCCATACAAATTTCGCCGGTGTCCAGCTCGGAGGGTATAAAAGATGGAAGTGTGGTTTCTTGGCATGAGATGATCAGGATCCGAAGGTCTACTTGATGAATAGAAAAAAAATTCAAAATGGCGGAATTTATTTTCCCATAGAAAATGTATGGCGAATATTGAATGTCTCATTCTCCTAGAAAGAGACGGAAAACGATACATTGATGTATGGGAGATATGTTCGGATGCGCGATATGAGTACGGAAAAATTATGACATTTCAGAAAAACAAGATGGCGGCCTATATGATTTTTGCAACTCTTTTGTTTTCCAACCGATTTCGTTGAAACTCGCAATCTTTGAAGAAAGTAGTAAATAATTAATAGAAAAAGTGGAAAATTTTGGAAAAACAAGATGGCCGCCGTACAAATTTCGTCGGTGTCTATCTCGGAGGCTATAAAAGATGGAAGAGTGGTTTCTTGGCAAAATATGATCAGGATCCGGAGGTCTACTCAGTGAAACAAACTCTACATGCTCGCGGACCACTTTAGTGGTCCGCGCACCCACGCACCCTACTTTATCAACCTCAACTACCCCGTTTTTACAAAAAATGATATGGATGTCGTTTTCAGAGTTTTCCAGGGTGCTGATTTTGATAATGACATTCATGTTTAGATCCAAGCTGGTGGACATGCACTTTTTAAGAAAAAATTGATATGGGTGTGGGTTTTATGTGTTTTTGTGGTGAATTGTATATCTTAATAAATAAATTTGGTTAAATATAATAAAGTCAACATAACCACGTCACGCGAGCTGCTTTAGCAGCTCGCGCACCGAGCAAAACACTAGTTATTATTATACTATATATAGCTCGATTACCACTGACTGACTCACTCACTCATTGACATAATTGTTCTCCTAGAAGGAGACGGAAAATGATATAATGATGTGGAGGAGTTGTGTTCGGTTTCGGGAACCCTCTGGGGAAAAATTATTACATTTCGGAAAAACAAGATGGCGGCCGAGGTGATTTTTGCAGCTCCGTTGTTTTCCAACCGATTTCGTTGAATTTTGCAATCTTTGAAAAAAATAGTAAACGATTAATGGGAAATGTGGAAAAAATTGGAAAAACAAGATGGCGGCCGAGCCGTAGCGTTTTGAAAATTTCGATTTTTCGACCCCGAACCGCGGCGCCACAGATCCAAAACGGGAAATTGAAACTAATAATTTTTTTTTGGTTTTGTCTACGATTATCCTGAATTTTGACGGAATGGGAGTGGTTTTTAAAAATTTAAGATGGCGGCTGTTGTGGCGGCCATTATGTTAGAGGTACGAAAAAACGCAATTTTAAAAGTTAAATATCTCAAAGTTGGCAACATCGGAGCGATTCGGCTTCTATGAAGCGATTGTACGTATAGTTTCGAGGTATAGATTGAAGGAAAAAAATTACCCCATTTTTTGGGGAAATTTCAAGATTTTCGGGAAATTATAAAAAATCGAAATACGCACTTTTAGCAAAATTCGAGTATGAGCGATTACGTGTTTTGCTCGTGCAAATGACATTTAGGTATTTTCGTCGCCGAGGACTGGCAACACTGGAATTTATCGAAGCAAAAGTGATTTTCGACATTGTCTTTTTTCAGGGACGATCATTTCGCGTGGGTGCGAGCGAGATGAAAGATTGAAACGTCATCGGGAGCGGTATATCCTGTAGTTAATGGGAAAGTTGTACAACGATGTAATTTATTTCTGCAAAACGAGTTGGCGGCCATTTTGTAATTGGGTTTTATGTGTTTTTGTGGTGAATTGTATATCTTAATAAATAAATTTGGTTAAATATAATAAAGTCAACATAACCACGTCACGCGAGCTGCTTTAGCAGCTCGCGCACCGAGCAAAACACTAGTTATTATTATACTATATATAGCTCGATTACCACTGACTGACTCACTCACTCATTGACATAATTGTTCTCCTAGAAGGAGACGGAAAATGATATAATGATGTGGGGGAGTTGTGTTCGGTTTCGGAAACCCTCTGGGGAAAAATTATGACATTTCGGAAAAACAAGATGGCGGCCGAGGTGATTTTTGCAGCTCCGTTGTTTTCCAACCGATTTCGTTGAATTTTGCAATCTTTGAAGAAAATAGTAAACGATTAATGGGAAATGTGGAAAAAATTGGAAAAACAAGATGGCGGCCGAGCCGTAGCGTTTTGAAAATTTCGATTTTTCGACCCCGAACCGCGGCGCCACAAATCCAAGATGGGGTAGTCGAGGATAACTGTTTTTTCGTGTTTCGCCCACAATTATCCTGTATTTTGACAGAACGGGAGTGGTTTTAAAAAATTCAAGATGGCGGCTGTCATGGCGGCCGTTTTGTTCGAGGTACGAAAAAACGCAATTTTAAAAGTTAAATATCTCAAAGTTGGCAACATCGGACCGTTTTTGTTTCCATGAAGCTATTGTACGTATAGGCTCGAGGTATAGATTGGAGGAAAAAAATTACCCCATTTTTAGGGAAATTTCAAGATTTTCGGGAAATTGTAAAAAATCGAAATACGGACTTTTCGCAAAATCCGAGTATGAGCGATTACGTATTTTGATTGTACAAATGACATTTGGGTATTTTTGTCGCCGGAGACTGGCAACACTGGAATTTATCAAAGAAAAAGTGATTTTCGACGTGGTCTTTTTCACGGAATCCCCTTTCGCGTGGGTACGAGTGAGAGGAGAGATTGAAACGTCATCGGGAGCGGTATATCCTGTAGTTAATAGGAAAATTATGAAACCGTGTAAAATCTTTCTATGACACGAGTTGGCGGCCATTTTGTATTTTTTTTAATTTTTCGAAATTTTGATCACGTTTTTGAGGCAGTTGGCAACATTTTGGAAAGTCAATATGTATGAATCGATTGTGTATCTCGGCTGGCAGTATGGAGATATGTAACCGGTGTTGCCACATTTGGGGAGATTTTCGAGATTTTCAACTAGAAAACTCCTGTAAAATTTTGTATGAAAATTTTTTTTTCCACTGATGGTATCGTATAGAAAACAAAAAGTTAGTAAGCCAAAATTATGGAGAGAGCTGATGATTGAGGATATCGGAGACGGGTGAAGGGTCCGCTTAAGGTATTGAAGATAGGTGGGGGGTGCTCGAGCAAATGTCATTCATGACGTCATCCAATTGCCAAAAAGCTGAAAAAAAATTCAAAATGGCGAAAAAAAGATGGCCGCCATACAAATTTCGCCGGCGTCCAGCTCGGAGGGTATAAAAGATGGAGGTGCGGTTTCTTGGCAAAAGAAGATCAGGATCCAAAGGTTTACTCGATGAATAGAAAAAAAATTCAAAATGGCGGAATTTAATTTTCCATACATTTTGTATGGCGAATATTGAATGCCTCATTCTCCTAGAAAGAGACGGATAACGATACGATAATGTAGGGGAGATATGTTCGGATGCGCAATATCAGTAGGGGAAAATTATGACATTTCAGAAAAACAAGATGGCGGCCTATATGATTTATGCAACTCTTTTGTTTTCCAACCGATTTCGTTGAAACTCGCAATCTTTAAAGAATGTAGTAAACGATTAATAGAAAAAGTGGAAAATTTTGGAAAAACAAGATGGCCGCCGTACAAATTTCGTCGGTGTCTATCTCGGAGGCTATAAAAGATGGAAGAGTGGTTTCTTGGCAAAAGATGATCAGGGTCCGAAGGTCTACTCGGTGGAACAAACTCTGCATGCTCGCGGACCACTTTAGTGGTCCGCGCACCCACGCACCCTACTTTATTAACCTCAACTACCCCGTTTTTACAAAAAATTATATGGATGTCTTTTTCAGAGTTTTCTAGGGTGCTGATTTTGATAACGACATTTATTTTGAAATCCAAGATGGCGAGCG